>NC_143515.1:30542134-30846772 GCF_031878675.1 Megascapheus bottae
GAAAGAATCAAGGAAAGTGTTGTATATACACAAAAGAAAGAACTATATTGTATTATACATGAGGAACTTGGAAAGAGTTATGTTAAGTTACATAAACCAGACTCAGAGAAACAAAGGTTGCATTATTTCTCTCATTTGTGGTAACAAAAATGTTCCTATAAATCTGTAAGTAAACACACTGGATGACATGGGAGTGTTACAAATGAACTAATATAAGTGTAAGAGGCTCTCTAAAGAGCTTAAATAGCATAATTCTTTGGCAAGACTAAGTCGAATCCCAACAAAATAAGTATCAGAAAATGGAGACTTTTAAGGAAGGGATGTCATGGTCCAGAAGAGAAGAGTAAACAAAAGAAGGGAAAAAGAAGGAAGATAATCCAGTCAAGAATCCATTGTTGACATCATCACATTTGTAAGGAATTGGAAAGACTTGGAAAAAGTCATATTAAGTGAAGTAAGCCAGACCCAAAGGAACATAGACTCAATGGTTTCCCTCATTTGTAGTAATTAGTACAAAACTTGGACTCTCCTAGAAGAGGATTACAATAGCACAAAAACCTACATACATAAGGCCATATAGGATGAGGCTAAATAAAAGGACCTCCAGGATATGGAAACAAAAGCTATATAATGTGTGATTTTTGTTCTTATTGTGCTATTACTTATCTCTTTTGTTGTCCCTTGGTTATTCTCATGTTATTACAGTATTTTATCTGGTGTATTGTATATATGTTTATTTGAAATAGAAAAGGGAAGGGGGGAAACAAGATGAGAGGAGGTGGTGGGAGGAGGGAAATGGGGACAAAAATATAAGAAAGGGTATCAATGTGTGTGAAGTAATGTACCTTCTATCTGGCGAATATAACTGTAACCTTTCTATTAATTACAATAAACAGATTCCACTGTCATATAGTACAAAATAAAGAAAAATGAGGGAAGGTGTAGGTAGAAGGGGGTAAAAATGTTGGGGGTAACAGAATCAAGATATATTGTATATATAAAGTGCTTTCATAAATAGAAAAAATCAGAACATATCCTACAAAATTAAGAAAAGGGAGGGGAGAGGTAGATTGGGAAGGACAGGTGAAAATGTTGAAAAAGGTGACATTGACCAAGATGCACAGTGTTCATAAACTGCTTCGGTGAATGGCAACTCCTTTGTACAACTAGTTGAAGATAAAGTATGATTTTTTTTTACAAAATAAATCGTTCAACTGAACATCTAACTCATGGGTACAACAACAAAACCATACTCACTGGAGAAAATAAAAAGTAAGAATTCATGAGCAAAGAGATGGGTATTTAAAAGTGATATATCATCATATACCACAAAATTGTGTCTTGGTCAATGGTGAGCCCCAGGTGCCATGTCAGTCTACACCATACTGTCCAGGACATTGAAGCCACCTGAGCCTAAATACAATCATTAATGTTAGCTAATGACAAAATCATCTTACAGTACATTTCTTAGGATGCATCCCATTATTATCTGAACATAAAATCGCTAGCTAAAGTGCAATGGGAAAAATACAGGAATGAGCATAATAGATATTTGTAACAAAGGGAAAAGGTCTTATATGCAGATTTAGGGTCTCAAAAGAGAGGGGTAAAAGATCTAAGTAGTCAGGGTAAATGTGAAAAACATGATATAAATTTTTTGAAGTACGATTTAAAACACTATTTCTTGGGGTATAATTGCATTGTAGCTCTCAAATGGTCTATTCGAATCTTACATAAGAAATGCCTGGAGCTATGCTATTAATCCTTGGCCAAACAAAAACAGAAGATACTACAATAATAATTAATGCGACTTTATGCTAACGTAAGTTTTCTAAAACATACCAAGAGAGGAGTTGCCATAGTTTCCAATAATACTTTTAAAAATGTATATACAAATGAGGATGAGTTGAGGATGAGTCAGAATCCTGGGTTCTGAAGATCAAGGTTCAAGCTTTCTCCAATTAACCCAGCAAAATATTAGATGGGCTGTATGTCTCAAGGTTTAGAGAACCAGGAGTGTGCAAGAAAGCCAAGCAAAAATCTGAGCCCCCAAACTCAAGCAACAGTACTAGTACGTATACATACACATACGAAAAGTAAATCTCAAATGAAAAATGTGGACCTGTTTTCATAATGTACTCAGCTCTGCTATTGAACCTGTGTGCAAAGCCTGGTTCAAACTGCATGTTCGGAAAACATTAAGAGACCCCTGATTTGAATGATTTCACTAAAATCAAATTTCTGTGTGGTGTGTGTGTGTGTGTGTGTGTGTGTGTGTGTGTGTGTGTGTGTGTATTTAAAGAGGGTCATTTGAATTCCTGAGTTTTACAGTTCAGCACATTACCACATGTTTACAAACGGTATACTACAGGTACAGTAATGCTTTTAATTCAAAATTTAGACACATGCTTCATGGAAAAATTATACTTCCTATCTACATAGACAGCCCATCTGTGAAATCAGATTTCCCTCAGGCCCATGACCTCGTGCTGAAGCACAGCCTTATGACTTAAGAAAGGACTCTGGAATGTGCACAGGTATTACAGGGCTCCTTTACATAGCAAGTTTTTTTTCATTCTTACAGCTTTGCCTTTTCTTCTATAAGCACATGTGTTTGTATGAGTCCCTTTCGTTAAAACAACCCAAAAAATTAGCGCACACTTCCTTAAGTAGCTGTATAAATCCCTAGCAGATGAAGACAGATGGACACATTAGAGTAAAATGACTAAAATCTAAAGACAGAGCAGGAAAAATAAAAAATTTCGTCACCCAGGAATTGGAAAGATGAATCTGACAAGTAACACACAGGTAAATGTTATGTTATATTTTCAAAATTATTCCTAATAACTCTTTCACATCTGTGTGCTTTAGCAGGAAAATGATGAGTAACAAAAGAGTATCTTTTCCTTTATCATGGTAGTCAAAGAAAATTTGAATGCAGACTTTTCCCTTCTTGCTCCTGACTCCTTTACTCTTTGCTTAATGCCAAATACACACATTTCTGTTTGTATTCATCTGAGCTCAATTCCAGTTTGTGTAAGTAAAAAATACTCAGTCTCCCATTTCTTTTCCCTAATATGGTGTGTGAATATAGGAAGGAAATTACGAAGTCTTCAGGGCTGTAAATCTGTTGAAAAAGAAACTTTCAGATGGGCATAAGTGTCAGATTTCCTGACTGGGCTCAGCTGCTAAGCTTAGGTGGACACTCCCTCTGGTGGTGACCATAGACAAATAACTGGCTACAGACTGTACTGAAGGATCTAAGCATGCAACTGAACTCTTGCCTTGGGTCTCAAGAAGAGAACTTATCAGAGTATGTCTAAATGACATAGTAAGGGGAAAAATATAAAACCTTTTCCTGATTATTTCTTTTTTTATATATTTTATTGTAATTAACAGAAAGGTTACATTATATTCACCAGACAAAAGGTGCATTACTTCACAAACATTGATACCCTTTCTCATGTCTTGGTCCCCATTTCCCTACCCCCATACCCACCTCTCATCTTGTTCCCCCCTTCCCTAACCTGATTATTTCTTTACTCGATTCAACTTTTGAAATGAAATAATGACATGTCCAAGATCAAAACAAGTAGATATTTTTGTGCATCTGTTCGACAGTCACCATTTTATGGCTGATTTCACTATGAGCATTAAATGCAGTAATTATAAATGTATGGACTTGGGAAAGACTGACTTTTTACTGTAGTTATTTCTCTTTTTGCAGACATATGAGTGATACATGTATGCTTCATTAACTTCAAAATTACATTGAAACATGTATTTGTACATTGCTTAAGAAAATATTTTTTATATGTTGTAGTTTTGAATAAGACAAATTTTCTGTCAGTCATGGGGCTTGAACTCTGGGCCTGGGTGCTATCCCTGAGCTCTTCAGTTCAAGGCCACTGCCCTACCACTTAAGCCACAGTGCCACTTCCAGTATTCTAGTGGTTAATTGCAGATAAGAGTCTCAGGGACTTTAGTGCCTGGGCTGGCAATGAATTCTGATCCTCAGCTCTCAGCCTCCTGATTAGGTAGGATTACAGGCATGAGCCACCGCAGCTGGCAATAAGACATTTTTTTAAATTCTCAGTTATGTATATTAACTTGTGTTGAAGTGGTAACCATAGTCGGACAGTTGCAAGCAAAACAAATCTGGATCCCAAATTTGGTAAGCAGGAAGATATCACTGGATATCTTCCAAACAAACATGAAAACTTGACATTCTGGTGCTCTTGGGCTGGAATAGTTAAGTACAGATAATTATTTCCCAATTCTTCCCTGATCTGACAAATATACCACCATGTTTCACACCCCACACTCTATGGAAGTCCTATTTTATCACAAAGACCTTGAAGTATCCGGCCAAGAATAGGACAACCATCATTTTCTTTAGTGTTCTGATTCACCCTGGTTTTACTCAGCTAAGTCTCTTGGTGCAGGTTCTCTGTGTGCTGTCACTTTGTTGGATGAAATTCTCAATGTGTAAAACGATCAACACAAATTAAATAACCTCTTCTTCAAAGGCTCCCCCCACCTCCTTGTCATGGACAGTGTCTGTGATAGAACCAACCAGCTTCAGGCAATCTGAAAATAATCTGTTAGGCTTTGTGTTCAGAAAAGGTAGTGAGACTAAGCCCTTTAAAACATGTTATGAAAGAAATTATACACATTTTGCTGGTAGGAACTTAAAAATACCAATTTTTACAGAAATGAAACACACAAGGAAATTGCTTGCTATGCCCCAGTTACCTGTCTTATAAAAAAAATCACCAAAGCTCCTCACCACTGCGACTTTTCACCTGCCGTCCTCCTCTGCATGCTTTCATAGCCTTTGTCCTTTAAGATCTGATTGAAATGTTACAATCTCTATATAGCTTTCAACTCCTATAAACAGAGTGAATCTGTCTGCCACACTGTTTCTTCATTCACCTGGGCTTTCGCTGTTATTATTTAACCCCTTCTTAGGTAGAGAATTGTTGCTTTATCCAGCTGTTGAGGTAATCTGTGCTTCGATAGAAACTTCCACGTTTCATAACTCTTCACGGAGAGTGCCTGATCAACTTTTGAATAAATGCTACTTTCTACACAATGACAGTTCAGACATGCTTTCCTCTGGGACTTCTGAAATAATTTAATGAGGTTATATGAAATACATTAGGTTCTCTTAGCAGGCTTTTCTTTGAAAAGAGAGAAAATAGCATGAGAATGCAAGACTTGAAAAAAAAACCCTGGGTTAAGCTGCGTGAAGTCACCAACATTATACTGTTTTGGTCTTATCAAAAAATGGTAATTTGATGTCCTTCAACATATATGCAAAGGTAAAAATATACTTGAGTGTTTTTCTGACATTTTTATGCCTGAATATTTTGACACTAGCATTTGTTAAATCATGTTTTATAAATATGTTCACATTAACAAGCTCAGGTCTATGCCAAAGTATTGATTAGAATTTGACAGGAGATAATGAACAAAGACTTTGGAAGATTATTCTCATCCAGAAAACTGGCAAAAAAATATCCACATCAGCTTTATTTAGAATTCTACAGATAAAATAATTGTTGCAGCAGCCCAATGATTGAACATTTATTTAAGAAAAAATGGCAGAAACCCAGGAAGAACTGTGAGCTTTGTGGTTGTTTGCCCAATTTTGATCCCTCATTCTCTAGTTCTGAAGAAGCCTTGAAAGTCAACCTTCTGGCATCCTCCTTGTGATACAAATTGAAGTTGGAATTCATTCAATGCTTCTTTCTCAGAGAACTGTCATTATTTGACTTGTCTAGTCATTCTCTACAAGATGCCAGAGCATCTTTATTTGACTTGGCTCAGAACTCACTTGATGTGAAAACTCTTTCCTCTGGATGCATTTGTAGCAAACAATTTTGTTAATTATCTAACTTCATAGCTGCCTGAGGTGGTAGATAACTGTTGGGGCAAAAAAGGAGCTAATCTAAAATTTTCAAAGGAAAAACTGCGATAGGAGATGTCCTTTGTGGCTTTGAAAATCAAAGCTCTGACAATTCCTAGAATCTATTGGCCACACACATGTACAGAGATCTGAGCTTAGTAAGGAAAGATATGAGAAGGACAGGGTCCTTTCTGTGTAGTTGTGAGGAAAGTAAAATCCAAAATGGAGGATAGGTCAGAATTGTCAGCAATGTGACTGAGTGCTGAAGGCATGTCCCATTAAGCACACAAAGTCACCTAGCAAAATCAGACGATGTATTGGTTCCAGGTGTTTAAGATCTCTCTCTCTCTCTCTCTCTGATCATTAATTACCACTGGACAAGCGAAGCAAAGATTTCAGTGGTCCTACATGAAAAAGACTATAGGCTGAAGAGAAATAATTCAGCTAAGTCAGTAAAAAACAAACCACAGAATGCAAGAATAAACCCTGGTAAGAAGAAAGATCCAGTATCATAAGTTGCCAGATATGGTTCACGGTTTGAAAAATATATGACAAATATTAGGATGTAAACAGGACAACCCATACATTGAAAATCAACCAGTAGAAACTGTACTAAGAGAAGACAAGACAACGACATTCTTAGACAAGGATTTTAAATATGCTCAAAGATTAAAACAAAATCATCTTCAAAGAACTAAAGGGGAATATGAAAATGATAACTGACCACATCAGAATATCAGCAAACAAAAATTGTTTAAGGAATCTAATAAAATCTTGTGTTGTAAAGTATGATAAATAGAACGAAAAGTTCACTATGGTTGCTCAATAGCAAATGTCAGCAATTACTGGATAATTCAATGACTCTGAGATCAACTGATACTAGCAATCTACAGAGCAGGAAGAAAAAAAATTTCAGTCTGAACAAAAGAAACTCAGAGATTTGCCCTCAATACCACCAGCATAACACAGGAATTCCAAGAAAGAAAAGAAAGCAGAAAAAAAGGAATATTGAAGCAATGGCCACAAAAAAATCCCTCAAGTCAGCCAGTTGCCAGTGGCTCACATCTGTAATTCTAGTTGCTCAGTAGGCTTAAGACCTGAAGTTCAAGGTTCAAAGTAGACTGACAGGAAAGCCTGAGTCAGAAGTAGAGCTGTAACTCAACAGGTAGAGCTATCGACTTGAGTGAAAAAAAAAACTAAAGAATAGTGTCTGGGTGCTGAATTTAAGTTCCAGTACTGGTATACACACACACACACATGCACGCACGCACACACGCGCACTTTTAAATCACCGAGAAGCATTAATATGTATATTTCTTAATATATACTGGGTAAACACAAAGACAAACACTTTAGTACACTCTACTTGAGCAGTTAACAAAGAATGTAAAAGGTTAACATAGAATAAGGCACATTAATTCCATTCATATACAATATAATATATAAATGTATATACATGTATATATATTATACTTCAAAGGATATTGAAAACAAATGTTCAGACAAAAGTTTGCAATAAATGTTTATAACATTGCTCATCACAGTGAAGTATAAGCACCCGTAATGTTTTATGGATTTAGAAAAATGAATAAACAATGGAATATTACTCAAACATAAAAAGCCACAAAAAAGAAGTGAAGAGAGAAAGAAAAGAACAGATGCTGATTCAATGTAAATAAATGAAATGTGCCTGATAGTAGTCATCATGGTTTGAATGGGGTGGGAAAGATAGGAAGTTTCCTTTACGATTAATAAAATATTCTAGAATTAGACATGGAGATATTTACACAGTCATTAGGATGTACCAACAATATTCGATTTTACACTTTAAGGGGGTAAAATTTTCTGTTTCAGTTAAAAAATGAGAAATGAGTATCACAATATATTTCAGGCAAGATTCCAAGCACTTAACTTTTTGTCGGAGTAACTGTGGTATGAAGCATCTGGTTTTGTTCTGTTTGTGCAAGTATGAGACAGAATTTAGAGTCTCATACTGTCACTTTGCTTTTTCTTCTCACACATTGTACTCTACCACTTGGGCCGTGCCTCTAGCCAGATTTTTGGAGACGCTGTCTCAAAGACAATGCTTGAGTTATCTTTGATTTTTGATTCTCAGATCTCAGGCTCTAGAGTAGAGTCACGCATGGGCCTCAAATGCCCTGCTGCCTGGGTTTTTACTTGTGGGTTTGCTGTGCCCGCATGCTGTCCATTGAATAGATGTGTGTCCTTATTTCACACATTCCTCAGAGGATTTCCAGAGGCATTCAGAAAGACGTATAGGTAGTTTTCCACAAGCTTTAGAAGAATAGAAGCAAGGGGAACCTTAAGTGGTTTTTTTCAGCACTCAGCCTACATCATCCTCTGGAAGTCTCTCATAGAATGTTACTTTGGTGAAGGGAAAATAGAAGCTACTCTTTTCATCATTCAAAATGCAGTGAGAATGGAATGAAGAGGAAATCCACTTCTATACTTCTGGGCTTCTTAGCTGAAGGCTAGTGCTCTACCTGTTGAGTCACAGTTGCACTTTTGGATTTTTCTGTGATTCATTAGAGATAAGAGTTTCATGGACTTTCCTGCCCAAGTTGGCTCCTAACCACAATCCTCAGATCTCCAACTCCAGAGTAGCAAGGGTTATAGACATGAGCCACTGGTGCCTGGCTCCAGTGAAAATCTGGAATTATGATAACCCTCACTTACCTTTCTACAAGACATCATTTCAGCAAAAAGGTGAAGAGAAGCTGGTAGCTGTCCTTGGGGAATAAGCTGTATTTTGCCACTTGGAAGAAATAAGACCAATCTGTACAACAAAACTGATCTACTTCTTCGTGTGATTTGCTATTGCTGTCATGGCTTGGTAATTCGTGTTGTTTAGACAGGTTTGAAGATATCCCTGAAAGCATAAGAAAGGTAGTTACTGCTAGGACACTGGACCTATGTCCAGAGCCATAGGGAAAGGCAGTTTCCAGCTAGGAAGAGAGGGTGAGAATGAGATGAAGAACCAACCACACCAGACAACCAGAATGTTCTGCTGTTTTTTATTCACTATACAGAATCTCGTATGCAAGTTTTCCATGACCTAAAGATAAATCATTAAACATAAAGCCATGGTCTGCTGAGTTTTTCAAAGGGAGATTTGGAAAGCAGGATGTTTGCCCTCTCCATAATAGAAAAAGAAGAAATCAGTAAGTTTTCCCTCAACTGCTTCCATTTCCAAACCAGGAAGAAGTGCACAGGAGGCAGGAGAACGAGTAGCAGATCTGCCTTTGCCGTGAAGATGTTCGGCCTCCAGTATAGGTACTGCAAATTCAGTGCATCATTTTACTAAAGAAAGCAGTGAGTTTCCCTACAGGAAATTCAAAGGTAACGGAAATTCAAAACTCTTTAGATACATGCTAATCTCAGAAAATGAAAATGTTCCTTTGAGAAGAAAAAAATAAAACATTTTATAACACTCTTGATTTCTTTCTTCCTCCCCCCACACATATGCTTAAACAACTACCATATTTAGATTCTAATCTTGTTGCTAATACTGAAATGCAATCCGCATTACATGATGTCTCAATCCACCACTGTCACAATGCAGTACATTGTGCTTGGCTTTCTTCATGACCCTGGATCAATATCCAGTTTTAGCGTTCACACTGATTTGGTCTACCTCTTTCTCCTTTCTAGAACGAAGGCTCTCTCAAGCAGATTCTTTTTTTTATCTCCTTCATTGCTTTGTCCATTGTTCCAAGCATATAGTAGGTACTCAATAAACAAGTTGTAGAGTAAACAAAAAAACTCTAAATTTTCAGAGTGACATTAATGTGATGGCCATGGAAGGTCACTTAGTCCCTTCTAGAGGCTCTGGAACATTACCTGACTTGTTTCCGTGCCATATTAACCCAGACATTGTTTTTAAAGAGTGGACATGAATTTGCCCATGAGACTGCCTATGTGACCGAAATGCTTTCTTCTATTAAAAGAAAAATAAAAACAAAAAGCAGGGGAAAAAAAAACTTTGATTCTCCCAAGGAAGCAACATTGAGACTTTTCCCACTTTTTAACATTCCTATGTTATATCAAAGGATCTAGGAATGTTATCACAGGCATTATAACTGAAAGGTCCAAGTTTTGACCTAATAAATATATAGATCCATGTATGGGTTAACATTCATTTTAGGCTTCAGATATGCAATAAGATAATATTATGAATAATAAGATAATAAGATGAATGATAATGAATATGGTTGAGGGAGTTTCTTTGCATGTATTAGAATTATTGAAGAAATGACTGTGGAATCCAGGAAAGTGGGGGAAAGATTTTCACACATTGTATACATGTGTAAGAATGTCATAGTAAAACTTCCCTACTGTAATTAATATATGCTAATGAAAAATTATGATAACTAACTAATTTAATTATATGGCTGCCAAAATTAAGATTTCCTCCTTCATTTTGCCCAGTAAAGAGAGTCAGCATCGTTTTTCTCCCAAAGGACTTCTAGACCAAAACCATGAAGAAAATACAGTCTGGAAAGAGACACTTAAAATTCTGTCTAAATGGCAACATGAATATCTATGCATGGCATAAATGACAATGCTGAATTATTTTAATATATCCCATAGGAAGATGCTTCCTCCACATTGAATAGTTTGGGATCAAAATACATGACTTCATGTCATAATAGTCAAATGTTCTCTTCATTAGGAAAATGCTAATCATTGCCCCAAATGTTGAAGCAAGCATGGATGGAGAAAGTTACAGAGAAAAAGAATTTGAACTCCTGCTAGGATTCTGTGCTATAGATGAAACATAGTGACACAGAAATCCACAGAAGCACGTTAGATGGGAATTCAGACGTGAGAATGCTACAAGGGAAGATGAAAGCGCCTACCTTCCACCATCACAGCACTAACCATCTGCTGCACTTTAGAAGGTGCCCTTTAGGACTTTTCTCATTCCAAATCAAATGAACACCCGCGTGGAAAATAGAAAAGACTGTGACAGCTGAGGAAAGAGGAGGGTATCCAGTCGGTATCATCTGTTGTCAAAGAAGCGATTTGAAAGGTAATCAGACATGAAGCCAAGCGGATGGAAAAGCTGCGATATTACAGGTTTAATTTGATTGCAATTTATTGTACATTATCAAGAAGATAAAGTGTTGGTCTTACAATATGTGATACAGTAGCAACAACATAGTGTGAAAGATTAAAACAGCCATGTGTGTGTGTGTGTGTGTGTGTGAGAGAGAGAGAGAGAGAGAGAGAGAGAGAGAGAGAGAGAGAGAGAGAGAGAGAGAGGGGTGGGGGTAGGACAAGAAGGCAAGGATTGTGTGGGCAAGAAAACTCTTTTTGTTGAACTCTGTAACCAAATATAAAATTAGATCCCCTAAACTGTACTTAGTTCATTGCCACAAGAAGAAATGATAAAAAGCTCTCTCCAAGAAAACATGAAACAAATCACATAATTCTCCTCATCTCTGCTTAGCGTTTATCTTACATGTTCCTTTTGAGGAATTCAAGATATATTTAGCGATGCTTGGAAACTTATATAATTAGCAGAAGATCTTGCACTTTTGTTTTTAGTGCCTGACTGCACAACCAGGTTTTCTTTTCTTTCTTAAAATAAGTATTATTGTTTTATATTACTGTTACAAAAATAATCCATGTGTTTTAGTCTGCTCCAGCTGCCGTAAAAATGAAAGCCCCAAATGGGGTGAATTAAACAACAGAAATTTATTTTCTCACAGTCTAGGGACTATAAAGTTCAAGATTCTAGCAGGGTTGGAGTTTTTCTTTTTTTTTTATTTCTTTTTTAATTAATTTTTTATTGTAATTAGTAAAAGGGTTACATGATATTTACCAGATAGAAGGTGCATTAATTCACATACATTGATACCCTTTCACATGTCTTGGTACCCATTTCCCTCCCCCCCCACACCCCCCACCCGTCTTGGTTTTCCCCCCTTCCCTATCAAATTTCAAATATCCAAATACAAATAAATTCAATATATCAGATAACAAAGTGAGATACTATACCAATATGAGATAACCAGGGCCAGCAAAGGAGATGAGAGACAACATAGTATATTAAGGACAACAATCATTCATTATATGGCTTTTATTTCAATATCCTGGAGGTCCTTTCAATTAGCTTCACATTATATGGCCTTATGTATGAAGATTGGAGTTTTTCTTTTATTGTAGGTGATATTCATTTGTTTTTGAACAGTGTCACCTTTTCCCTTGTTTTCTCCCAGGTATTCCCTCCTAACCCTCCACCCCAATAAGTTGTGTAGCTCATTTACAACACAGTGATTATCATGGCTATAGCCATTCACCCTTTGTCCCACTATTTCTGTATCCCCCTTTAAACTCCCCAAACCAGATAAACTTGTATACAAGACAGAAGATACACAAATCAAAACAGCCATGAAGATGAGAAAAAAAGCAAAATAACAAAACAGAAACCTGTTCCCATTTCTTGGAGTTCATTAAATTAACATTGTTTTATGTGATCCTATGCAGAATCTAGTTATTGAGATTTTGTGATCTTCTCCTAAGAATATGATCCTTTGGTCTCACTGTGTGAATGTTGAGATTCCAGTATAATTGATCATGATTCTGTGTATTTCTTTGTCCTTTACCATACACTATGTTTTCTTGTAGATTCAAAAACACAATCTCATAACAACAAATGAGGGAAACCATGCACCCTATGTTTCCTTGGGTGTGACTTACTTTAGTATCGTTTTTTCCATGTCTTTCCATTTCCTTACAAATGGTGCAATATCATTCTTTCTTCCTAATGGAAACATAGAATTCCATTGTGCATATATACAACATTTACAGGATCCATTCAACCACTGAGGGGAATCTGGGTTGATTTCTTCTCTTGGCTATGGTAAACAATGCTGCAATGAACATGGTTGATTGGGAATTTCAAGGTTGAATTACTGCTTTCTTCCTGACATTCAAAGAGTCACCTTCTCATTGTATCCTTAGATGACAGATAAAGGGAATGAGCTCCTTTGTTTGCTCTCCTTGATCTTCTCATCAATCTCCATGGATAAAGGCTTCATTCATATGACTCCATTTTTCCTGAATTATTTCTTCAGAGTTTACAACTTCAAATATGGTAACATTGTAAGTTAAATTTTTACCATATAAATCTAGGGCAAAGTAAGCACAAAATTTCACCTATAAGACCATGTTCATTACAGAAAAATCTAGAAAACACCAATAATCCAAATGACAAAGAAAAAGATTAACTATAATTTCAGTAGTTGCCTATGAGTAGCATCAATGTTCTGAGACATTTATTTTAGGGTTTGTTTAGCCTATACATGAATAAAAAATACTTTCACAATATTAAAGTTAAGGTACTGATTTCCAAATGCTTATTTCACTTAGTATAATTGAGAATTTTATGACAAGGGAAATAAGAAAAAATAATTAGTTTTAAACATTTACCAATGGGAGAAAACTATCATTGATCACCAATATTTGAGTGTGCTGCACTCACAAGAACTTTCTCCCACCCCCTCTCTCTCCATCTCTCTCCTTAGATCCTCTTTAAAAGGTTTCCACTTGGTTAATAAAACCTTCACCCTTTTGATTAATTCAAAATCAACTGATTAGAGACTTCAATTACTGGGCAAAATCCATTCATAGCTATACCCAGATTAGTCTTCGATTAATTACAAGAAAGCATGTGTTTTCTCAAAATATGTATTAAAAGATTAACTCAAGCTAAATCATCGATCTAAAAGTGAAATAATATGAAGCTATAAGATACTTTGAAGACAGGTGAAATAAAGGTTTTTGGCCCAAAATTAGGCAATAAAATTCTACATGATCCAGAAAGCTAAAACCAAAGAAGTCAAAATTAAAATACTGGTTTTGCTACAAAATAAGAACTAGGTACAATGGTGCCTTATTTCAAAGGAAGAGATAGGAAAATTGAAACCAGTATTGCCGGGGCCAACCGGCAGCACACCAGGGTTCGCAGATTGGGGTTCCTGAAATAGGGGGCAAGGACTAGGAAGAAATAGAAGAGAGACAGACACACCGGGTCCGGGATGTCCGCAGTCCAGGTAAAGACTGCCGCGTTTATTTTTCACTCCCGCTTCTTCCCTCCTCCAGACCCAGGGAACCTCCAGGTGTTACATTCATATGGTAATTCTCAGGTCATTTACATAGAATAGGGCCAGAAAACAATAAGACAATAAAGCCATCGTCTGATGCAAGTCAAGGTACAGTTTGATTCCACTCTGGCTCCCAACACAGTATGAATAATATGGCAGCAAGACTCCATCTCAAATAGCAATCTGGGTACTGTTGCATGAACACAGTCCTAGCCACTTGGGAAGAGAGGTAGGGAGGACTGTGGTGTATTGAGAAAAAAATGTATCAGTCACATATATTTTCTTGTATTACACAATATATTACACAATATTGATTGACTAGCAACTTGTCAAATCTCAAGTTTTACTTTATTTTGCTTGAAAACATTGTTTTATTCGTTTTCCTACTCTTGCATTTTACTATAAGCAGGAAAGGATAACCAGGCCACACTTCCAACAGTTTGCCTAGAAAGCTACTGGGTAAGTACCTAAGTTCATCAATTACAAGTTCTATTTCATAAACATGATAACAAAATTATTTTCTATTTCCAAACAAGACACTTTAACAAATGTCATGAGAAAGGGTATCAATGTTTGTGAAGTTATGCACCTTCTATCTGGTGAATAGAATGTAACCCTTCTATTAATCACAATAAAATTATTTAATAAAAAACATACTCACTACCTTATTATATAACTGTATTCCCTCTGTATATCAACCTACAAAAAAAACTTCAAGACAAAAATCTGTCCATAAATTTTTCTAATAGCCCTATTCAAATTTGCCAAAAACTGGACACAATGAATGGATAAGCACACTTTGAGTAACCCATACTATGAAATGCTGCTCAACAATAAAATGAACTGGGCTGTAAATAAATACAATTACTTCAAGGAATAACAGTAATATTAAAGAAAGCAATCGTAAAGATTGTGTGTTATGTGAGTCCACTTATGTGACCACCTTTAAAACAAACAAGCAATCTTGGTTGCCAGTAAGAGAAAACAAGCGTACAAACATAAAAGGTATGCCATGAGGAAAGTTTCTGTTGTTATTTTGATCAGTGATACAGCTATTCTGTATCTTAGATGTAGTGGTAGTTTCAGAACTCCATCTACATGTAATGTTTCATAGAACATTACACATAAAAAAAGTCAATTTTACAGGATAACATTTTTTTAAGTAAAAGAAAACTGTCAACGTCTTCAAAAGAACTTAATCTCTCTTGGCCAAAAGTTCTAAGCCTACTCTAAAGAAACTTTGCTATACAACACCAAATTGCCCCAATCGCTCAACCATAAGTATTTATTACATACAAACACCTGTGAGACTCAGATTCACTCAACCTCTGACAGATTCCACCTTGCTGCACTGTAACCTTTCCAAGTTATAACAAAAAATTAATATCACAGTCATATGCCCAAGAAAGTGCAAGCTGCACATCCAAGCATCCCCAGACATTCCTCTGCTTGATATGCAATAAGGCAGGCAGGTGCATTGAAAGTGAAATAAACAAAAGCTTTACTTAAAGGGACCGTTTCAAATACCCTTAAGCACAAACCCAGCTCTGAAACTCCAGACCAAACATCTCCATTTTTGTATAGGAATAAAAACACTGCTCCAACTCCTGTAACATGGGATATCCTGTTTGTTATGGATGTTAAATCCAAAGCACCAGAATCAGGACAGATGGAAGGAGAAAAATGGGTGGAATGTCACTGATCGAGATACATTGTACTCATATACTGACACGTTGAATCGAAATGCAGTTTTTAGAATAATTTCAACACCATAATGTAAAAAATTTTAAGAATCCGAAAAAGAAATAGATGACACAAGAATGAGTTTTAAACAGCTTCCTCAGTAACTTTTAAACCAAAACACTTGCTTCTGATACAGGATTGCTATTCAATTTGTCTTGGCATTGTATGGCCTACAATATTCCTTTATTTTAGATCAAAATAAGTAGGTTATATATGTATCTCTTCCTTTTCTTTCTTTTGCTGCTCTTTTGCTCATCCTTGACTCTTAAACACTCTAAACTCCCAAATTCACCTTTCCCACCTTTTTTAACTATTGGGACTGTCATGCAGCTTCAGACTTCCCTAGTGAGATTAAGAGTCCAAATGACACCATACTTCATTACCAAACTAATAATCAGGCACCTAGCTATACTCAAAATCAGAATATTCTTAACCCTAACATATCTTAATTGAATCTTAGGCTCCTACCATTAACTACTGATATCTCCCAGAGCTACAAAGAAACAAAGAAACCTCAGGGATAAGAATAGTTCTACTCTAGTTATTTTCTGGAAGCCATTGAAGAATCAATACATGATTTATTTAATTCCATGCAACATGTTTGTCCTCCACAAAGAGACCAACTAAATCTAAAGAATAAATGGTACTGATCTGTGGTCATGCCCAGTGTGTTTCTCTACTCCCAATAGAATATCTGTCTGAGTAATAACCACTCCCTCTTACACTAAACTCACACACTTCAAATCACAATTCGAACCGCACTAATGGGTCACCAATGCATTTCTATTGCTTTCCTTTCATTAAAATCTCAATTTTCCAATGCAGCAATAAGGCTATGAGCATTTTAAATTTCATCAGATTATAAAAGGGTTTCTGTTATGAAATGCAGTGATCTAAAATACAACTGTGATTGTCACACAGATAGCAACTGAAGTGGCTTGCCGGGGCCAACCGGCAGCAAACCAGGGTTCGCAGATTGGGGTTCCTGAAATAGGGGACAAGGACTAGGAAGAAAAAGAAGAGAGACAGACACACTAGGTCCGGGATGTCCGCAGTCCAGGCAAAGACTGACTAGACTGCCGCGTTTATTTTCCCCTCCCCCTTCTTCCCTCCTCCTCTCCCAGGGAACCTCCAGGTGTTACATTCATATGGTAATTCTCAGGTCATTTACATAGAATAGGGCCAGAAAGCAATAAGACAATATAGCCATCGTTTGATGCAAGTCAGGGTACAGTTTGATTCCACTCTGGCTCCCAACAGTGGCTCAGATGCTCAAGTCTGGTATATGAGCATAAATGGATTGACTATAAAATATACACCACTTTCATAAGTGTGAACATAAAGATAACCCAGTTTGAAATTTTTCATATAAATTTTGTATGCCACTAATCCTTTGATTTCTCATCAGTTAATTTGATTCTTTATAGACTTTATTTTTATTTTCTTCTTATTTTGTTTACTTACTTAACTTTTAATTCATTTTTTTAATTTCAGAATAATTTTAGATTTATTGAAAAGAGGTAACTACAAAACAGTTTGTCACACTGTCCTTTTTTACAATAAGAAATCTTGTAGAGTTGGTAAGGGAGGAAACCATTATTAAGGAATTACATGAAACTCAAATATTACAGAAGACATAGATTTGGCTACATAAAATTTACATTTTTCTGTATAGAAAACTCTTTTATACATAGTAAAAGGCTAATTAAAAATTATCAATGCACATTTATTATTTTTTTAATTCTTCACAGAAAGATTGTTAAGGATGAATATCCTTGATGTAAAGTGGTCCAGGTAAACTTCAGTAAGAAAACAGCATTTAAATGAGAAAATAACCAACCTTAAAGATGTAAGGAGGGGCCAGGAGTGTGGCCTCATGGCAGAGTGCTTGCCTAGCATACATGAAGACCTGGGTTCAATTCCTTGGTACCCCATACATAGAAAAAAACCAGAAGTGGTGCTGAGACTCAAGTCGTAGAGCGCTAGCCTTGAGAAAGTCCAAGGACAGTGCTCAGGCCCTGAGCTCAAGCCCAGGACTGGGAAGAAGGAGAAGGGGAAGAAGGAGAGAGGAGAGAGGGGGAGGGGGAAGGGGAAGAGGAGGAAGAAGAGGAGGAGGAGGAGAAGAGAAGGAGGAGGACGAGGACGAGGAGGAGGAGGACAAGGACGAGGAGGACGAGGACGAGGAGGAGGAGGAAAAACACAGCTCATGTATTTGGGACAACAGGGAAGACTAGGAACATATAAAACCATCAGAGCAGAGCATGGGCCCATGTGGCTGGAGAGGAGTAAACAAAGGAAAGTCCTTCCACTTGAGGTCTATTGTGGTTTGAATATAAAATGTCTTCCACTGACTCTCCTGTTAAAGGTTTGAGCCTGAGCAGCTGATGACATATGGAACCATGGGAGACACTTGAGGAGGTAGCGCCTATTGAAGACATTAGGTCACTATGAGTATGCATTTGAAAGCAAAGGGTATTGTTCTTCCTCTGTCCCTTACCTCTCTGTTTCCGGTCTGCCCTGAGGTGGGCCATTCTGCTCTATCACTGGCTCCTATCATGATGTTCAGCTTCACCTCATGACCACAGGGTGGAACTATGAAACTACCCATAGGCCCAAATCTCTAAAATGTAAGGCAGAACGGGTCTGTGCTTCTTGAAGCTGTTCTCAGGGATTTGTCACAGCAGCAGAAAACCTGACTAACACAAAATCTAAGAAGTAACAAACCATATAGAGGGGGGGGAAACATGAAGACTACTGTTGGCTACTTTTTTCAGTTTGATCCTTTTTTGTTTTTCTTTGATTTTACTGAATATTGTAATGACATAAATGACATACAAATTATATCAATACTAGTACTGGCCGCTATAGAGACAAATATAAATTAAACTCAAGAAGTTTAGGTCTCTGGGCAGGGAGTTTGGCCTACTGGTAGAGTGCTTGCCTAGCATGCATGAAGACCCAGGTTCGATTCCTTGGTACCACATACATAGAAAAAAGCCGGAAATGGTGCTGAGGCTCAAGTGGTAGAGCTTTAGCATTGAGAAAGTCCAAGGACAGTGCACAGGCTCTGAGCTCAAGCCCAGGAATGGCAAAAAAAAAAAGAAGTTTAGTTCTCTTCAGTTGAAAATAAGAGATTTTTCTCCCCCTCCTTTACCTAGAGCATTTACTTGAAAATGCTTGTAATGTGAAAGTACTCTCTCCTCTCTTTGAAGTGTATATAAATCCTTTTGAAAACGAGATAGGCCTTTTGTCAGGTTTATGTGCTGGGCACATCTTTCTCAAGGATGTAGAAGCCATCCTTTGAAATATAATCATGAAAGGAGATAGCATCCACATCTCCCAGTTTCCTTAAAAGCCTAAGAGCAGAATGGTAGGCCTTCGTCCAAGCTGCAAAACTTCTTGTCATAAAAATATGAAAACTTTGGTTTGTCCAAGGGCTAAAGGTAGTATACAATGGTCGCTGCAATTGCTAGAAGAAACAAGGTTGTACCAGGTATGAGAAATGTTGCTATCCATGCCACTTACTTGACTGGTTCTTTAACAGCAAGAATTGTGTGTGTTTGGCTACATGAATGCAAAGATGGTATTCCTTGTTCTTTACAGTTACTTAGTGCATTGCCTATGATGTGTGTCACATTTTGATTTAATGTTTATTCTGTAAGAAAACCTTTTCTGTTCTCTATTATCTTTGTAGAGAGGCCTCCTGGGCAAGAAGAAAATTGCGTCTTAAATTCTATTTCTCCAACACAGTTGTTTCTATATTGTAGGTACCATCCTAAATATTTAACATGTATGTCATGTATAACCAATAAGAAAATTAAATCTATGGGAAATATAAAATAGCCTTGCCGAAAATTACAAAACAACATTCACAGACAAATAAAAAATAAGCAGAAAAAGATGAAGTTTAGCTCTACTACAGATGGATGGATAATATACAATGGAATTTTTCATAGCCAACAGACAAGAAAAAATAATGGCATTTGCAGGGAAGTAGATGAATCTAGAGTAAATCATGTTGAGTGAGATAAGTCAAGACCAAAGGAACAAAAGGTGCATGGTATCCTTAATATGTGGTTATTTGCATGGTATCCTCAATATGTGGTTATTAGATCCAAATAGTACAACAGCAAGGACTCAATAGTTGTGTACCCAATGCTATGGACATGGTATTATAAATATAAATACAGCTACATAAACATAAAAACTTATGACTCTATCCTCAAAAGACTAAACATAGAGCTCCCCTATGACCCAGAAATTCCACTACTAGGCATTTACCCAATTGTCCAGAAACAAGGACATACTAAATCCACTAGCACAACGATGTTCATTGCAGCACTATTTACCATAGCAAAGACATGGAACCAGCCCAGATGTCCCTCAGTTGATGAGTGGATCAACAAGATGTGGTATTTGTACACAATGGAATTCTACGCTGCTGTCAGAAAGAATGACATTGCCCCATTTGTTAGGAAATAGAAAGACATAGAAAAAATCATATTAAGTCAAGTAAGCCAGACTCAAAGGAACTTAGGCTCAGTGGTTTCCCTCATTTGTCATAATCAATAGAAACCTTGGGCTCTCCTAGCAGAGACTTGCAATAGAGCAAAACCTAGATACATAAGGCCATATAGTATGATGCTAAATGAAAGGACCTCTAGGATATAGAAACAAAAGCCATATAATGAGTGATTGTTGTCCTTAATGTACTATGTTATCTCTCATCTCTTTTGCTGTCCCTTGGTTATCTCATATTGTTACAGTATCCAATTTGTTATCTGATATGTTGGATATATTTGTATTTGGTTATTTGAAATTGGATAGGGAAGGGGGAAAAACAAGATGAGGGGTGGGGGTGGGGGGGAGGAAAATGGGGACCAAGACATGAGAAAGGGTATCAATGTATGTGAATTAATGTACCTCCTATCTGGCAAATATAATGTAACCCTTCTATTAATTACAATAAAAATATATGAAAAAAACAAAAAGCAAAACTTATGACTCTATAGACCTAATGTTTTATTACATAGATTATAATGTATCTATGACATATAAACACTCAGCCTAATTTTGATTGTGTTCTAAAATCTAAGTGCCAGTGATTGTATATGGAGATTCCCTTCTTGAATATTTGTTTGTTAAATACTGCATTTGAAATATGATGTAAAAATCAATGTTAATAAATTCTTTACTAAAAATTTTTTTTAAAGATGAAGACTCAGGGCCGGGAGTTTGGCCTAGTGGTAGAGTGCTTGCCTAGCATGCACGAAGACCCGGGTTCGATTCCTTGGTACTACATACTTAGAAAAAGCCAGAAGTTGTGCTGAGGCTCAAGTGGTAGAGTTCTAGCCTTGAGAAAACTCCAAGGACAGTCCTCAGGCCCTGAGCTTATGCCCAAGACTGGCAAAAAAAAGATGAAGACTCTGTTGTTAAGGTTAAAAATACACACTAAAACAAATCAGATAGTTCTGCTTTTTCCAACCAGACTGACTCTTTGTCAGTTTATAGAAAAGAAAAAGACAGTGATGTCATTGACCAGAACACAGAAGTACCAAAGTCGTGCATTATTGAAAAAACTCTGTAATAGAAATCCATATTTTGAATAAGTTAGCAGTAACTATTAAAAGTTTAAATATATATGATCACGATATGAACAAATATATGCATAAAATCTTTTACGATTTTTTATTTTGTTCTTTCCAATTGAATAATAAAGTTCTCTTTTCCTCCCAAAGCATGTGTCTGCTTAGGAGACCATTTATATTTGTTAGAAAAGAAAGAAAGAATAAAACAAGGTAAAGTCCTTCAAAATAGAAATATGTATCAGAAAATATGTTAGTATATTAAGCTATGGTCTTTTTATTTCCCAAATTTCTTTATCTCCTTCCTTAACATAAAAGCAATTAAGAATGGAGAATTTTGCCTATAAAGTTCTTTTCCAGTATAAAGAGATCCAGTTCACCCCCAGTAAGACAAAGCACAACTCCAGAGGAGGAAAGATATTAAATGAAAAGCACAGGGTAGTCCTGGAAAAGGAAGAACCACCCTGCCATTCCAGGGTATAGCTCAGAAAGGCAAAAGGTACATTATATAATTTTGAGCAATGGTGACATCAACAACTATTGTCCCCTGCTCAGTGAGACATCCACAGAAAATATCCCAGGCTGCTTCTCAAACCTAGTTAGTACATGATCGCAGAAAGGAGGTATTACAGTATTACACAGCCAAGAATTAGTCTTTGCAACTTGGAATCATTCCTAGAGTAATTATGTTCTCTGAAGAAATTCTACCATGCTGGGATGGCCCTCCTCCACTCCCACTGGACTCTGGCATCTGAAGTAATACTCATTCCCAAGGAGAAAGGCTATCTCCTCTCTCACAATGCTGCTGACTGTAACCCACAGCCAAAACTACCCATGCAATTGTAGTCCTGCTATGGACAAAATGAAGACAGATTAGCAATTTCTCTGTTTTATTTTTTGGCCATAAATATAAATATATATGCATTTTCCATAGGAACACTCCTTTTTCTTCTGGGGATGTACAAGCATTGGGACCTATCATTAAGTTTGTGGCCCAAAGATCCAATAATAAACTCAGGTAAGACCCACATGATTGAACAACTTGCCATGGAAGCCACCACAGTAGGGCAAGAGGGCTTTGCCACAGAAGTTGGAGAGAAATTCTCTCAGCGGAAAATTTTCATAGAAACTTGCAGCCAACAGAATCTAAAGCTGAGTCATCCAGAAGCACTACTGAATTTCAAACAAGCTCAGAACAATTCTGCAGATTCTACACAAACGAAACATCAGCACACCAAGTGCCCATCTGATAAGCCATCTTGAAAACTTGCCTCTGAGTCCTTCCATATCTAGAGTTCAAATCTTCAACTCCTGTGTGAGTGTCTTTAAAGCACAAATTCAACTCTGAACACCTACTGAAAATCTTACACATGGGTGAGAAATGTTTTGCTGCAGAATCATTCCTAGTAACCAGATATTAGGGAAAAATACAATATAGAGAAAAGTAGAAATCAATACAGTATGGAATTATCACCCTGGAGTATTGTAGATGTATGTTTATTTGTTTATTTGAAATAGGAAAGGGAAGGGGGAAAACAAGATGATTGGGAGGGGTAAGGGAAGGAAAATGGGGACAAAAGCATGAGAGGAGGTATCAATGTGTGAGAAGTAATGCACCTACTACCTGTAACCCCTCCATACATTATCCCAACAATAAAAAGGTTTATTAAAAATTGCAAATAGCCCAGTGTTGGTGGCTCATGCCTGCAATCTTAACTACTCAGGAGGCCAAGATCTGAGGATCATGTTTCAAGACCATCCTGAACCGGAAAGTCCATGATATTCTTATCTCCAATTAACCACCCAAAAAGCCAGAAATGGAGCTGCAGCAGAAGTGTTAGAGTGCTAGCCTTAAGCAAGAATGCTCAGAGAGAAAGGGAGGAGAAGGCAATCAGGAATTCAGTGGTTACCCTACAAAGTTGAGAAAAGTGAGGTTAGCAGTGGTTTGGAAGGGATGGGTAGAATGTTGAATGTGGTGATATCAATCAAGACGCATTGTACTCAAAACTGTTGTATTAAACTCCTTTGTACAACTACTTAAAGATAATCTTTAAAAATATCAATCTTAAAATAATAAAGTTAAAATAAAGCTTATAAGGATAGCCCCAGGCTTTAAGTTCAAGTCCCAGGACCAACACACACACACACACACACACACACACACACACACACACACACACACTTCAAAAAATGTCTGTGTATTATGAGGAAGGACTAAAACTATTTTGAAAGGGAACACATTGACCAAGATAGTAGACTAGTAAACCCATCTGTTAAATGACAATCCCTTTGGATAACTACTTAAAGATAATAAAGTAATTTAAAATAAAGAAGGAAATGGAAAGAAATGCAATTTGAATAATTAAAAAAATACTTCAATGTAAAAGTCAAGCTGTACACCATTATATAGAAAGTGACTTGTTATCTTACCTTGTTATCTGGTATATTGTATATATATGTCCATTTGTTTATTTGAAATAGGATAGGGAAGGGAGAAAAACAAGATGAGGAGAGGGGGTAGGGGAAAAACATGAGAAGGGGTATCAGTGTTTGTGAAGTAATGTACCTTCTATCTGGTGACTATAACCCTTTTGTTAATTACAATAAAAAGTAAAATAAAATAAGAAAAGTGACTTGCTTGTTTTTACAAATTTTGCCTCTTAATGACTGGAATAATTTTGCATGGTACAAAATGCATATGTTTTCTCTCTTTCATGCCACCTAGTTAAGTCAGGATAAAATTACTCTGTTGTGATAAGAGGACACAATGGTATACTCACTTAAAAACAGGAGTTAATTTCTCACTTCCATGAGGATGCAGAGTGAGTCAACAGCATTCACCTTATTAATGAGACATACAGCATCTCCCATCCACTTTGTGCCATGTCACAAATGAGCCTGAGGGCTTCATACTGCAAAGACCATGTCTTAAGTTTCAGGCCTTGAAGTAGAAACCATCCCTTCTGTTATCATCTTACTTCTAAATGTTACATACCCACACATGCTAGCATATGCTAAGTGGAGTCTAACTGAACCAACATGGGCCCTGTCTCAATTCCATGTTTGTAACAGAAGGCCCGGGGATTTCAGGGGACACCAAACCATGTGAATGCTAAATGGATACTGACTGATGGCTCTCTAGCTTTCACTGGATAATGTAGGATTTTAATATATTATCTATTCTTTCTTCCATTATATTTCTGTTTTATTTCAACAATTCTGTAGTCATTGTAATTATCATTTTAGCTTTACCTTTGTGTTTTATTGGCTTTGCTTCATATGGACATGTTTTTTTCATCTTCTTATTCATATTCTCTATTTCTATGTATTTGTCAGTTACAAATATTATATTGATTTGTATGTTTGGGAACAGCACATAGGTAATTGGTTCTTTGATTTCTTTCATGTCTGAAAATGCTCTTGCACATAAACAATCTTTGGCAGGTACAATATGTGGGTCACAATGATTCTTGCTGCAAAATTCTAACCATGTGTTTTCATTGTCTTCTGGAACTTAACTTACAAGGAAAAGTTGAAATGTCAGCTACTACAATTTTGGTATAGGTAAAGAAATAAACAAAATCATTAAAAGTTATGCCTTTTAAATTAATTTTCCAGTTATATAACTAGTCTGAAAATTCAGTCTTAAGCATTAGAAAATTTTGTAATGTTTCTGTTTCTTTTATTTATTTTCTACTCCTTGAGATACCATTTAATGTCTTAAATAAGTTCATTGTAACTCTTTAATTCATCTTTACATCATAATACTTTTTTCTTTTTTCATCTATTTTATTGTAATTAATAGAAGGGCTACATTATATTCACCAGATAGAAGGTACATTACTTCACATACATTGATACCCTTTCTCATTTCCCTCCCCCCTTATAATACTTCTTTTTCTGATTGCTGCTGATTATGTTTAGCTTTCTTCTCTAGTATCTAATTGCTGCTGTATACAGTAATATATGTGGGAGAAGAAAATATTTTTGTATTAATAAAATTCAGCACATAGAAAAAATCCACTGTGATGTTTTTTATTTTATAAAGCATGGGGTTGTATTATTTTATTCTTTTCTTTATCTCAAAGTGTTTCTTTTTCATAGATACAATACCTTTTTAAGTGTTTTCAAAAATACAGAATAAACTTTGTGAAGTTGTCTCTAGTTCTACCATAGTAAGTTCATTTCATAGGGAGAATTTTTTTCTCTAAAACTTTAAATGCCTTTCTGATGAAGAATTGAGACTTTTTCATATAGCTGCTGGTTTTTCTCTATTTGATCATCTTAAAGTGAAGGTGACAGTTGGTGTCTGAGTGGGAAGAAAGGACTCATGCCTTTTCCAAAAAGGAAAGATGATTTTTTTTAAGATTGTCTTAACTTCTTTGTAATTCTTGGTGGTCCGTATAAGAGAAAGCAGACATCTTGTAGCTGTCTATTTTCTACAAATATCATCTATTTTCACCAATCAAAGCAGAACTGTCTATGAGGAAGCAAAAAGTAGAGATAAACAGAGGTGGCCTGAGATCAGAAACTTGACACTTGAGACAAAAAGAAATTATTTTCCAAGCTTTCCTTGAGTCACAAGATACATAACAGCCTTACCTTCTTTTAATTTTAACTGACATACATGCTCTCATTACTAGCAGCTCAGGGGCCTGAACATCTGCAATCCTTAGCTCCCTCTTACTGGAGACCATCAAGAAAATTCCCAAGGGAGTAACAGGTTTCTCTCCGTGCCCTTCCATGGCATGGCTTTTTTATTTGATGGAAATAGCATGATTAATTACTTTGTGTAACATGACTTTTTTATATTTAATGTGAAAACTACTATTTTGGACTATCTATGAAACCATTCCAGAGAGTCACTGCAGGGATCTATAAGAACAGTGTGTGCAAATCCCACTGCATGTTGTATTTTGATTAGGAAGCTTGTTATATTTTGATTAGAAGGCTCCAATTCCTTGTTGATGGAGAGGGAGGCAGGATATTTTTTGTTTAAGTCTAATGAGATACAGCCAGGCAGATATAATAGGTCTGTACCTGAGAGGATATTTGGATGGCTGTGAATAGATTTCAACAGCAGCCAAAGTCACTCTCTCCTCTGTGTCCTGAGCATAGAGCTAAAGATGAGAGCATTGTTTCCAATGCTGGGTTGAGAAGCTCAACCTAGTCCACTGAGACTCAGCCACAGGTCTGAACCCTTCTCTCTATTGTTACTACACCTAAAAACCTACACTCCTGTAAACAAGAAATAATAAAGTAAGTAGTACAAAAAAAAACCACTCATACATTTCATCTTTAAACAAAAGATAAAGAAAGGGAGAATACTGACCTTATGAAAGACAGGGGTATTTGAAAACTGAGACAGACCTTTCCCTCTGTGAAGGTGTTATGTATAGGAAAAAGGGTTCATTCCCCATTGTTGGCAGCCCCTCATGTGTCCTTACTGAATCTAAATGAGCTGAAAATGGATGCAGACGCTTCCTACTCTCTTTGTTGGCTACTGTATATCTCATTGTTTTGGGAACAGCTGTATTGTGCACCTTGACTTCTGTCCTATACCCTGCTTGTGCCCTTACCCAGCATAGCTGCCACTGTAGGCCCTATTGGGGACTGTGTGACTTGTTCCCCTGCACAGCCAGCTCTTGCTTGCTCGCCTGCTGGACAGTGGATGGCCAGCCACCCTCCTGCTGGCTGTGTCCTGTTGTCATTCACACTGTATCTTAGGAGACTCTCCGGTGTGGAGAGTACTCTTCCTTGTTTTGAAATTCATATAGATTTTTATCTCTTTGTCTCTGTCAGTGGAATTTAGGAGAGGAAAGGAATTAAAAGCATGGTGTCAGTAAGACTTCTTGAAGCAGGCTTCGGATCGTTTATTTTAGACTCTTTGTCCTGTGAGTCCTGACAGCCCATTTACAGGGTGTTAAGTGCAGGTGTTTGGCAGTCAGTGTTTGCAGTACAGCCATTGGTTCTGATTTACAGAAGAGACTATGAAGCTGAGATGAGGAGAAAATAAAAGCTGGTGTTTCACAGAACTGGGAATTAGAAAGCTTGGAGTTCTTGTCTTTGGCACTACATCAGGCAATAATTCAAAGCCAATGTCTTCATCTCTGCATCTCAACTTCATCATCTATAAACAGAGAAATGCACAGTCCAGTCCCTAACACCATCTGCAGGGAAACAGCTGAAGACAGGAAGAGAAGGAGTAAGCATGTGAATTAACATGGACACTTTCAGCCACAATGACATTCAGGATGATAGACGTTCACGAGTGCAGAGGCAGTTGTTTGCCAACTGGCATAAAGAAAAACTGATCAAAGATAACTTGCTCCCTGACATAAGGAAGTGACTTTTTTCTAGTTTTTTTCATTCTCAACTTTCAACAGGATTCTTATCTCTGTCTGAAGAACACAATATATTTTTATTTAGTGCTGTATTGTTTCTCCATCTTCCTCCTCCTTCCTAAAAATACCATTAATTGCATC
Organism: Megascapheus bottae; assembly: GCF_031878675.1. Lineage (NCBI taxonomy): Eukaryota > Metazoa > Chordata > Mammalia > Rodentia > Geomyidae > Megascapheus > Megascapheus bottae. The sequence continues at coordinate 30,569,991 of NC_143515.1, forward strand.
CAACTGTATGGAAAGACTCCTATGTAATTAATCATATACATCAAACCCAAATCAACATTAAAGGAGAGAGATAATTCTGGAATTAGAAATATGATTATTTTTTCTGGTTAAAAAGCAAAATACCAAGCATTCATTTTAATAGAGTCAGTTCCCAGTGCACTAAGTTATTAGGCTCAACTGGAAATTTAACTTACATATCTTCCTTGACAACAAAACGTATTATTCCCAATTCACTCAGTGTTGTGTTATTATTTACAATTTTCCTGCCATTTTCATTCATGTATATTTATGTGAAGCCCAAAAATATCCAGAGGCACTTATTTCAGATGATTATCTAAGTCCTAATCTGAAATACTAATCAGAAAATGCATAACATACTCAAATCCTATTGTGTAAGACAAACAATATCCGTCCAAATACAGAAAAAATATCTTTGATATAAGTGTTCTCCAAAGAACATGAAGATCCTATGAAACTGAGAAACCTGAAGAGAGGGGTTAAGTTGAAAGGCACGAGAAAGAATAATGAAAGAGGTGATTCAATCAAGATGTACTTTTAAACTGATTCATTGAATGGTAAACCCTTTTACAACTACTTAAAGATAATAAAAATGCATGTTTCTTTTAAAAAAAAAGGTATTTCAATCTTAACAGAAATTAGACCATTGGCTGCTTATTGAAAGCAACAGACTGTGAAAAATAGGTCCTCTACAGTCTGCTAACAACAGAACAGAGATCAGTAGTAGAGTGCTAATTTAGAAATATGTTTTTCCATGTTTTCAACCATAGGGTGTATAGTTAAATAAAGAGATTCTCAGATTCTTTCTTCTGTATATAAATTCCAGCTTCAAAATGATATCACAGAATTCAAAAGGATGATTCAGACATTTTAAAGCATTTTTAGTACTGCTGACAAGAGCCTTAGTAACATGAAGATTTTCCTAACAAATCTACCACAAAAAGCAAAAACAAAAATTTCAAAAGAATTATAGAGTTTCATATATTGCGAAAGTTTAACCAACTGAAAATTTTCAACCTTCAAAGTAATCTTCTGTGTCCATTTAAGGCCATCGTTCTTTTTTTTCTTTTTCTTGTTTTCTATTGTAATTAATAGAAGGGATACAGTTATATTCGCCAGGCAGAAGGTTCAATACTGCACACAAATTAATACCCCTTCTCATGTTTTGGTTCCCATTTCCCTTCCTCCACTCCCTCCCCTCATCTTATTTCCCCCCTTTCCTTTTCTATTTCAAATAAACAAATAAACACATATACAATATATCAGATAATAAGGTAAGATACTGAAACAATATGAGAATAATCAAGAGACAACAAAAGGGATGAGAAATAACATAGTACATTAAGAACAACAATCACACCCATATCTAGGTTTTGAGCTATTGTAATCCTCTGCTAGGAGAGTCCAAGGTTTGTACTAATTTTTACAAATGAGGGAACCCATTGAGCCTATGTTCCTTTGGGTCTGGATTACTTCAATTAATATGATTTTTTCCAGGTCTTTCCACACCTTTCTTGAGCTGAGTAATTTTTCTCTCTGACAGACAGTTGCTTAGAGAATCCTTTTAAACAATATACAATTACTCCCTTTAAAGTTTGCTCCAGGTATTGACAAATGATCACATTTGACTTTATTAAAACAACAATAGAAGTCTCTATATTCAAGTTTTAGCATTAGCCACCTCCTCATGTTCTACAAGGTTTTCCTACTCTGTCCACTTGCTTTCCTTCTTGCTGTCTCCTGAGACTACAACTTAAAGTTGTTTTTTTTTAATCTAGATGTAAGTTAAAAGAAGTTCTGTTTATATATAGAGTCCTTACTCTGTACAAATCTGAAGCAAATCTCCAGTGATCTTATTATCTAGGATACATGTTTACTCAGTTAATTTAGCTGAACAGTGCATTCACCCTTCAGGATGCTATTTTAATAATGAATTATATTTGTCAAGAATTTGGCTACAAATGATCACAAATGTGTCTGTGTGTCTGTGTGTGTGTGTGTGTGCGCGTGTGTGTGTGTATGTACTGTTCAGGGGCTTGAACTTGGCACCTGGGCACTACCTCTGAGCTTTGTTGCTCATGGTTAGTGTTCTACCACTTGTGCCACTGCTTCTCTTCCAGCTTACTGGTGATTAATTGGAGATAAGAGTCTCACTGACTTTCCTGTCTAAACTGGCTGTGGACTGCAATCCTCAGACCTCAGCTTCCTGAGTAGCTAGGGTTACAGGCTTGTGTCATTAACACCTAGCTAGATAATTACATTTTTAAGAGGAGATGGCGGCATGGTCTATCTAATCATTTGGGGGTGATTCTGACTGTTAATCTTACAGTCCATCCAGTTGATTTCCATGCTATTTACTGACAGAATTAAAAATCTGACCTTGTGGCTTCACAATAAATATTGGTCACAACAAGAAAGCATGTCCTTCATTTATGAAGGACATTCCAAATTGAAAATGGAATAAATTCAACTCCATCCATACCAACAAGTCACTCTGTGGACATTTCTCTCGATTATTATGTTTTTCCTTTGGCCAGGAGGTACATAAGATAACCAAGTTAAAGTTAGTTATTTTAAGATGATTTAGAAAACAAATGTTTGAGACAACAAGAATAGCTTAATCTTAATACTCCCAATAGTTATGAACCCCTATTCCTGTTACATTAGTATCTTCCATAGCTGTAAATTATTTGAAGTAAGAAATTGTACCTGTATCATTCAAATAAATTTAGAAAATGACTATAGTGAGGCATTGGTAAAGTTGCTCTTTCTAATTCTTTCTAATTTGACACACAGTAAAGGGGAGAAAAGTGCTAAGGGAGTAGGACATAGGGCACATTGGCTTGAGTTGGAACAGAGTGTATGGAAAGATTTGGAATATATGACCCCAATTTGAATGACCAAAAAACAAATTCCAGCCATTAGGTTGTATGATTTTATGACAGAAGAAAAATAAAGCACATAACAGGTTTTTTATGTAAGCCAAAATTTTGCTTGGTTGGTAGGTAATTTGTTAGTCATATTTAGTCGGCTCTTATAGCCCAAGTCTCTCTATCAAGACTTCAATGTCTGATAGAATGGAAGAGTCTACAAATATGCAAATGAGATTCTCAGAATATCTCATAAATGCACAGGCAGAGGAAACTATGGGTAAGAAATTGGTGGAAAACAGTCCTACAAAGACTTTTACAGTTTGGAAGTAAATGTTGGTGTTTGATTTGTATTTCTAGATACCCTAGTATGTTTCAAAATGGCTAAAAAATTCACCATGATTGAAGAGTTCCTGAATAGTACTCTCAAAGATGCTGATAAAAACATGTTCTTCATACTATTTGGGAATAGTAAAGAAAGAATATATCAAAATAAATTACTAAATTCCATAATTTATCTAGATAATAGGAATTTTTAGAATGTTTATGAGAAGAGATGAACGTGGCATGATTTTTCCTGAGGTTGGAGGCATAGCTCCATGGTAGAGCATGTGCTAAGTACATACCGGTCCCTGGTGAAATATGCATCATGAAATTAATTTCTTTGGAAAAATTATGCCTGGCTACATCTTTGATCTTGTTCTTTGTAATTGACAAAGTTGACTTAAAATAGTTCTACTTCATGTTAAATCCAGCTGCTCTAAAGAATTGGCCAGGAGTTTGACCTAGTGGTAGAGTGCTTGCCTTGCACGCATGAAGACCTGGGTTCAATTCCTCGGTACCACATACAGAGAAAAAAGCAGGAAGTGGTGCTGAAGCTCAGGTGGAATAGGTCTAGCCTTAAGAAAGTCCAAGAACAGTGCTCAGCCCCTGAGCTCAAGCCCCCAAAAAATTGCTAGGAAAAAATATTGAGTATTTATTTGGGTACCAAAAACTTGAGTATTCATTAATGAACAGTAACTATACTTTATTTTTCTGACTGCTATGAGATTCAAATAAATCTAATTTGTAATAGCTTACCTAAATAAATAATTTGATATGTAATTTAAATAAATAATAAACTTAATAAGTATTAAATTTTAATTAAAATAATAAATACCTAAAATAATTTAAATTAATGAATAAAGAAGTAAGTCAAACAGTAAATAATTATAGCTTTGTTGCTCAACAATACATTAAAGACATAAGAGCTTTTTTGTCTTTTGTGGTCTTCCACTGATACCTGTTGTCCCTCAATGAGCACAGAATGGCTGCTTAAGCTTTGTGCATCACAAAATTTTTCATGTAAATAATAAAGAAGTGAGGAAGAGAGAGTAATAAATAGTATCTTCTATCATTTTGTGGCTTCATCTTCCTCCTCTAGAGGTGCTATAACAAAATGGCATAAAGTAGGTGGTTTAAACAACAGAAATTCATTTTGCCTAACTCTGGTGCCTGGCAGCCTTAAGGAGAGCTTACTTCTAGACTTACAGACAACTGGTATGGCACTGTACACTTACATGGCCTTTCCTTTTTTCCTGCTCACAAATGACTCTGTCTTTACATCTCTTTTCTCTTCACTTCTCTTCTCTCTACGCTCTTTCTCTACTACTTCTTAGAAATACTCCAATCCCATCATCAATGTGAATCTTTCATGACCTGATCTATTAATTTCCAATGGTCTCTCCAAATACCATGACATGTGGGCACAGAATTCAGGTGTATCGGAATCGATTAGAACTGACTCAGAAAACTCTAAATGAAAAGGCAGAGGAGATGAATATTTAGTGACTCACATTTCTATCTCAAACACCCTTAGGAATATCCTAGAAAGGAAATGGTGGGGGACGAGGTAATCGGATATTTAACTGCCGATATACCCAACAGAGACACAACTTATAATACTTCTAGAAATTCTTTTAGCTCTTCTCAAAGAAAATCTATGATAAAAGATAATCTTGGAGTTATTAAAGTCATTCATTAACAGTTTATTTTCCTTCTAAGTAACCATTACTCTGAATTTCTGTGATGTTTCTAAATGTTGTAGATAAGATAAACCCCCAAAACATACATTGTTCTTAAAAAATCATTGAGCCACAATAGATGCAGAAAAGGCATTTGACAAGATCCAACACCCCTTTATGCTAACAGCTCTGGAGAAACTAGGAATCCATGGAACATTCCTCAATATAATAAAGGTTGTGTATCACAAACCCACAGCTAGTATTATACTTAATGGCGAAAAGCTAAAGCTATTCCCTCTAAAATCAGGAATGAGATAAGGATGCTCACTCTCTCCACTCCTCTTTAAGGTAGTATTAGAATTACTAGCCAGAGCAATAAGGCAAGAAGCAGGCATAAAGTGGATCCAAATAGGGAAAGAGGAAGTGAAACTTTCTCTCTTTGCAGATGACATGATTCTGTATTTAAAGAACCCTATAGACTCCACTCCCAAGCTTCCTTGAGCTGATTCAAAACTTTGGCAAGGTAGCAGGGTATAAAATTAACCCTCAAAAATCAACTGCCTTCCTTTATGCCAACAATGAGAGGAACGAGACAAGAATCAGGAAAGCAACTCCTTTTCAATAGCCTCAAAGGAAATAAAGTACCTAGGAATTAACTTAACTAAGAATGTAAAGGACCTTTATGATGAAAACTTTAAAACCCTGAAAAAGGAAATTAAAGCAGAACTGAGGAAATGGTCCATGCTCAAGGATTGGAAGAATCAACATAGTGAAAATGACAATCTTGCCAAGAGCTATCTACAAATTCAACACAATACCCATCAATATTCCAATGTTATTCTTTAAAGAAATAGAAGAGGCAATCCAAAATTTCATATGGAAAATCAAGAGAACCCATATAGCAAAAATAATGCTTAGCAGAAAGAACAGTGCAGAAGGAACTTCAATACCAAACTTTAGACTATATTACAGGGCTATAGTGACCAAAACAGCTTGGTACTGGCACAAGAACAGGCCATATAATGAGTGACTGTTGTCCTTAATGTACTATGTTATCGCTCATCTCTTTTGCCATGCCTTGGTTATCTCATATTGTTACAATTTTTCACCTTGTTATCTGATATATTTTATATGTGCTTAATTGGTTATTTGAAATTGGATAGGGGAGGGGGAAATCAAGACAAGCAGGGGGAGGGTGGGAGGGAAATGGGGACCATGTCATAAGAAAGGGTATCAATGTTTGTGAAGTTATGCACCTTCTATCTGGGGAATATAATGTAACCCTTCTATTAATCACAATAAAAAAATCATTGCGCCATTTCGATGACTCCAACTTTGAATTTGTTTAGAAAGATCATATTATGAAATAAAGGGTAGTCTTTAACAAAATGCTATTTCTGGAGGAAGCAATAAAATATTTCATATTTATAATGAGAAATATAGTGATAAAGTAAAAACTTGGCTAGCATCAGGCTTTTATTTTTCTACATTAGTTTTAATTCTGTTTAATTTTGAAGAGAAACCTCTTCTCCATTTCCCGAGTTGAGGGACAGAACTAACATCAGCTGTCAGGGTGCCATTGGGGACTTTTATTGCATAGAGTCATTAGGACTCAGAGCCTGGAACTATACCATCATGTGTCTCCATACAGGGAATAAGAGTCGATTTTATAACTGTACTCCACTCCACTTTTTATTTTAAAGCCATGCCCTGAAATTAATTAAAAAAATAAATTTCAAAAGTGAAGGAAAGAAAAAAAAAAGATCCCATCACAATTCCTAAAACAAACCTGAATACATTACTATGGCAAGGAGCGTCCTTATGGAAACACATTTGAATCCACTATTCCTGCCATGTGTTAGCAGCAGGAGGGCTTGCTAGATAACAGTCTGGTTCTCCGAGTATATTTGGCTTCTAGCAACAACCAATTTGTTCAACCCTTGCATTCATTCTCCCATGTATTCCTTCATTCAGAAAACACCTATTGTGTATCAGGTATGCACTGATCGCTGAGCTGCAGAAACAAATTCGGAATTACCAGGCTTTCAAAAACCTCAAGGTTTGTGAGGCAACAGCCACATAACCTGTCATTGCTAAGAGCTCTAACTGCAGTCCCATTTCTCAATATTCCTGTTATACAGTCTTTTTTCTCTTATATACAACTATCTGTGGACACAAGAACCTTTCAAGGAAAAATGCTTTCCCACCCTCTCTGAGGAAGGTTTAATTAATCTCACATCTAGCTCCTCATAGAGCAAGGCTCATCAGGTACCATTTAACTCTTACAGTGTGCTGGCTACTTTCTCATGCAATTTCATTTGTTGAACTATCTCTCTCTGGAAGGTCAAAATCAGCATCCCATTTAATTCCAGCCTAGGAATAGACACCATGTCACCCATTTTACTTTGTCACAACATTCACAAAGAAATAAAGGCCAAGTTTGCTGCCAAGTAAAATTGCTTTCCACACAATCAGCCTTCAACCTGGATTTTCCACATATTTGTTGAATTTGAGGAATACCTTTTCTTTAACTCTTAATCTTGGTACATGGAGGAAATGGGGAAAGAGAACGGGGTAAAAAAAACAAAAAAAAATTTAGTGAGCTTGAATTGAAGAAAAATATTATATTTTAAGTTATTATGTATAATTATTATACATACTATGTATATTATATTACAACCTGGGTTATAGGTAATATTTTTTCTTAAAATATAAGATAAAGGCAATAAGGTCTCAGGTTTTCTGCACTTCACTCTTCTAAGGATCTCAACTTAAGAAAATCAAGAAGAAGCAAAAATATCCACAACCAGACCCTTATGGTCCTTGGGCTCATGTCCTGACCCTACAATAGCACCTTTAGACAGTTCCACCAAGATGGTTTGTCCCAATGCATAGTCATCAAGACCTGGGGAGTGGAAATTAGAAAGAGGTGGCAGTAGCTATCTGTGAACAGAACAACAGAAAGAGAAATAAAAAGTGACAGCTGAAAGCTTGTTGATGAGCACAAAAATCGAAAACTGATCAAAAATAGACCAAAGAACTCAAAAAACACTCCAGATGGAGCCCCAGGACAAATATCTTTTATGCTTCAAATGTCCCTGTGGGGCTATGATTCATATAACACTGAATTATCAGGAATAGCCTAAAAAATACTTAATACCCCTTGTTGATGTAGGAAAGTGTATGACAATATATATAAATAGAACCATGCAAAGCCTGAAGAGAAAGAAGACTTTGGTGACAACAGAGGTAAGCTTAGGTTTGAATAATGATTCTGTTCCTTCCCATGCCTGACATTGGACAAGTTCCTTAACCTTGTGAGAATTTTTTTTCCTCTGCGCAATTAAAAATTTGCATAGTAATACATAGGTCTCACAGCCATTGAGGATCAAATAAATCAAAACTTATTACAAATCTAACACCAAGTCTGGCAAGAAGTACCTACTCATATGGGCTTTCTCCACTTCCCTAAAAAGGGTCAACTTTAGTTATCTGGGAGGTGCATTCCTATGAGGTGAATTATTATACTAACATGCCACATCAACAAGCCACATTTGATGTTTGTAGAAAGATTTATATACAATTGTCAATTAACCAAAATATCCAAAGTGGATGAGGTGATTTGGTCCATTTTAGTATGTTTTCCTGACCCTTTTAGAAAGTTGACTGAATCTGAATGTCTACACAAGCAATAACTGCTGCTTTACATTTTTTTAAAAAAATCTCTGTACCTCCAATTACTCAAATATTTTTTTACTAGTTGAGTCTTGCATCTATCATGCTATATTTATGAATGCTAATGAAAACTATCGCTATCATCTGTAATTCCTATTAGGGCAGAGGACACAGAGGAGAGGAGGCGATCTGGAGTAAGACTAGTTGATGGAAGGACCTTTCGTTGAAAGTTCTAGATGCCCTACATCTACACAGGCCTCCTAAAGAAAAGAAGGATCCATAAATTGAGTGGAAATGAAAACAGGAAAGTACCTTGAGAAGACTGGGAGTCTATGGACACAGACCCTCCTATATCAGCTCTATTGATTCAATTTGATTGCAGCTGGGGACCTTTGATGTTCATTCATTCTATTCTGAACTTATTTTCTCAAAGCTCATCATTTGTGAAACTTGCCAAGAGGTTCCGAAAGTAACAGGATGTCTGGCCCTTTGAGACAGTCATTTTTATTTGGTTCCCCTCCTGCCACAAAATTACAGCTGCACCAAAAAGTATGCATCAGATTTTCCCTTTATCTCTTTTTCTTAATTTAGAAGCACAGTAAGAAGCTCATTAGCATACATGGATGGATGTAGATGTGTCACTTGTTCATCTCAGAGCATGATGACATTATGAATTTATGTAAGCTAACTGAACGTTTTGAAGAATTTTATTATCTGAGGCAACCCTTACAAAGTGAACAAGCTATCTAAAAGAGTCCCGCAAAGAAGTTACACACAAATTTCTAATCGCTCAAGTATAAGTGATAACAAGGACATAGCAGAGTTGACATTTCCACGCTTTTACAATCAGCTCTTGGGCAGTATGCTACAAAGTACAACCACAACCATCAAAACAAGTCTGACAAAAAGTCATCTCAGATCAGTCAAACACCTTAAGGAGTCTATTTGAAACACAAATTTGCATCCTCAGTCATTTCTAATAAAAGTCACCCTGCATGTACATTACACTATGAAAGCCCACAAGACTGGAATAGTCTATAGCCATAATGTATACTGAAATATTTTAAAATATATTCATTTATTTCATGGATTCCCAATGTTTTTCATTATTTTTGCTTTGGGACACATAACGTACATAATATGTAGCACGATAAATGTTATCTTACTATATATGTTATATCAACACATGTCATATTATATAATATATGTTATATAATATGTATTACCATATGTTAATAGAGTAATATTAACATTGATACTAATATGTTCATGATAATTTGTTAATAGCAATATGTTAATATAGTATATGGAATATGTAAATAATTGCATGCACAAATTATAAATAAGTAGCAACATATACATAAATACATAAACCTGGTTTAACATTCCAAAGTTTGTTAGCATGAGTCAACATGGTCTGAAAATAATAAATGGAGAAGTCCAAAAATGAATAACTCATCAGTTTTGAAATGCCCTGAAAATAAAGCAAGCCATACCACTGTTTCCCTTAGAACCTATTGTCCAGGATACAAATGTACACATGTGTTATCTATTAGTCACTTAGCGCCATCTAGACCAACTGAGATCAGTTGCTAGTATATCACAGTGCTTACTTTCAAGTGACCCATATATTTACTCATCAACAGCTTGAAACTAGAGAAGCAGAAGAGAAATCATAGCATAAACATGGAAGGGCAGATTATGTGTGCTATGTATACTACATTCTACAGCCACAATGACTGCAGGAGTATAAGAAAAACATAGTATCCAATATGATTCATGGCTTCAGGCATTCAGTGGGGGTGCTTGGGACATATTCACCTCCAAGTAATGGAGGACTACTGTATACAAGCAGGTTAAAAACTTGAACTTTAGGGCAGGGCGTTTGGCCTAGTGGTAGAGTGCTTGCCTAGCAAGCATGAAGACCTGGCTTTGATTCCTCAGTACCACATACATAGAAAAAAGCCGGAAATGGTGCTGAGGCTCAAGTGGTAGAGCTTTAGCCTTGAGAAAGTCCGAGGACAGTGCTCAGGCCCTGAGCTCAAGCCCAGGACTGGCAAAAAAAAGAAAAACTTGAACTTTATTTTTACTACAAGGGAGCAAAATGAGTTTTTCTGCCATGACTGTAAAAAGACAAATGATAGAGGGAGAAGGCCTCTGTCTAGACATATGCCTGTGGTCAATCTTTCAAAACCCTGTGGAACTATGGGAATTTTGCCCAGTAGGGGGTCAGCTAAAATCAAGAACATATAAGTACATGTGCTGCATTCTTTATTAAAATGTAATTATTGGAAATTTTCTTTCAAGATTATTTTTAACCGAAAGGGGGAGAAAATGTTTTATCAGCCTCAGATTTAATCATTTATTGCCTGTGAAAAGAGAATTACCTTTTTAAACCCAAGTATATTAAACAAAGCTGAAAACTCTGTAACTGTTCCCAGCTCACTTTAAGGCATTCTACAGCAAAAAATACATTTTGTTAAAGTTGAGCTCAAAAAGGGAGTTGATAATAAGGATATGAAAGAAACTAAATTATACTTGGAAAATAACATATCTCCTTAGCAGCAGGCTAGTCTTTGCTGTTATACAAGTTGATAACTAATTTTATTCCTGCACAGCCCCTAAATATCTTTAGGTAATAGATTATGGTATGGAAGGAGACTGAGAAAAGGATGAGCAGGGGGAAGATAAGGAATAGCGGATGGGGTGAATGTAGTAAAAGTACATTATATGCGTGTATGGAAATGTCATGATTCAGTTTTTTACCATGGACAACTTAATGTATTCTAATTAAAAAAAGAAAAGAATTTTTTGTGTGTAGGAGAGAGCTAGGCAGGGTCCCTACTATTTCCTATTGAGAGCTAGGCAGGGTCCCATCTTTCCTCTTCTTAATTGTTTGTTAAACATGACATTTGAAATACGATGTAAAAATCAATGTTAATAAAATCTTAAAATATATATATAAATTTTTTAAAGAAAATGTGAACTGGAGCACATATACATATACTAAGCACCTTCTGCAAGACTGGAATCATGTGAAGCCTGTAGCCTTCAAGCTCAGGACGGGTTGTATTTTGGAGATTAAAATTCTAAGGCTGAGCTGGGTGCTGGTGGCTGACATCTGTAATCTTAGCTACTCAGGAGGCTGAGATCTGAAGATCGTGGTTTGAAGCAGCCCAGTCAGTAAAGTCCATAAGACTCTTACCTACAATTAACCACCAGAAAACTGGAAGGGGAGTTGTGGCTCAAAGAAGTAAATGGCTAGCTTTGAGTAAAAAGAGCTGAGTGACAGCACCTAGGCTCTGAGTTCAAACCCCATGATCAATCAGAAAAAAAAAAATCGGGGGGGAGGGTAATGGGTACCAAGACATGTGAAAGGGTATCAATGTATGTGAATTAATGCACCTTCTAGCTGGCAAATATTAATCCTTTTATTAATTACAATGAAAAATATTAAAAAAAAATCTAAGGAACTAATGATTCACATCTGTAATCCTAGGGGATCAAGGTTTAGAGCCATTCCAGGCAGAAAAATCACATGAGATTCCATCTCCAAAACGCACACCAAAAATCAGGGTCAGCCAAGCAAACAAGTTGAGCAAGTGCAAGGCCCTGAGTTCAAATCTAGTACTGTCAAAAACCTAAGACCAAGAACAACCTAATAATCTGGGACAGTGCCACTCAGCTAATAATAGCAGAACTGAAATGCCTACTAATGTATCTGAGAACCAGAGACAGGACTCTTATAGAAAGGTATTATCTCCCTAAGCAGCAGGGAAACTCAGCTAAATGTGTCCCCCATCAATTCTGAAAAATGCCACCTAAAAGCTGGTCTAGTGATCAGTCATGACCTTGTTGTGTGCTAAGCTTTTTATTGAAAACCTTTTCCTTTGTCTTTCCTACTGCAATAGGCTGTCTGTCCTTACTGGGTTGTCTGACATCTGCAGCTCTACTTATCTAATTGCATAGTTGAACAATAAGAACAAATACTGTTTGCCAAGCCATACAGCATTAATATGCATCAAGTCATTTGATTCTCAAAACCACATACTCATTATACACCATGTTTATCAAGAGGTTTACTAAGGTTATTCAAGTTGTCTTAGGTAGCAACAAATGAATTAAGCCTGTGATTTAAATTTGTTCTTTCCTTACTGAATCCCTGATCTAATATAACACGGAGTCGAGTCTCATGAAATTAAAAAAAATTAAATACCAAAAAATGTCAGCCTCATGTTTATGCTTAATATGTTTCTCAGCAATATACCCACTTCCCACAGGTGCTAAGTCCACATTCCCAAAACTGCAATGCTCTGCCTCCAAGAATCATTGGCTACCTCTCTGTCTTCTCACCTACAATAGAGACCTTAGCAAAGACTTGATGTGGCTCCCATCAAATGGAAGTTGCCCTGGTTATCTGCTTGTCTTCTACTTTGCTTAATTGGTATTTTGGATTTAATTCAGTTCTTTCTTTTGTTTGTTTAATTTACAACTTTCATTTTTTACCTTTCAAACTTTTGATTCCCTAGTATTTCCAGCAGGCTTATGTATTTTTAATTTTCTTTGATCTATACAAAATTTCCCAGTACCTCTGAAGAAAGCTAAATGAGGCAGTAGATTCATTTTTTTTCTAAACGCCTTTAGTTTTTTCCCCTCCTTTCATCTTTCAAAACCATCTCTTCTCATTTGAGCAACTAATATTTTAGAGTTTGCAATTATAATCATGCCTTTAAAACAGACAGGGTAAGACTAAGTAAATCAGTGCATTTTGCAGGTAGAACAAATTGACTAATTTTTTTTCCAATTTGATTCCTCCCCCCTCCAGCAGTAAACCCTAATTCAACCCATTCAGTATTTTTTGCTTAAGGATAAATATTTAGCTCCAATAGAAACTTGTGAACTGGTAATTAAACCCAAAAACCCTTCTACAAATTGCTCACTTACAATCTTGTATTTAATGAGAATTTAAATAAGTATATCAAAGAAAAAGGATGCTACTACTCTTGCTAAATGAAAAGACTGCTTAAATTGTTGATTTATGAATACTTGGCCTTTAAGATTTAGAAACCAGCCTTCCATTTCCAGCCATATGGAAAATCAAGATCTGTTATGAAGTTTCATTCTCCAGTGATAAGCTTTCACTCTTCATGATTTCAGGTTTGTACTTCTTTTATTGCTTGCAGATTGCTGATAGGACTCTCTGATTCAATATTTAATCAATTAAAGTAACTCAGGTCCAAACTTTTTCTGAAAAATGTTCAATATCTTTAATAGGCTAAAGCTAGAGAGCTTATATTTCTTTTTTGTCCTGAAATCCTCAAAGGGAAATTCCCCAATTCCTGATGAAATTAACAAGCAACTGATCAGTTTTTCTTTATCCTAACTTTGAAATGAGGTTTAAAAAGAAAATCTCAGAAGATAATACAATTAGAAATACCCTCCCTTTAATGATGGGCCATTTCTGTTCCTTATCCATAACATTTTCTCTTTCTGCATCACCTAAAGTGGTAAGAAGAAATGGTGAAGGAGAGCAGGGTGTGTGTGTGGGGGGGGGATATCTTTAAGGACATTGAAGGCTATTTACCACCATTCCTTGATGATTCGATCTTCCAAAACCATAGTGAGTATTTTGCGATCATTATTTTTTAAATGCAACAGAAATGGCCCACATACTTGCATATGCATAAGCACGTGCAAGTAACAAATACACAGAGTCAGCTTGCTATCTACGCAAAGTCCAGATATAGTAAAACAAAACCAAATGCATATGTGGGTGGAAAAATTCTTCTGGTTGCCTACTCCCTTGAGTCATAATTAGTTGACTGAATAATTGCTAAAGTTTCTAAAAATTTTAGCGCACTTCAACTTTGTTGTACAAGAATTTGTCTACTGTGCCTATCTAAACAGATAATTTGCAGTTTCTACCAGGTAGAAAACTCTATTTTTTAAAAATCTGGTCTAGCACATTCTGACACTGGCACATCATGGACCACGATTCTAACATTTCTAGAAATTTCCTCCTCTGGAGCAAAAGCTCTTTCTAACTTATGGTGGGGGGGAAGAAACTGGCTCTAAAAATTGTTTTTCTACATGAATAAATGATCTTAGATTCCTATTCGTTCCTTAAAACCCATCTAAATATTGCCCTTTTTCTTGGTGGAATTTCTTCTGACATCCAAGGCACAATCTCTCTGTGGTAGAACCGTATTGGTTACATCTCTCACCCACGGTTCGCGGTCAGTGGTGCAGCAGCACTGGTGACATCTCCTATCTATGATGGAAGAGACTCTTGTTAGGTGGGTTTGGAAGCAACTGCAGTAGCAGTTACAAGAGCACAGAGTTCTTCCAAGGGGAAGTCGCTGCTACTGACTCTTGAAGGACACTCGTTCTCTGTTCGTCTGCCTGTCCCCATTCCCTTGCCATTTATTCTGCAATCCTAACATCTCTGTGTGTCCAATACCTTGTTGGAAATAGCAAATGGTGTTAGCAGTATTTTATTATTTAAAATCTAAATTCGATGGCTGTCTTCCTTCCCTGTTTTTGTTTTGTTTTGTTTTGTCAGTCATAGGGCTTGAACTCTGGGCCTGTACACTGTCACTGAGCTTAGCTCAAGGACTGCCCTACCCCTTGAGTCACAGTGCCGCTTCTGGTTTTCTAGTGGTTAACTGGAGATTAGAGTATCAAGGACTTTTGTGCCTGGGCTGGCTTTGAACCACGATTCTTATATCTCAGCTTCCTGAGTAGCGAGGATTACAGGTGTGAGCCACCGTGCCCATCTTTCCTCCCATGTTTTCAAGAAGCTGATCTTCGCTGCAGAATTTACACAAAGTACACTCTTATTACACAACAGAACCCATGGTATACTTACTTCTCTGGGGCACTGGATAATGCTGTCATATACCAGTACCTAGTATGAGCAAGAGACACTCAGACATCCTTGAGAAGTTCTGTGGCAAATGCCATTGCCGTGTCATGAGTGACTACAGGAACACTGACTTGAGCATCCTCACTTTGATGGGGCTGATGAGAATGCTCAACCAGTATTGAAGAGGTGGGTACTGCTCCCCACTGAATAGCAAGGGCTGAGTGCCAATCAGAATAATTTGTCACAAGTAAATCTTAGGGGATGCTTAATTGGTCATGGTGTAGGTGGCTAGTTTGCTTAAATATTATTTCATGTATACACATTTTGAAGACCCTAGGTCTTCAAATAGAATAGAATAGAAGCCTTAAAGAGTTTCAGTCTCTTTGTCTCTTCTGTCTTCAGCCAATTCAAAACTCCAGAGCTCCTTGATTAAAATGGAAGATAAGCCAGGGTGATAAAAGGCCATGATAGAGTGTTACAAAGTATATTCTATGAGTTTTCAAAAACACATTTTATAGCCATTTACTATGAGAACTCTTTGGAGAAGGGGGAGTAACTTGAATCATTTGGAACTAGGAGTCAAGCTAGAGTCAAGCTAAATTAATTCTCATCCCCAGACATACAAAACACTTTTGTAGTCACTTTCTTTTTTGACAATACTTGAGTTTCACTCACACTTGGAAAACAAATGCTCTACCACTTGAACACGTTTCTCTTTTAGATATTTTTTAAAATAGGGTCTTATATTTATGCTCTGTCAGGCCTGCACTGTGATCCTTCTATTGATGTTTCTTGACAAACAAGGATGAAAGACACTTATCTCAGCACTGAGATTTTATTGACTGTGATAGTGACTCTCTAACTTTGTGGCCAAGGCTGCCATCAAATCACAATCCTGTTCATCCTGTCCTACTGCATAGCTCTGATTAGCAAGTGGTTGCACCATACACAGGTCACAAAAAAAAAAAAAAAAAAAAAACTCTTGCTGTGCCAACCTAACCTACTAGGCACTCATGAAAGTTGAGTACTAAACAGATCTTTGGGCCTGGCCTGCCTCGCCCACTACCTTATATTCATTTTCCTAGTTCTTGATAATGTAATTGCCCACACCTATCTTAACAGTAAACCAAAAGCAATGCTGTGTCCATACGGGAGTTGTAGCAGTAAATGCTCTCAGCAGAGATTTGAAAAACGGAGTTGTCTCTGGTGCCATATTGACCTCCTCAATTTGGTCTGTGTATATGGCTCGTGCATCTTGTAGAGTCTCATAAGCATAATCTGCTGGTAGTTCCGATTTTAGCTGCTAGAAGACAGGGGGTCTTCTTCCTGGAGCACTTGACCCAGTACATGCTTTGTGCTCTGCATTAGTTATCCAACGACTGCAAATGTAGTTGATTTACCTGAGAGGAGCAAGAGCACACGCTCCATGGCTAACTTCCCAGTGATGTTCACACTGCAGATTTATTTTATAACCTAGGACTTGTTGACCTTGACCCTTTTGATAAGCCATACAGCACCGTGGAGATCTGTGATGGAGAATGTGTCTTTCTCCTCTCACATCACTCAAATGCAGAATCCTCTGCCTTCCTCTTCCACATGTAAGGGCCCTCGTCATCACACTGGGCATGCTCTGATGACTCACTGTGCTCATTTAAGGGCAACTTATAGGGAACCTTTCATCTGTCTTCTACCTTCATTTCCATTTACCTAATCTTGGAAGGTAAAGACACTCACTAGTTCTGAGAAATAGTTTGTAAGTGGCTTTGGTTGGCATCACCTGCAAGTAATGGGATTTTCTAACCTAGAAGATACAGCAATGTATGCAGATTCTGCTTGATGAGAAGATTCTGAGCAGTCCTGATTAGAAGATAGAGCCAAAGGCTTGAGAATGTAGCAGTAAGGCTATGCTTTCTCATATATGCAGCCACCTTTTGAAAGAACAGCTCCTAGTTCTCTAGGCATAGTCCTGTTATAAACTAAATGATGAAAAGATACTACATTATCAGAGATCTAAACTGTACATGGTGAATTGACTACTTATATGCTTACAGAACCCCAAAGTTAGATACATCAATATTCTATCTTAAAATAGCAGTGAGACAAAAAGGGAGCAATTATTAAATCACAAATAAACTTTTCTCCTGACATCCTGGCTCATTGTTGTTCTTCTCTTAACCCACTCTTGTAGGGTATTCCATATTTCAGGTTGACTAAGGAAGAGACATTATGAGTTTTGTTTGCACATAACCTGTTGACACATATGAGGAAGTAGAATGCTACTGCATTACAGTTTCGGAACGATAAATGACAAACACAAACCCTTTCAATGGTTAAAGCCTTTAGAAGTATATACAATTGCCCTCTATGCAGGGACAGAGAAAAGGGTTTACTAGTTCCCAGACAGTGAATACCCATGGTGGAACCAAGCAATTGGAGGTTTGAGAGACAAGAAACAACATGTTGGTGGGTCAGCAGGTAGTAGGGTGAGACTGTGGATGGATAGCTCACATAGGAGTACAAAGCACAATGAAATTTGCTTCTGGTGGTCTCACAAAGAGGACTTTATTGCAGAGGAGACACTGACCACTCACAAGAGCATGAGTACACATTCTCTGTGTGTCAGTCAGATGCTATTCTCAGCCATCCAGAACTTGATCAATAACCAAAAGGGAGATAGTCACAAGTAAGAAAGGCTCCAAAATAGGGATTTCCTTTACTGCAAGATGCTTAATTGCATGACCAACATAGTTGTATGTTCTGCTTACTAACAGCAGCTTGTATGGATCCCTCAGTGTACTTTGAAACAGATCCATCAGGGAAAGTTCATAGAATGGACCCTTTTGCATCATGGTGTATAACCAATTGAACTGGGTCCAACTGTAATCTTATCTGGAAATATTCATTGTTTCGGTTTTTGGTGCCAGTAATAGGGCTTGAATTCCAGGCCTGACTGCTATCTCTGAGCTCTTTTGTGCAAGGCTAATGTCCTATCACAGAAGCCACAGCTCCACTTTGAGCTTTTCATGGTTAACTAGAGACAAGAGTCTCAATATCTTTTTCTGCCCAGTCTGGCTTCAAAGTATGATCCTCAGATCTTGGCCTCCTGAGTATCTAGGATTACAGACATGAGACACTAGTGCCTGGTGAACTGAAAGTGTGGTTTTTGGAGATATGATTAGCTGAGGATGTCAACTTTAAATTATCCTGGATTTTCAATGTGCTTTAATTTTGATGACTGATCTCATAATAAGAAAAGGAAAGATATTGAGGGTAATGTGGTGACCAGAAGGTGGAGTTATTGGAGTTTAGAAATTGGATTTGCAAAACTATAACCTGAAGAGTGTCCAGGGCCACCATTAGCTGGAAGAGGAGAGGAAGCAATCTTCCCTGTGGGGGAGTCACAGCCTTATCACTTCCTGATTTCTATGACAGAAGAAATTCTCATCCTTTCAAATCACACCAGTGCATCATATTTTGTTATGTCAGCTTTGAGAAATTAATATAGGACTTACCTACCTACCATCATGGTGAACACATGACTTCCTTCCAAGGGGCTCATTTGACATTAAAACTTTTTTAAAAAATACAGCATATGGGCCGGGAGTTTGGCCTAGTGGTTAAAGTGCTTGCCTAGCATGCATGAAGACCCGGGTTCAATTCCTCGGTACCACATACATAGAAAAAAGCCGGAAGTGGTGCTGAGGCTCAAGTGGTAGAGCTCTAGTCTTGAGAAAGTCCAAGGACAGTGCTCAGGCCCTGAGCTCAAGCCCAGGACTGGCAAAAAAAAAAATACAGCATACAATCCACCTGTACCACCTGCACTGCAACCTTTGGTGTTCTTGCATGCAGAAGTCACTGGGGTAAAATAACATTCTAGTGATTCCATTGAATGTTCTACAAGGTAAAGGTGTCAAATTTCAAGGCTTGGTATAAGCTTAGAGGTGATAACCAATCCACGAGGCTACTTCTGCCATAAGCAGAAAAATATGTGCCACAGAACCAAGGTGGTAAAACTGGTAAATGACTCCTCCATGACGCCTAAAAATCAACTCAGAATTGTGTTCCATCCCCTTACTTAATACTGGACTCTACTTTTGTTCAGGCCTCAGTGCTCAGAGAAATGGTGCACGAAGGGTCACAATGGTTCAGTGGAACTAAAAGTTAAACTGTCAACCAGAATTTTTTCCAGAATTTTCATGTCACAAAATCAAATGGCAGAAAGGGTAGCAAGTCATCAAAAGCAAATTGTGTTGTGTCCCTCAGTAAGAACAAAGAAGACAGTCATTTCCTAATATTTCCCTTGTTCCCATTCCAGTAAAAAGAAAAAAAAGAAAAGAAAAAGTAAATAAGAGGGTTAGAAGACAACAATGACAATCTCCAACACATACACACATGCACGCTGAAAAAAGATACACGTTTAATGACTCAGATTATTCAGATGTACGAGTTTGGAAATTTGGCCAGAAGAGACATTGGGAAAGTAGAGGAAGTGAAAGGCTGTCAGCTTCAGTCTTTGAAAGACAGTGGAGGAGCTAAATCCTAGTAGTAGAATTCATCTTTCTGTGCCTGAGAAGATTTTTCTTAACATAATGATCTCCAGTTCCATCTGGGTTCTCACACATGACAGGATTTCATCTTTGTATGGTTCAGCAATATTATATTGAGCATATCTGTCTATATCTGTATAGATACATCGTTTCATCTACATTTAATTCATTTTTTGTTCATCTTTTTTCTCTAAATTCAAAAGCAATTAAGAATTCCATGTGAAAAAGAACAAAACAAAAAAGGAGAGAGGACAAGTATTCTCAGTAGCAACACTAGTAACAAATGTTCTTACAATACACCAAAAAAGCCATCTGCTTTCTTTCAGACTAAAGCAGTTCCTGGTGCATTGGTACCAGGACACAGGAAACAGAGAAAGCTCCATTTGGGTCTTAGCTATATGACTTCAGAAAAAATTAACTTGCTTAACCTTCAGTTCCTCTACCTGTAAAATCAACATGCTTATTTCATGACATTGGTGTAATTAAGGAAGATAATGAATGTAAAAACAATCAGAACAGGGCAAGATTTTTTTCAACATCATTTTAAATTTCTGCATAGTATTCCCTTCACGGTGTAGTACTATTAGTTATTCAGTTTATTCACATCTTTTATTTAATTAAATAAGACATAGTATGAGAAACCTCTCTCTCCAACATTTCTGCACCGACACACAAATTTATTTGTTCCCTAGGGCAAACATTTCTCTTTAAAATTATTTCTCCTAAGAGTATGTGACTACTAATGAATTCAAGAAAATAGCAAGGAATCTTACCCTAATAAATCCCATAATCCTTCTCATTAATTTTTGTCATAACCATGGATAATAACATTTGATTTAAACCCCAAGATTTGTTGGCCCTTAATTCCTAGTCTATAGTAAGTGTCTATTCCATGCAGGGGCTGTTTGTGACTAATAATCTTGATTTGTGGGAAATCCTTCTGAATATATTTTTTTAGTTGAGAAATATAGGGTAGAATGAGGAGAAAGAGAGAATTCATCTATTAGATTGTGGGCCCTACCCTCATCCTTAAAGTGCCTGTGTTGGGCTTAGCATGTTCTGTGACCCTGCCAAATTGCTCTCAGGGTCTTGTACTTTTCACTTATTCTCATTGTTCAGATCTCTGATCTAGGGATGTTTTAAATTCTGGAAAATTATGTTAACATTTTAAACCTTCAACAATAAGTTGTCTAACTATGTCATGACTTATTAAACTTTATGAATCACATCAATGAACAACTTCAAGTTTGTGATAAGGAAACAAAATCCCTGCATTTCTTGTCCTCAAGTAGCTCCCACTCGGTGACATAAAGTTTCAGAACATTCAATTATCTAAAGGGATTCCGTGATTTTTAACCAAATACGGAAATGTAAGATGCCATAAAATTAAAGGGAGCTAAAATAAGCTAGTTCCATGTAATTCAAAGCTACAGTATATGCATCTGCCTATTAAAATCATGATAATTTAATTTTTCTAAAACATTATTAACTTTGTTTTTTTGAATTTTCAGAAAACTAAAAATTAAAATAACATGCACAAATATTGAATACACACAAGAAAAGAATTCATATTGGGAAACACCCAAAATTTTGGATCTCTTTTCTTAAAAAAAATTTCAAAAGAACCACATAGCATTTGCAAAACAGAGAAAAAGTAAGAAACACAAAAGACATATAGAAAACTAAGTTTTATAAGCACGCAGATTCTCATTACAAATGAAATAACATAGCTTCTGTGCCTAGCAAGTTGCCAAATGTTAAAAGAAAATTGCTCAATCTTCTGTCAAAGATTTAGGGAAGCTGACACTCAGGTCGACTGGGCAGAATACAAATGGCAAGGCTCATCAATATTACAGCTTGTTGAGTTTTTTCTGCATTTAGCTATGAATTCCCTTTCTCCCAGATGTCTAAAGATAATACATATATCTGTAAAGATGGTAATACATATATCTGTAAAGATGGTTAATTTCAATGATATTTACCACAAATTATTCAGATGTTGATTCATGATGTGAATGTCTAACAAAATGATTATAATTTTATATACCAATGATAATACAACTGTGCATTGCACTGGCATAGAATCATTAAAAGGTAGCACTCATGGATATGCTGTTGTGGGCACATATCTCTAACGCACTGAAGAATTAAAAGGTAGTTTCTAAGTGGTAAAGTGAGTCATTCTGCTTTTGTGAGGAAAGGGGGACATCTCTATCTGACATCATGGGTTCCAAAGAAGTTAACATTGTTAGCAGTGCAGAAAGGAGGCTGCTGTCATCTGAGTGTAAATTTCCCATGGGAATGTGCTGATAGAAGATGCTTTGTGGATTGTTAAGTCCTCATGAATGGAATTAGAGCCTTATAAAAGTTACCAGTGAGGTGATTATCCCCTCCTCCTAATTGTGGCTGCTGCTTCCGAGATCTGTATGGCGCAGAGATGCATCCATCTCTAGATATTTAATCCCCTGCCCCACTGATTTTGCACTACTCAATCTCCAAATCTGAGAAATGTATTTAACCACTTATAAATGGCTATAATAAAGATCTGTATCTATTTATTAGCTAGACCAATGTAATTATTTATAAGCTAGTACAATTCTTTCCATTTTACTATATTTCTGACTTATCTATAAGACTATTTCCTTAATAGAATATGTACTTTCAAGCAAAACATATTAGCATAAATTATTTCCAAACTATGATGCACTAGATACTTTACAATTTTTACAGTGATACTGTCTCCAAAGGACAGTCATATGTATAAATCTGTGCTGAGGGATAGCACTGTGTAAAGAAAGAGACAAAGTAGCCCATCTTCTTGTCAGGACAGATGTAATTACAGACACAATCATGGACTTTAATTTGCCATCTAACATCCTTCATATCATAAATAAATTTTTTTCGGGTACCAAGACATGTGAAAGGGTATCAATGTATGTGAATTAATGCACCTTCTATCTGGCAAATATCATGTAACCCTTTTACTAATTACAATAAAAATAAATAAATAAATGAATTTTTTTCAAGAAACAACCACATGATGACTTTTATCACGGAGGAAAATTTCTCTGAATCATCTGTTTATTCATTTCACTTTTTTATTTTTTGTTTTATTATAATGTATAGAGAGGTTACAGTTAATTCACCAGATAGTAGGTGCATTACTTCTCACACATTGATACCCCTTCTTATGTTTTTGTCCCCATTACCCTCCCCCTACCCTCCCAATCATCTTGTAAATCATCTTTTTGATAAAAAGATATTTTTTTAAAGATTACAAACAAGAATACAATAAAGTCACCAGCACAGGCATGTTTATTCACCATAACCAAGATATGGAATCCTCCCACATGCCCCTCAATGAACAAATTGACCAATAACAAAACATATATGATATATCTATGCAGTGAAATTCTATTTGTTTATGAGAAACAATGATATTGTACCTTTTGTAAAGAAATAGAAACACTTGGAAAAAAATTTGCTCCAGGAAGTAAATCAGGCCCAGAGAGACAAAAAGAGGTATGCTTTCTCTTATATGTGGAAGCTAGATTTAGCTTATAAACTTACAAATAAGTATATTGAGTGATATTCAAGTCTATACCAATGTATAAACTGAAATATGGCAGAACCAAGGGAGGACTTAAACATGTAATTGTTTAGAAAGGCAAAGGCAAAGTTCAGCAAAATAAACACCAAGAAATGGATACTTGGAAGGGATATGGTAAGGGTCAAAGGAAAAGAGTTGAATAAAATGAAGAGACAACGAGGGGAAGAATGCAGTTATGAATCTAATGCATATTCTTATAATGAAGAAAGTGAGGGTAGGGCTGAGTAGAAGAGGGATGAGTGAGAATTTTGGAGGGGGCAACATTGATCAAATATGTTGCATTCATAAACTGAGTGGCAACTCATTTGTACAACTAAAGATAATTTTTAAAGTGAAAGATAATTGTAGAAGATTGTATTCAAGACTGGGATGTATCTTAGTGACAAATGTCTTCCCTAGCCAATGAAATGTCTGGGGTTTGATCCCCAGTATCAAGAAAGTAACCCCTCAAAAAAATAGGAAGGAGAAGGAAAAGGAGAAGGAGAAGGAGAAGGAGAAGAAGGAGGAGGAGGAGGAGGAGGAGGAGGAGGAGGAAGAGGAGGAGGAGGAGGAGGAGGAGGAGGAGGAGGAGGAGGAGGAGAAGAAAAAGAAAAAGAAGAAGTTCTACTTGAAACTAATTATTACTAGAAAACCTGCATTATTTTTCCAACTATATTAAGATATAACTGACAAGAACCATGTTGGTTTTGACATGTGCACACATTATAAAATGATTTTTTAATAAAAATCAAATTAATTGAAAAAATTGTACATTCCACTATAGAAAAACAAAGCAAGGTGATTGAAGTAAAGAAGTGTGGGTTGGACTGGGATATAGTTCAGTGGCAAAGCATTTGATGAGAAAGAGCAACTTCCTGGGTTTGATTCCAATATCAGAAGAAGAAGAAAGAGGGAGAGGAGGAGGACGAGGAGGACGAGGAGGAGGAAGAGGAGGAGGAAGAAGAAGTGAGTCTTTATATTGCTCTTCTTGAATACTTGTTTGTTAAACATGACATTTGAAATACGATGTAAAAATCAATGTTAATAAATTCTTTAATTAAAAAGTCAGTATTTGATGAAGTATTGTATATCTTTCAACAAGATTTAAAATCATGTAAACTATTTGTGCTAAATTTGAAGCAAGTCCAAATAAATTCACATGCCCTATGTTTATTAGGCATAGTAAGGATATGTATTCTAATTTAGCCAGTCTTGTTAAGGAAAAACTGCCACAATTATGCCGGGAATAATTTTTTTCATGCAAATACTATTAATTCTTCAATAGCTATTATTACTTTAATGAAACATTTATCATATTTAGAAGCTCTGGATCTGATAACTGCTATAATTTACAAAAACAGTTTCAATACAAGGTGAAGTAAAACAGTCACCACAATAAGATAAAATTTCTCTGATTCTCCTTTCCATTATTTTGTCTTGTTTTTCTCTACTGACACCAAATAAAGGCCATGACAGAAAATAATTCAGATAATTTAGTGCTTAAATGTATCATCAAGCCAGGCATCAGTGGCTCATGACTGTAATCCTAGCTACTCAGGAGGCTGAAATTGAGGTTCAAAGCCAGCCTAGCCACAAAAAGTCTGTGATACTTTTGCCTCCAATTAAGCACCAGAAAACCAGAAGTGGCACTGTAGCTCAAGTGGCAGAGCACTAGCCTTGAGCTGAAGTGCTCAGAGACAGGGCCCAGGAACAGAATTCAAACCCCATGACCAAAAAAAAAAAAAAATATATATATATATATATATCATCAATATTGAACATTCTAATTCCAGTTCCTCCCCACATAGTGAAATCATGCACAAAAAATACAATAAAATTATAATAAACAATGGGATCCTCATGTTTACTTTAAAGACAGAATATTTTGAGATATTAAAGGAGAATTTGAAACATATTTTTAATTGGAAATGACCTTAAAATAGTGTTGTTATAAAGGAAAACTTCAACCTGATGTGAGGATACCTAAAACTGTTCTTCCTCAGATACTACTGTGTTTCAAATGAAGAAACGGTCCTAGCAGCACATTTCACAAAAGGAAGGAAAGGTCTTAGCAGTGTACTATCACAAGAAATAAAAATCAATCTTAGCAGTACAGTATCACAGGAAGTAAGAACAGAATAGACCCTGGTACCACTCTTCCACAGAATGTAAGGAATGGTTTCAGTAGTATATTATCACATGCATCCTGAATTTGAAAATAACAGGTCATGGAATAAATAAGGATTAATACTCCCAAAGCCCACAGACATTCCTACACAATCTATCTAAATATAAAACAAACAATTAAACATTTATAAAAGAAAAAAACATAAGACCAGCCTTAGTCCTTGCTGCAATGTTTTAGAAACCATTTTACTTCTAGCCCACTATTTCCACTAGTACCTCTCAACAACTGTATTCCCTTTGCCTGAAATTGTCTGCTAGTGTAGGAATACAAAGGATTAGTCAGTCTTCACTTTGCACTGCAGCCCAAAATCATAAAAATGACTGTGAAGAGTAGTCTGTGTTTCTTGACCTTAAAAGAGTTTTGTTAAGACATTAAAAACTCAGTTACCATCAGTAATAAATTCTAGTTAAAAATATGGTAAAAACTAATGCTTGCTTTATATAATTTTAATTTAAAAGTATTATGAATTAAATATTTTATTTCCTTGCTTTTCAGAACAGCTTCTTCTCTTGGTAGGCCTTAAGACAGAGTGCAAGCATCTCTGTGCTCTGGAGAATATGCTCTTTTCTAAATATAGATCCACCTTCTGACATTTTATCTTTTGCACTTGCTATGTGGTAAAGTTTCTAGGATTCCTTTGATGTGGCTTTTTTCAGCCTATCTTCTTCTAGGAAATTGTCATGCTTTCCCTGTCAGTCACTTTCCTCCTTTATATCAGTAAGTCAAAATTCAAGTGACTCTGACTGTCTAGAATCTCTGGAAAATAAGAATATCTATAGGCAGATAATTCTTTCATAATTCCATTTGTATCCACTTTATGTTTTACCTACGAGATTATCACTCCTTTGTTACTTTAATACTTTATATTTGTCAGCTGATTCAATCTCTCAGTTATTCATTCTTCTTATAAAATATCACAGGTCTTTATCAATGGAAGGCAGAGAGGCAGGCTGGCTTTTTGCTTGGCTCTGCATGAAGTGAGGTTCACAGGAATAAGTCACCAACAGGGCATTCCAAGGGTGATGTGGTTGGTCACTAATTGTGATGTATACCTGTGGTTAGGAAGTGACTTGAGAACTAAAGAACCAGCAGGGGGGGGAATGTACTTTATGTAATTAAGTTCGCATCTCAAATTCAACCATTGTTTAAATACTAATGCTAGTAAGTATCACTGCTGAATTAGACTGGATATGAGGGGAGGAGAAGGAATGAGGGAAGGAGGGAGTGACACTGTTCAAAAAACAATATCCTCATTACCTGACTTACATAATTCTATCCCCTCTGTATGTCATCTTTGCAACAATATTTTTAAAAAAAACTAATACAATTTAATCTAACTATGCTAACTAGAACTTATGCATTTAACACATTTATATCATAAAATGAAATAATTGCCGATATATTTGAATCTTTTAGTATCACCATTTGTCCAATATTGTGATTTAAAATTGCAAGAGACTAAACCAAGTGCAATAGTTCATGCAATAGTTCATTTCTAACCAGTTATGAGATTGAGACTGAAAAAAGATCATTGTTCAAGGCTAGCCCAGGGCTAAAGTTTACAAGAATGCCATCTCACCCAGTAAGAAATTAGGCATGGGCATATGTCTGTCATCTCAGCTATATAGGAAGTATAAATAGGACTTCCTATTCTAAAAATGAGATTCCTATTTTTAGAATAGCATTTCCTAATGAACTAATGAAATAAAAAAGGATGAGAGGTATGACTTAGCACAAGGAATTGAGCTCAAATTCTAGTCCTGCAAAAAAATATATAAAATTCTAGCTACTCAGGAGACTGAGATATGAGGATTAAGGTTCAAAGCCAGCCCTGGCCACAAAAGAACCGGAGGACTCTTATCACCAATTAACCTCTAGAAAATGGGAAGAAGGGTGTGGCTCATGGGTAGGGCAGTAGCCTTGAGCTGAAGAGCTCAGGGACAGTGCCCAGGCCAGGTTCAAGCTCCATGACCCACAAAAAAAAAATCACAAGAAATAATTGAACTTTATCAAAATATAATATAATTTTTGTTGAGGGGAGCAGGGAGTGTTAAGGGGAGCAGGGACTGGCGCCATCCAGAATGCCTAAGAGTTCCCCCACCCCATTGTGGAAGGTCGACAATTGTACAGCCCAGCCACCTTGACCTCCCCACCCCCCCATGAGGAGGGATATGTGGTACAGCCCAGCCACCCTTGCCCTTCTAGGGAGGGGCAACCTTGACCTCTCCACCCCCATGAGGAGGGATATACGCTTGGGTGGGAGGGGGCCTGCTTTGTGTGGAGACCTTTCCAATTTGCGCACCAATTCCGCCTAAGGTGATAGGTAAATTCGAACACTGGACTGTGACCCTATTGGCTACCTGCGTGTGGCCGGAGCTGGTAATGGTCCAGTTCGACCACATGGGTTTTGCCTTAAAAACCCTGCCTGAGAGCTGCTCGGGGTCACAGTGTCAGCTCCCGAGTCTGCACTGTGTCCCTGGCCGGTCAGTTCACCATCTACTTCCCCAATAAATTCACCTTTTTATATGAGACTGTCTCTGTGTGGTGGACTCTGGTGGGACATGGAATCCCCACCTGGAGGGGTGTGAATCCCCTTCTCTTGACCCCATAACAATTTTCAAAAATTAACATCATTTGGGCTGGGATCTTGGCCTAGGAGTAGAGTGCATTCCTAGCATGCATGAACACTCGGTTTGATTCCTCAGTACCACATACATAGAAAAAAGCCAGAAGTGGTGCTGAGGCTCAGATGGTAGAGCTCTAGCATTGAGAAAGTCTAAGGACAGTGCTTAAGCCCTGTCTCAAGTCCTGACTGGCAAAAAAGAAAAAATTACCATCATTTTTATAAGAACCCATTTTAAAATTTAAAATTGGAGACAGCATATGGCTTTAGAGTAGTAGTAAGGAAAAAGGCATTGAAGAAAGCAGGTGGGAAAAAGAGGTGCTAGTATTATCTCTCCTCTAATTCTAAGCAATACTGCATAGCCAGAGATACTTCCAGGGCCCAAGAACTAAATACAGAACCTAGGTTTGAACCTCAGTCCCAAGCCTGACACAACAAAATTCACTGTCTGTAAGAGGCCTACTGTCTCACATCAGTACCTGTAGACTTACCTGTGAACTCAGGTTAGTGAATTGACTATTACATAATGCTTTCCCAACCTTAGGCCACACAGAGCAGAGCAAGGCCACACACCTGATCCAAGGACTTTGCCTTGGAGTTTAGTGGAGAGCATGCCACAAAAATATCCAGCATGGGGCAGATAACCCCAAATCCCCTATCCACAGGCTGAGCATACAGAGAAAACTTTTTCATGTGCCAATTGTGCCATCTTGAATTTAGGGCCTTGGCTGTTTTGTTCAAGAATGACAACTCTGCCTCTAGCACCCCAGATTCAATTTTGACTTTGTTAGTTAATAGGCGATAAAGACTCATAGACTTGCCTGACTGGCTCATTATGAATCCTGGTCTTCAGATTTCAGTCTCTGAGTAGCATGGATTACAGTGTAAGCTACTGGCACCAGGCTGACTGAATTTTTCATTAGCACATATTAATATTACAAAACAATAGGCGTCATTATGACATTTTCATATACATGCAATGCATATTTATCATATTTATCATATTCATCATCCATTACCATCTTGACCCATGGGCTCTTTCTCCAAATAGACTCTTGTCTACTTTCATGTCTTGTTTTTTAATCTAGTTTCCACATGTGAGAGAAATGTGATACTTGTCTTCCTGAAAGTGTTGTTTGTTTGTTTGTTTGTTTTGCTGGGTTTCATAATCTCCAGTTCCATACATTTTCTTGAAATGACATAACTTTCTTCATCTTTGGGCTGAATAACATTCCACTTTGCATATATATCACATTTTCTTTATTCACTGGTCCATCATTTCATATCTGGACTGATTGTATAGCTTGCTGTTTGCTAATACTGCCATAACAAACAGGACTATGACAGTATCTGGACAGTACAGTGACTTTGATTGCCTTGGACACATTCCCAGAAAATTATACCTACATCCTACTGCAGTTTGATTTTGAGGGGTAGGTGGTGCTAAGAAGTCTCCATAATGAGTTCAAAGTGGGACTCAATAGAAATTTCTACATTTCTATCAATAAAGTATTAAATCCTACATTTCTCCATTTCTATCAATAATATGTTAAATTCTGTTTGCCCTCAAATCCTCTCAACATGTTCTTTTGACAATTGCACCCTGACTAGGGTGAGAGTGAATCTCAATATTTTAGTTCTCATTTTTTCTGATAAGTGTAGAAATTCTTTTGATATTTATTGGCTGTTTGTTCTATATTAATGAATAATCTAGTTAATCTATCATCTTTAAACTCAGCCTCCCATAAAGTCTTAGGGCACAGACAAAATGTATACAAATTTGTTGCCCTAGAGTTCAATTCTCAGTAGAGTCATTGTCCCTATTTTGACACTCATGAGCACAGTCTTTACTGTCTATACTTCTATTAGGATTCTGGTCTTCTGAGCTCCCATTCAAATATTCAGTTAATCTCAAGCCCACTTTTCAAAACTTTTCCAAATGCCTCTTGCAGTCCAGTTCCAAAGGTTCTGAACTGCATCATAAGGAACAGTTATGGCATGATCCCACCTCTCTGGTGTCAGTGAATCAATCAAAGGGAGGGATTGATTCCATGATTTCAGAGGGCTCATTCTAAATTCATGTCAAAGAGGGGCATGACAGAGAAAACAATCCACATTAGGAGAGACAATAAACAGAGAAAAAGCAAAACGTCTTAAGATACATCCCTCGGGATGTATTCCCAGTAACCTATCTCTACCAGTCAGAGCCCACCTCCTACCTTCCCCACCTCCCAGGATGCTATCATTTTTAATCTACCAAGTGATAAATCTATTCAAATGGCTAGAGCCCTTATGAACTAATTATCTCTAGAATGCTGTCATAAATAAGCTTGTTTTGCCAATCTCTCAATCCAATCAGATTGACCTTAAGATTCCCTGCAGTTCTACTTGATTAAACTTCTATTCCTGCTAGTATTACTTGTGGCTGACTGGTTGTAGAGATCTTAGGCCAAGAGTTCACTTCAGCAGCAGGAAGCCTTCACTTCAGCAGTAAGATAAGCCTTGATCCTGCCAGTACACTGCACATGTACTCATTTACTGATTTCATCTTACCTCTTCACTAGGATACCTTGAATGCATAATATTCACATTTTCTTTGTTCTTTTCTTTTCTATTTTTTTTTCAGTCATAGGGTGCCGGGGCCAGCCGGCAGCAAACCAGGGTTCGCGGATTGGGATTCCTGAAATAGGGGCAAGGACTAGGAAAAAATAGAAGAGAGACAAACAGATGGAGTTCGGGAGGACTACAGCCCAAGTCAGCAGTCCAAGAAGACTGTGAGCTCCAGACTGCCGCCTAAGACTCTCTCGTTTATTTTAAGTTCCGACCTTAAATACTCTTCTTAAAACTTGGAGTTGCCAGAGGCTACATTCATACAAAATAGTAAACAAATCACATATAGGATAAATGAGAAAGGATTAACATTGCTTAAAGTCATCATGATAAGAACTGATTGACATTGCTTAAAGTCATCATGATAAGAACTGATTGACTTTGCTTAAAGTCATCCTGATCAGAGTTACTTCCTTGTGTATACAGTTGTGTAGGTCCAAGGTCAGGTCCAAGGTCATTGACCCCACAGTCGGTCCCCAACATCTCCCCCGTCTGTCTTTTAAAAGATGCGGTCTTGCTTGTCTTGGGTTGGGTGGATCGCTGACTCTGCCTTACCCGTCATGGGGAACTTCTTCAGATCAAGCTGAAGGCCCTGTCTTAGGTTGGTCAGAGAGCGTCCCCTCTTATCCCATCCTTGACTGCGATTCCTCTCGGGGGGGAATTCATCCATCTGGGGCTTAGAACTGCGGAGTTGTTCAATTGGTGACTGTTGCAGATGTGACCATTGGACGGCTACTGGCCATAGGTGTTGATTTGTTCCCAACCATAGCTTCAGTTGTCACTTTACTTGGAGTAGAAACAACAGCAGTTGGCTTGATATTGGCTGTTGGTGGATCTGAAGTGCTGGCAATTCCTCATTCTTCAGAAGCTGCAGTCGTTTTCAACGCAATTCCTCATTCTTCAGAAGCTGCAGTCGTTTTCAACGTGATCAGTCTCTGCTGTTCTGGGACCTTACTAGTAGGTTCTTGAGGCTCTTTTCTCTGCTCCAAGTGCCTCCCTTTATGATCTCGGAGTTCTCTCTCCAATCTACTGATTCGACCTTCTTAATGGGACTTAAGAGCTGTCATACAATCATCAAGTACATTTTTTTTTGATCTAACATTCCATTCTCCCCCCTCTTTAAAACAATGCAATAATTCAAACATAAATGATTTTCTTGATTAAACCTTGAACATGTTCACTCACTCATTCACACACATTCATACTCAAAGATTTTAAAGTGCACAAAATTAATATTGGCCATTCATTTTCCGGAAGTTTGTGTCAAGAGAGCTTTGCCAATTTTACTCTTGCAGGTGAGAACCAGGTTCAAAACAAAACTTTAGAAAAAACATAAGGATCCATATTTAAAACTGGTACCAATTTCAAAGACAAAACTGGACAAGAAAAAATATGTAACATGAACAAGACAAAGAAACAGAGACTTTTACACTTAACACAAAAACATGAATTCAGGTCTTTTCTGCATTACTGGATGCATTACTGGAGGGTTGGGGGTGAAGGTCCAGTGGGTCGCTGCTTGGATGACCACTGTCACTCTCCACAATCCGAACATAGCGTTCGGGCAGCCAGCGGGCATCATTTTCTTCCTGTGAGAAAACACATACATGCCCTCTACCCCAGGTTAGAACAGGATCTGGTCCGTGCCAAGCACCAGTTAGGGGATCCTTCCATTTTACTAAGGCAAAAGCACGCTGCTCTCTTTTTTCCCAGAATCGCTGAGCAGCAGATAAATTATTTGAATCCAGATTCAAAAAATTTAAAACAAATAAAGCATGATTAAGTATATTCACAGGAGTAGCGGGATACGACTCTCCTTTCTGTATTTTAGCAATTTGATGTTTTAATAATCCATTAGCTCTCTCCACGATGCCTTGACCTTGAGGATTGTAAGGAATGCCTGTAATATGAGTGATATTATAAGAATGGCAGAAGGACTGAAATGCTTGGCTTGCATAGCCAGGGCCATTATCTGTTTTTATTTGCGAGGGAATCCCCATCACAGCAAAACATCGAATGCAGTGAGAAATACAATGTTTAGTAGCTTCCCCAGCAAGGGGGGTGGCTAGGATAAAATTAGAATAAGTATCTACAGTAACATGTACATATTTTAATCGGCCAAATGATGGAACATGTGTGACATCCATCTGCCAAATGTGATTAGAAAGCAGTCCTCGTGGATTTATACCTAAATGAGGAGCTGGTGAGAAGGGCACACAGTTGGAGCAAGTTTTAACTATTTGACGTGCCGCTTCTCTAGATAATTTAAACTGTCGGCGCAAGGCTCGGCTGTTTTGATGATGGATGGCATGTGACTGCTTAGCAAGTTCAACTTGAGTTAAATAAACTCTGGTGGAAGAATCAGTAACTGCGTTACCCTCACTTAAAGGGCCAGGAAGATTAGTGTGAGCTCGAATGAAGCCAAAAAAACAGGGGTGGTTGCGAGAACAAAGCAAAGTTTGTACTTGGCGAAATTGGGTCTGGATATTGGAGTTAGTAGTTCCAATAAAGGGAACAGTTTCTATGACTTGAAGAGCACGAATTACATATTGGCTGTCTGAGTATAAGTTAAAGGGCTCATCTTGTAACAGGACGAGTGCTTGTAAAACAGCCTCTAACTCTACCTCTTGGGCGGAGGTAAAACCCGTAACCCAAGATTGAGTTTTCCCATTAATGGTCAAAGCAGCCGTTCCATTAGAGGATTCGTCTGTAAATACTAAAGTGGCAGAAGATAAAGGCGAGGCCCGTACTATGGAAGGAAATAGGAACGTATGACACGTAGCAAATTGGAGGAGTTTGTTAGATGGGTAGTGATGCAAAATTTTTCCCGTATAATTGGCCCAAGCAATGGCCCAAGAATCGCAATGGGCGAATAGCCAATCTTGTTGTTGTGAATTATATGGGACACAGATAAAATGAGGTTCCTGACCTAAATATTTACGGGAATCCACTCGGCACATATGTATCAGATTAGCTACCAATTCGTAGTAGGGGGTCAGCACTTTGCCAGATGTTGATGGTAGATAAAGCCATAAAAGTGGGCCATCCTGCCACAATACAGCAGTTGGGGAGTGAGAAGTAGCTAAAATGTAAACTCCCCATGGTTTAGAGTAGTCACAATAGTTCACTTGTTGCTGGGAAATTGCCTTTTCTACGATTTGGATGGCCCTCTCGGCGTCGGGATTTAAATTGCGCAAGGATGTAGGGTTGGTATCTCCTTTTAAGAGATCAAAGAGGGGTTTTAACTCTCCTGTGGACAGCTTTAGATAAGGACGAAGCCAATTTATATCTCCTAAGAATTGCTGAAAATCATGAAGGGTTCTTAAGTGTGAAGTTTTTAATTGTATTTTTTGGCTTTTAAAATAGTGTGGGCCTAATATATGGCCTAAATACGTAAAAGGGGGATGTTCCTGAACCTTTTCAGCTGCTATTATAAGGCCAAAGCGGCTCAGATCTTGCTTTAGTTGTCCAAAGGCTTGTCGTACGACGATAGGGTCAGAACAAGCCAACAAGATGTCGTCCATATAATGAACAATATAAACAGAAGAGAATTTTTCACGGGTGGAAGAAATGGCTCTAGCTACAAAACTTTGACATAAAGTTGGGCTATTTGCCATGCCCTGTGGGAGCACAAGCCAATGATATCGCTTCATGGGTTCTTTAAAATTAACAGAGGGGACGCTGAAGGCAAAGCGCTTACAGTCTTGAGGCGCCAGGGGTATAGTATAGAAACAATCCTTCAAATCTATAATAATCTTATAAGTATCCTTTGGGATTGCCATGGGGGAAGGCAAGCCGGGCTGTAAGGCTCCCATCAGTTCCATAGTTGCATTTATCTTTCTCAGATCCTGTAACAGCCTCCATTTACCTGACTTTTTCTTTATAACAAAAATTGGAGAATTCCATGGAGAGTTAGAAGGGGCCACATGTCCCAAGTCTAGTTGTTCCTGTACCAGCTGCTGAACTGCAATGATCTTTTCTAGAGAAAGAGGCCACTGTTCGACCCATACCGGTTCTTCCGAGAGCCAATTTATGGGATCAGCATGAGGGGCAGGACAAACAACAGCCCCCGTTAAAGAATACCCTAATCCTTGTCTCGTAGGGTGAGACTGGGGTTGGAGTGGCTCTAGCTCCCCCTGTGCTGCTCGGCCTAGTCCCCTAAAGGGGAGGAGGCCTTGATCAAGTAACTGCTTAGTGACCGCAGCACTAGGACTAAACATATACACTCCCATTTTTTCCATGATATCACGACCCCATAAATTAATTGGCAGATGATCCAAGACAAATGGCTGAAAATGACCAGAGTGCCCTTCTTCATCTCTCCAAACAAGGATCGCACTGCTCTGCTGTGGGTCAGTTGCTTGCCCAATCCCCTGTAGGGAAGTCATAGAGGTTGTCAGGGGCCATTGGGCTGGCCAATGCTTTTTAGATATTACAGACACATCCGCTCCTGTGTCTAATATTCCTTTAAAGGGTTTTTCTTGTATAAATATAGTCATCTCAGGCCTCTCTTGTTTTATGCTTTGTACCCAATAGATATCAGAGGATCCAAATCCTCTCTGTCCGCATGGGGCAGAAGAATTAGCAGTCTCCCCATGAGATAAAGGGACAAGTATTAGTTGTGCTAATTTTTGACCGGCTGGGATTGATACTACGTGTTTCGGGGCAGAGGCCATAACTTTGATTTCTCCAGTGAAATCCTGGTCAATTTTGCCAGGTGTAATCTGTATCCCTTTAAGGGCTGAGCTACTTCGCCCTAACAGCAATCCAGCCACTCCCGGGGGAAGGGGACCGAAGACCCCCGTGGGGAGAGCTTGTGTCCCCATCTCTGGGGTCAATACTGAGCAGGTGGAGGAACAGAGGTCCAATCCTGCGCTGCCTGGGGTGGCACGGAAGAGGCTGGAGACTGATTTTGGGGGGTTGTTAGAAGATTTACTTGTGGCCGAGAAGAGGGAGGGACTGCCCCATGGTTTTGCGGGGCCAGAGGCTGGCCCCTTCTCCAGTTTCCCGAAAGCGGGCGGCCATTGCGATCTGTTCTTGACCTGCAATCTTTAGCCCAGTGCTTCCCTTTACCACAGCGTGGACATGTGCCAGGTAATTTTTCTCTCTTTAACCTGGCCTGGCGTGGGCATTGCGTCATCCAATGTCCTATTTGTCCACAAGAGAAGCAACGCCCTGGGGGTCTAGCAGCCCGGGCCTCTGGCCTCTGGCCTCTATATTTTAGAAATTCAGTAGCAGTCTTTCCTTGAGGAGCGGCGGCTAAAGTAAGGCCTTGTACATGGGAGGGTCCAATATCAGCACATAGTGAAATAAAGTCATTGATTCCTCCCTTATTCCTATGGGGTCTGATAGCCGCCTGACAGGCGGCGTTGGCATTTTCATAGGCTATGTGTCTAACTATAATATTCCTTGCGTTCTCATCTTGTACTAGGTGGTCTGCAGTCTCCATTAATCGAGACAAAAATTCTAGATAAGGTTCATTCGGTCCCTGTTTAACTTCTACTAAATTTTTTGTACGATGGGAATTACGTAACCTTTTCCAAGCCTCTCTCGCCGCAGCATTTATTTGTAAATAGGCTTCCTTTGCATAACCCAATTGATCTTCGGTGTTTTTATAGATTCCCTCTCCTAACAACTGATCAAAAGTGTAAGGCAGGTTCTTAGACCTATTTGTTTCAATTTTAGCCCGACACTGTGCAGTGAACTCTGTCTCCCATAATAAGTACTCTCCCGCACTAAGGCATGCTCTGGCAAGCCGCTTCCAGTCATTTGGGCATACAATACCAGCACACGCGGCCTCTAATATTACTTGAGTAAAAGGGGCAGTTGGCCCATATTGGGAGCAGGCACTCTTTAAATCTTGCAATAGTTTAACAGTAACAGGTTGATGGTATACTTGTTCATCCTGATCAACTAAACTAGGGAAGCATCGAGGCTCTGAAATAACTTCCCTCTCTCTAGCAGCCTGAGCCAGGTTTAATTGCGATGCACTGTGCCTGGTTGTAGTGCCTGTTAAAAGGGACTTATTGCTAGGGCCTTTAGGCTTGAAAGGTTGGAAAAGGGATTGAGGCCGTAAGGCTGCAGCCGGAGGCGGTGGGTGTGAGGGATAGGATTTAGAATCAGAAACCATAGTGGCCTGAGGGTCATATCTCCTTCCTACTTCTGGAGGGGCTCTCTGCTCTATCCCCATTTTAGATAGTAGATGTAGCATTTCTTCTAACCTCTTTTCTATTGTAGCTATCCGGTCCTCCATCGGCTCATCATAACTTTCCTCCCTCATATTAAAATTTGAATTCTGATACTCAATATCTACTGGTTGTTGTTCCCTTATCAAGATCTCACTTAGACTCTCTTGGGCTGCGGCATATGGCTCAGTCTCAGGTTTTTCAGAAGGGTCCTTTAATTCATAAAGTTCCCTTAATTCAAATTCAGCATTCTCATGTTCAGGATCTATGCCTTCACTTACTAAATTATATACATCAATAGCCTCTACTGGGGTCTTTTCGGGGCCATATACATTATAATAATCTTTAATTCTTTTTCCTATCCCCTGCCAGGCTTTTTGCAATTCCTCCTCTATAGACCTCGGGCATGCCTCCTCGAGAAACTGTAGGAAGCTCTGAAGTGCCCCTTTTTCCACCCACATTCCGTGGGCTTCAAGTAGGCCTGTTAAGATCGGTAAATATGACATATAGCTATTAACTTGACCCATAATTTTTTTTCTCCTGACTATACACTCTCCTAATAGTCCTACGACGTGTTACTCACCACAGGGGGGGTCCTTCACCTTGTCCCAGATTTTCAGGTCCCTGTTCGGGCGCCAGTTGCCGGGGCCAGCCGGCAGCAAACCAGGGTTCGCGGATTGGGATTCCTGAAATAGGGGCAAGGACTAGGAAAAAATAGAAGAGAGACAAACAGATGGAGTTCGGGAGGACTACAGCCCAAGTCAGCAGTCCAAGAAGACTGTGAGCTCCAGACTGCCGCCTAAGACTCTCTCGTTTATTTTAAGTTCCGACCTTAAATACTCTTCTTAAAACTTGGAGTTGCCAGAGGCTACATTCATACAAAATAGTAAACAAATCACATATAGGATAAATGAGAAAGGATTAACATTGCTTAAAGTCATCATGATAAGAACTGATTGACATTGCTTAAAGTCATCATGATAAGAACTGATTGACTTTGCTTAAAGTCATCCTGATCAGAGTTACTTCCTTGTGTATACAGTTGTGTAGGTCCAAGGTCAGGTCCAAGGTCATTGACCCCACAGTCGGTCCCCAACAATAGGGCTTGAACTCTGGACCTGGGCACTATCCATGAGCTCTTCAACTCAAGGCTACCACCCTACACCCTACACTTGAGCCACAGCTCCACTTTCATTTTTCTAGTGGTTAATTAGAGATAAGACTTTCGGTCTTTAGTGCCCAGAGTGGCTTTGAGCCACAATTCTCTGATCTCAGCCTCCTGAATAGTAAGGAGCAGTATTCAAATTTTCTTAATAATAACGCCATTAACTATTGATTCCCACCAGCAAAGCTTTTCTTTAGAAATGAGGGAGAGATAGACATCTCCAGACAAACAAAATCTGAAAAAGTAAATCATCAACATGATGCTAGAGTTAATCAGCTAACCACAAAGAGGGGAAGTGCAATGAATCCATTTTATAGTTTTATTGTGCTTCCAACTTATAAAATGACAGTAGTAAAGATCTTATCCATGGATAATTAATTTAAATGTAAATTGATTGAATTTTGCAATTAAACAGAACAATAATCAAGTTCTTGGAAAAAGAGCAACAAACCAACCCTAATCCAGTAGAAGGAAGCAAATCATTAAAACCAAAGAGGAATTAAATGAATTTGAGTCCAAAAAACTATAGAAAGAATCAACAAAACAAGGAGTTGGTTCTTTGAAAAAATTAACAAAATTGACAGACACTTAGCAAATCTTACCAAAAAAAGAAGGCAGCACACCCAAATAAACAAAATCACAGATGATAATATCATGACAGAAATTTCCAAGATCCAGAGCATCATGAGGGAATACTTTTCAAAACTTTATGCCAATAAATTTGAGAATCTAGAAGAAATTGATGAATTTCTAGCCAATACTAACATACCCACACTGAACCAAGAAGACTTAATCCAAATAAACAGACCTATTTCAAGCACTGAAATAGAAATGGCAATAAGAGACCTTCCATCCAAGAAAATCCCAGGGCCAGATGGATTCACAGCTGAATTCTATAAGGTCTTCAAAGCAGAGCTCACACCAATACTCCTCAAGCTCTTCAACGAAATTGAAAACGAAGGCTCTTTGCCAAACTCATTCTACAAGCCACTATAACCCTCATCCCAACAGCAGACAGAGATTCATCAAAGAAAGAGACCCATTTCTTTGATGACTATTGTTGCAAAACATCTCAACAAAATACTGGCTAACCATCTTAGCAACTCATCAAAAAAATTATACACTATGATCAAACAGGATTCATCACAGGCATGCAAAGCTGGTTTAACATACGCAAATCAATTAATATAATTCAACACATCAACAGGAGCAAGGACAAGAATCACATGATTGTCTCAATAGATTCAGAAGAGGCATTTGACAAGATCCAAGAGATCTTTTTGCTAAAAGCTCTGGAGAAACTAGGAATCCGTGGAACATTCCTCAGTATAATAAAGGCTGTGTATGACAAACCCAAAGCTAGCATTATACTTAATGGCAAAAGCTGAAGCCATTTCCTCTAAAATCAGGAACGAGATGCCCACTCTCTCCACTCCTCTTTAACACAGTATTGGAATTCTTAGCCAGAGCAATAAAGCAAGAAGCAAGCATAAAGGGGATCTAAATAGGGAAAGAGGAAGTGAAAATTTCCCTCTATGCAGATGACATGATTCTGTATTTACAGAATTCTATAGACTCCACTCCAAAGCTGCTTGAGCTGTTTCACAACTTTGGCAAGGTAGCAAGATAGAAAATTAACCCTCAAAAATCAACTGCCTGGGCAGGGAGCTTGGCCTAGTGGTTGAGTGCTTGCCTCGCACGCAAGAAGGCCTGGGTTCAATTCCTCGGTACCACATACACAGAAAAAAGCCAGAAGTGGTGCTGAGGCTACACTGGTAGAGAAAGTCCAAGGAAAGGGCTCAGGCCCTGATCTCAAGCCCAGGACTGGCAAAAAAAAAATCAACTGCCTTCCTCTATGCCAACAATGATAAGAACAAGGCAAAAATTAGGAATGCTACTCCTTTTGCAATAGCCTCAAAGGAAATAAAGTACCTAGGAATTAACTAAGAATGTAAAGGACCTTTTTGATGAAAACTTTAAAACTCTGAAAAAGGAAATTAAAACAGAACTAAGGAAATGGAAAAAAAAAAAAAAAACGCCATGCTCCTGGATTGGAAGAATTAACATCATCAAAATGGCAATCTGGCCAAGGGCTATCTACAAATTCAATGCAATCCCCATCAATATCCCAATGTCATTCTTTAAAGAAATAGAAGAGGCAATCCAAAATCAAAAGACCCCATATAGCAAAAACAATTCTTAGCAGAAAAAACAGCGCAGGAGGAATTTCAATACCAAACTTTAGACTCTATTACAGCTTGGTACTGGCACAAGAACAGGCCCGAAGGCCAATGGAATAGAACTGAGGACCCAGATTTTAACCCACAGACCTATGGCCACCTAATCTTTGATAAGGGAGCCAAAAAAAAATAGAATGGAAGAAAGACAGCCTCTTCAACAAGTGGTGCTGGCAGAACTGGTTAAGCACCTGCAGAAAACTAAAGTTGGATCCTTCTTTCTCATCCTGCACCAGGATAGATCAAAGACCTGGAGGTAAAAGCAGATACACTGAAAACTTTATAAGAAGGAATAGGAGATACACTAGGTCTCCTTGACACAGGTTGAAACTTTCTTAATGAGGACCAAGAAACACAACAAATCAGAGAAAGTCTGGATAAGTGGGACTGCATTAAACTGCAGAGCTTCTGTATGGCAAAGGACACTAAATGAAAGGACCTCCAGGATATGTATCTAGGTTTTGAGATATTGTAAGTCTCTGCTAGGAGAGTCCTAGGTTTGTACCAATTATTACAATTGAGGGAAACCATTGAGCCTATGTTCCTTTGAGTCTGGCTTACTTCACTTAATATAATTTTTTCTAAATTTTTCCATTTCCTTCCAAATGGAGCAATGTCATTCTTTCTGATGGCAGCATGAATTCCATTGTGTATAAATACCACATCTTGTTGATCCAATCATCAACTGAGGGGCATCTGGGTTGGTTCCATATCTTTGCTATGGTAAATAGTGCTGCAATGAACATTGTTGTGCTAGTGAATTTAGTATGTCCTTGTTTCTGGACGATTGGGTAAATGCCAAGTAGTAGAATTGCAGGGTCATAGGGGAGCTCTATGTTTAGTCTTTTGAGGAACTGCCATACTGCTTTCCATAGTGGATGAATGAGTCAACACTCCCACCAACAGTGTAGTAGCAATCTCTCTTGGGTTGGCCACATTTATTTTCACAGGTAAATAATCCTCTGGTCAGTTCAAGGCCATATAGTATGAGGCTAAATGAAAGGACTTCCAGGACTTAGAGGATACAGAAACAAGAACCATATAATGTGTGACTGTTGTTATTAATGTTGTTTTTTATCTCTTTTGTTGTCCCTTGGTTATCTCATATTGTTACAGTATCTTACCTTGTTATCTGATATATTGTATATATGTTTGTTTATTTGAAATAGAATAGGGAAGGGGGAAAAACAAGATGAGGGAAGGGAGTGGGGGGAAGGAAATGGGGACAAAAACATGAGAAGGGGGGGCCGGGAGTTTGGCCTAGTGGTTAAAGTGCTAGCCTAGCATGCATGAAGACCCGGGTTCGATTCCTCGGTACCACATACATAGAAAAAAGCTGGAAGTGGTGCTGAGGCTCAAGTGGTAGAGCTCTAGCCTTGAGAAAGTCCAAGGACAGTGCTCAGGCCCTGAGCTCAAGCCCAAGACTGGCAAAAAAAAAAAAAAACATGAGAAGGGGTAGCAATGATTGTTAAGTTATGCCCCTTCTATCTGGTGAATATAATGTAACCCTTCTATTAATTACAATAAAAATATATTTTAAAAAAGAAAGAGGGTCATTCACTTAGAAAAGTAAAAAGAAGAAAAATGCTGGATAGTTTATAGAACTTATGGAAATTTTCAGCACCTAGGCTAAGGTGTCAAATCACCCAGAACAAAGCACAGAGGGAACACTGCCTAACCGTACCTTGGGAACATTCTAGCAAAAACATGGCCTATAAGTTTTGCTGCTGAGCATTCCTAGCACACTCTGAATGAAAGCCAACCACAGATGCACAGTTCAGCTACCAAGTTTGCCACAAGATCTGGTATTTCTTCCTGCAGCTGTTACCTTATGTTGCTAACCCTCTGTCCTAAGTTTTATGTAGGTGCTTCTGCTGGCAAACCACACAACATGTCAAAGCTTACCTGAAACAAAGATGGAAACGTGTTTTTAATGCTGCCATCCATTTTAATAAAGTAAGGAAAATTAGTGAAGGTAGAAGTGAG
The DNA here is from genome assembly GCF_031878675.1 of Megascapheus bottae. Classification (NCBI taxonomy): domain Eukaryota; kingdom Metazoa; phylum Chordata; class Mammalia; order Rodentia; family Geomyidae; genus Megascapheus; species Megascapheus bottae. The sequence continues at coordinate 30,612,552 of NC_143515.1, forward strand.
TGCTGAAAGAGCTGATTTACAACAGCTATTGTTCCAGGTATTTAAAATCTTGTTGCTACTGGGGAGAGTGTTTTTTTTTTAACTTTTAAATTTTAATTCATTTGCTATGACATTTTGTACATTAAATTGTACATATTCATAGGGCACCAAGTTATATTTGGGTACACATATGCATTATTTAATGTTTAAATCATACTAAATAAATTTATGTCCTCAAATATAGATGATTTTTTATTTGTGGTGAAAATACTCCATTTTTTCTTCTAGATTAAAAAAGTATTTCATACATTACTCTCATTTGTAGACACAGAGGCAATGGACCCAGGAAAGATGATCCTTTTCTTAGCTACTGTAAGTCAGAACCAGCAGATTGAGCTTCCTACCAACCTCATCCTACCCCAACATTCTCAGCTTTTTATCATCACCCTTATGAATCCAAACTCTGTGAGTTTTACATCTGAAGTTTCTGCCATTTCTTAAAGATTATACTTGTGAGTGAAATAATGTGGTACTGAACTTTCTTTATTGGTAAGCATGAACTTACCTCTTAGAACTGCTTTTGCTGGGGGCCTGGAGTTTGGCCTAGTGGTAGAGTGCTTGCCTAGCATGCACAAAGACCCGGGTTGGTTTCCTTGGTACCACATACATGGAAAAAGCTGAGGCTCAAGTGGTAGAGCTCTAGCCTTGAGAAAGTCCAAGGACAGTGCTCAGTCCCTGAGCTCAACCCCAGGACTGGCAAAAAAAAAAAAAAAAAAAAAAAAGACCCTATTCGCAAATGGCATGATCCTCTACTTGAGTGACCCAACAAATTCCACTCCCAAACTTCTAGAATTAATAAACTACTTTAGCAAAGTGGCAGGATACAAAATTAACCTTCAGAAGTCAGTAGCCTTCTTGTACACCAACAATACACAAACAGAAGGCCAAATCAAGAAAATGATCCCATTCGCAATAGCCCCCAAGAGAATAAAATGCTTAGAAATATACTTAACCAAAGACGTAAAGGAATTATTCAGTGAGAACTATAAAAGCCTAACAAAAGAAATTAAAGGGACACTAGGAAATGGAAAGACATCCCATGCTCATGGCTAGGGAGAACCAACATAGTGAAAATGGCTATACTGCCAAAACTGATATACAAATTCAATGCAATTCCCATCAAAATCCCAAAGACATTCTTTACGGAAATAGGAGATATAATCCAAAGATTCATATGGAACAAGAAAAGACCTAGAATAGCCAAAACAATTCTAGGCAAAAAGAGCAATGCTGGTGGTATTACAATACCAGACTTCAAACTCTACTATAGAGCCATAATAACAAAAACTGCTTGGTATTGGCACAAAAACAGACCAGAAGATCAGTGGAACAGAATAGAAGACCCAGAAATAGAACCACATACCTATAGTCAACTTGTATTTGACAAAGGAGCCAAAGATATACAGTGGAACAAACACAGCCTATTCAATTATTGGTGCTGGCAAAACTGGGCAGCCACATGCAGAAAACTAAAAATTGACCCTAGCCTTTCGCCATGCACAAGAATTAACTCAAAGTGGATCAAAGACCTCAACGACAGACCAGAAACCATGAAACTGCTACATGATAAAGTAGGAGAGACACTGGAACTCATAGGCACAGGCAAAGGTTTCCTTAACAGAATCCCAGGGTCACAACAGATTGGAGAGAGACTCAATAAACGGGACTACCCAAAAATAAAAAGTTTCTGTACAGATAAAAACATAGCGCCAAAGCAGAGAGGCAGCCAACCAACTGGGAAAAGATATTCACCAATAATACATCTGACAAATGCTTAATATCCAGTATCTACAGGGAACTCAAGAAACTAATCCCCCCAAACCCAATAAACCATTCACTAAATGGGAACTAAAGAGAGACTTAACAGAAATAGAGATTAAAATGGCAGAAAAGCATATGAGAAAATGTTCATCATCTATGGTCATAAAGGAAATGCAAATAAAAACAACCCTAAGATACCACCTTACCCCAACAAGAATGGCCAAGATTTTGAACTCAGACAATGACAGTTGCTGGCGGGGTTGTGGAGAAAAAGAACCCTACTACATTGCTGGTGGGAATGTAAACTAGTTCAGCCACTCTGGAAAGCAGTGTGGAGGTTTCTTAAAGAACTGAAAATAGACCTTCCCTACAATCCCACCACACCACTTCTGGGCATCTATCCTAAACATCATGACCCAAGATATTATAAGGACACCTGCTCAGCTATGTTCATCTCTGCATTATTCACAATAGCCAGGCGATGGAAACAAGCCAGATGCCCTACTGCAGATGAGTAGATACAGAAAATGTGGTATATATACACAATGGAATTCTACATAGCCAACAGACAAGATAAAATAATGGCATTCACAGGGAAATGGATGAATCTAGAGCGAATCATGCTGAGTGAGACAAGTCAAGACCTAAGGATCAAAAGGTGGATGGTATCCTTAATATGTGGCTATTAAATCCAAAGAGTACAAGGACTCAATAACTGCATACCCAAAGCTATGGACATGGTAATGGAAATATAAACTATATAGACATAAAAACTTATGACTCTATAGACATAATGTTTTATTTCTTAAATAAATATGTTTCTATGACAAAAAAAATCCAAGGGGATAAGAGATGAGCTATAGTAAATTAAAGAGATAAGGAGAATGGCAATGGGAGATTAAGAGAGAGGTCACTGAGAGGTGATTGTATATAGAGATTCCCTTCTTGAACACTTATTTGTTAAACATGTCATTTGAAATATGATGTAAAAATCAATGTTAATAAATTCTTTAATTAAAAAAAAGAAAAAAGAAGAACTGCTTTTGGTAATTTCCATAGATTCATTTGTAGGTGAGATTTCTGGTTTCATTCAACAATGTTTTCCCTTGATCTTAAGTTTTTCCAGAGTTTCCATGTATTTGTGTATTTTGCATGGTTTGAGCTATTCTTGGCTTTATTACTCTTTGATGGGAAAAGCTTCATACTTTTTAGTCACTGATCTTTCTATCATACCCTATGATCTGTCTTGCAGTATATTCTATTGTTGGTGAGAAAAAGGTGCATTCTGTAGCTGGATGCAATGTTTTGTTATGTTCTGTCCATTGGTATGCAGTTTAACTGTTAAACTTTGTTGATTTTTTTCATATTGTTCACTAATCAAGACAAAATGTTGAAGTCCTTTATTTTATGATGTTGGAAACTTTCTCTCCATTTAGATCTACAAATACTGGCTTTTATCTTTTGGTGGCATTGGGAACTGAACGCAGGGCCCATGCTTGCTAGGCAGAGACACTATCGCCTGTACTATATCTCCAGCCTTGCTTTTCTCCTGGTTGGAAATGAAGTTCAAAGACCATTTCTTCCCAGGCTTGCCTTGAGCTATAGGACACTAGATTTTTACTTGATCTCAGCCTTCTTAATACTTAGGCTTTAAGGCATGAACCACCAGTATATGTATGCATATGTGTGTGTGTGTGTGTGTGTATGCTTTAAAATTGAGAATAAAAATTGATATATGTAAATATTTTATTGAATTAAACTTTTGCCCTTTATATAATGACCTTTGTATATCCTTTATATACCTTTATATATCTTATATACCCTTTATTTAACCTTTTATGTAATGTCCTTTATTTTCTTTTTATTGCTTTCATTTTAAGTCTCTTTTACTTGATATAACTGTTGCTTAATTTAGAATTCTATTTGCATGAAATGTCTTATTCTATCCCTTCACTTTCAGCCCATATGACTTTAGAGTGATATTTCTTGAAAGCAGCATGGAATTTGCTCTCATTTTTAAGAACATTTACTCCATTGTTGTATTTTCTTTCTTTTTTTGTAGGTTTTGGGCTTGAACTCAGCATGGGTGCTATCCCTTAGCACTTTTTCTCAAGGCTAACACCCTAGCCCTGGATCTGGACACTGTCCCTGAGTCCTTCAGCTCAAGGGTATCACTCTACCCTTAAGCTAAGCCTCATTTCCCATTTTCCAGAGGTTAGTGGGAGATAAGAGTCTCAGGTCCTTTTGTGTCTGATTGGCTTTGAACTTTGGTCTTCAGATCTCAGCCTCCAGAGTACCTAGGATTACAGGCATGTGCCACCACGCCTGGCTTCAATTATTGTACTTTTTTGTATATTTTTATTGTAATTAATAGAAGGGTTACATTATATTCACCAGATAGAAGGTGTATTACTTCACATACATTGATACCCTTTCTCATGTCTTGGTCCCCATTTTCCTCCCCCCACCCCCGCACCTCATCTTGTATCATTCCTTCCCTATTGAACTTCAGATAACCAAATACACATATATACCATATATCAGATAACCAGGTGAAATACTACAACAATATGAGATAACCAAGGGACAGCAAAAGAGATGAGAAATAACATAGTACATTAAGGACAACAATCACTCATTATATGGCTTTTGTTTCTATATCCTGGAGGCCTTTTCATTTAACCCCATCCTATATGGGATTAAGTATCTCAGTTTTGGTCTATTCTAAATCTCTGCTAGGAGAGCCCAAGGTTTTTACTGATTATGACAAATGAGGAAAATCATTGAGCCTATGTTCCCTTGAGTCTGGCTTGCTTCATTTAATATGATTTTTTTCTAAGTCTTTCCATTTCCTTCCAAATGGGGTGATGTCATTCTTTCTGACAGCAGCATAGAATGCCACTGTGTATAAATACCACATCTTGTTGATCCACTCATCAACTAAGGGACATCTGGGTTGGTTCCATATCTTTGCTATGGTAAATAGTGCTGCAATGAACAGTGTTGTATTAGTGGATTTAGCATGTCCTTGTTTATGGACGATTGGGTAAATGCCAAGTAGTGGAATTGCTGGGTCATAGAGGAGCTCTATGGTTAGTCTTTTTGAGGCACTGCCACACTGCTTTCCATAGTGGTTGAACAAGTTTTCACTCCCACCAACAGTGTAGTAGTGATTCCTCCTGGCCACATCCCCTCCAGCATCTGTTGTTATTCATTTTCCTGATCCTGGCCATTCTAACTGGAGTGAGGTGGAATCTTAGAGCTGTTTTGATTTGCATTTCTTTTATGACCACAGATGTCGAGCATTTCTTCATATGTCCATAGGCCATTCTTATTTCTTCTTCAGAGAAGACTCTCTTTAAGTCTTTGGCCCATCTTTTAATGGGATGGTTGTTTCTTTGGAGATTAGTTTGAGAGTGATTCAATTTTTCGAGCTGTTGATATATTTTAGATATGAGGCCTTTGTCCGTGGTATGGTTAGTGAAGACCTTCTCCCACTATGTAGGCTTTCTGGTTAATTCCAACTGCAAAATCTTAATACAGAGTTCCACTACTGAACCAGAAATAAGATAATAAAGTATAATTAGAACAGAAATCAAGCAATGACAAATGTAGAAAAAGCAGAAACAGACTTAAGTATTTTAGGTGATAAAGTGCTTATATTGAATCAGAAACAGAAGAAAGAATTATTCAGTCAATTTTCCTGGTAGAACAGCTTAAGTAATTGTGCTATATATATATGTGTGTGTGTGTAGGTATAATATGCTATAGATACATACATACTCTACACTAATTAGCTGTATTCCAAAAATTATAATAAAATGTTAAATTTTGAAAATACATTAATTCCCCATTTTTTAATGAATGAGAGGTGAGGAATGTGGTCTTTGAAAAAATATGAAAAGATAAAGCCTTTCCAGTGGGGAAAATGGACAATAAACAAAAGAAATTTACTTAAGAAAAATCCTTAAATTTTGACAAGTTGTTCAAATACATTCAACTCATTAATGAAATGAAAGCGGCTAGTTAAATAAAAAAAACCATCATTTTGCTAGTAAAATGTAATGATTCTATAATATACTACTATTGTTAAAAATGTTCAGAAACTGGCTTTCATATTCACTACCTATCAGTATAGAATATGGTGATATTTTATGAAAAGCAATTTAGTATTGCTAAAGGCTTTCAAATGTTCATAGTCCATATTTTAGCAATTCTATTTATGATCATTTGTCATATTTTCCATTTATTTATTTTTCAAACACTATCATTGTATTTACAGTGTGCCACACTCTATTCTAAACACTTTGCATATATTGGCCCATGTAATCCTGAAACATCCTGAGAAGCTATGAGTTGTTACTATCATTATTCCCATCTTATAAATGAGACACTTAGAACACAGATAAGATTTTTCTATAGCCACTAAATGTTAGAGCCAGGATTTAAATCTAGTTAGCCTGCCACAATCCAGATTCCTACACTCTACGCGATACAGCCTTTCATGTAATCTGCAGACAATGATGAATATTCCACAAGAATTATCCAATTAACATTAAATCTTTCTCTATAAAGTCCCTTTTCAATATTCCCCTTCAGCCATTACAAAATTTGTTTACATACACACACACACACACACACACACACACACACACACACGCACAAAATTTACAGGGGGAAAGTCACTACTTTTTCCTCACCTTCTATTTCTTCCTTGGCCCCTTCATTCTCATTTTCACACCCATAACTTTTCTGTCTTCCATGCCCTTAGTGATCTCTTGCAAATTCCACTAGGTACTTTGTCTTACTTTATTGGGTCAGCAAAGTTGTCCCCTCCATCCTTCTCATTACATTTCTTTGTAGCTCCCCTGACCTCAAACTCTCCTGCAATTTCTCAGCTTCCTTAACATGTTACTTGATGGGACCCTGCCTTACATCCACCTGATTCCCTATATCATCACCCTTCATATTTTGAATAAATGTTCTGCTTTACTGTCATCGGTGTGCTCATAATGCTCACTTTTATTCTTTCGAGCCCAAACATTTCCTCTGTGCTCCAGACTCGTATGTTTTACATCTCTACTACATGCCTGACATCTCTTCCAGCCTGGCTCATAAGCCTATTAAACGTTATTTAGCAAAATTTATCCCATATCCAAATCCTTCTACCCAGTCTTCCTTTAAATCTATTGTCTTCATTACTGGCCTCACAAAGAAAATCTCCCTAGTTGCGCAAAACAGAAGATTTGTAGTTAAGTGGGATTTTTCTGTTTGTACTTTGTTATAACGTGACAGGTGTCAACCAACTAAATATTTTGCTTAATATTTACTGTCTCTTCTTTACCCCGCTCCTTCAATGAACTCTCTTGTACTGCTGTGATAGCTTCCTAACTGTTCAAAATTCAGCATGATCCTGCTCTCTGTTGGTGTGTGTGTGTGTGTGTGTGTGTGTGTGTGTGTGTGTGTGTGTAAGAGAGAGAGAGAGAGAGAGAGAGAGAGAGAGAGAGAGAGAGAGAGAGAGAGAGAGAGAGAGAGAGTAGTGGTCCTGGGGCTTGAACTCAAGGCCTGAGCAGTTTCTGAGCTTTTATGCTCAAGGCTAGCACTCTTCCACTTGAGCCAAGGCTTACTATGATTTTTTGTGGTTAATGAAAATAAGAATCACACGGATTTTTCTGCCTAAGCTGATTTCAAACTGAGATCCTCAGATACCAGCCTTTTAATTAGCTAGGATTACAAGCATAAACCATCACCACCTCACAACCCTGTCCATCTTGATGACAAAATTTCATTAATTCACTGGCTATATCAGAAGGAAGAACAAATAAATTAAAATTAAGTCTAGTGAATTGACCTGGCCTGGACTTCTGGAATGTTGGGCAGAGGGAAAAGAGGGATTCATGAGCAAAATAGCCAAATAAGCAGCCTTGCCAGAACCTATAGCAAAAGAAAACACATTGTGGAGTATAAGAACAGCTTTTGTTTTATTAACAACACATTTTAATGTATTCTTGAACACCATTGCTCTGTGTGTGTGTGTGTGTGTGTGTGTGTGTGTGTGTTTAGATAGTTGTACAAAGAAGTTGCCATTCAACAGAGCAGTTTATGAATACATTGCCTCTTTATCAGTAAGATTCTTTTTTAATAATCTTACCTACTTCTCTCACCCCATCCCTTACTCATTTTTCTTAACTCTTAGGTTATCTATTGAATTTTTTGCCTCTTCTAGTATAATCTGCTTGAGCAACAGTAGTAATTTGCAGCCAGTGCTTACAGAATTCATTTTGAAACCTACTTTTGCCAAGTGTTCCAAATTTCTACTGGGCAGGGTGGCCAAAATCTCAGTCAACCAGCCATACGGACTTTGCTGGGCTGTAAGTTCCAAATAAGCACCATAGCGGCAGGAGATAATGCATACTCAACCCCATTAACAGTAATAGTGTGAATGACCATAAGCCATTAATTTTGATGAGATCAGGTTTGTCTCACCTCAAAGATTCAACAGAAGCCACAGGAGACACTGAAGTATTCCCACTTAGGTTCTCCTTTAATGAATAAAAATGTGAAAGTAGTTACAGTCCACCTGACATCCAGACACCACAGGCCCAAGGAAAAGTTCACTCTGTCAGCAGCTACAAGAGAAAAGTGACAAGGACTTATTATATTACTCAGTAAGAGTCTAATATTGGGGGTAAAAGGCCGTCATCACACCAGGCAGAAATTACCCTGGAGTCTTGAAAAGGCTATTTTTTTAGGAGGTGAGCAATTTTATTTCTTAAGAATTCAGCAATACGGAACAAATTATTTGCTCAAGAGTCTGCAGTCATCCTGAAAATATCTATCAGGATCCTAGGGATCTCTTAGCCACATCATGGCCAGCAATTTTCAAAATGAAGTGGAAAGAGAAAACTTACATGTTGCTCTCATAACTAGTGAGCACATTTTCAGCATGCAATTTTGTTTTCAATTTTTGTTACTCATTAATATTCGATTTAGGTTCCATCTTCTTTAGATCTGTGTGAGATTGGTCAACATCTAGTATTTAATTTGGGGTGTCTGCATAAACTTGTTCGCATATGAGAATAAGTCCCTGACCTGCCAAAAGATGAGATTCACTGCTCCCTTCCTGAAGGACTGTAGGGAGGGAGAAAGCAATGATTTTATTTTTCTGACTTGCAAATATCCTGTGAAGGGAAAAAAATAACTGTAATTCATAGCCCCATATGTACAAAACGTTTATGACGGGTTTCATTTTGGAGGTATAAGCAGTGCATTTTCTGCTAAATACAGCAAATCTAGTCACTACATTTATAAAAACAAAATGAATTTTGGTTCTGAATATGAAATGTAATCTCTGGATGCAGCAAATTCCAAACCAGCATGTTAAAATAACATTTAGGAACTACATAATAAATGACATACAATTGCTAATTTTTGCATTATTTTGGATCCCATTTCTTTTCTAGTGAGTCGTGAGTTGTGCTCTAGTAGCCACTGTAAAATGTAGATACAGAGATGAAATGATGAGCAATATTCATAGTGATTATCTCAAACATGAGCAATGCAGGTGCATGGTTTCTTACGTAATTACTGTGGTAAACTGAGTAATAGCCCCTAAAGATGCCAAGGTCTTTATCTGTGGGAACTGTGCCTATTATCTTACATGATAAAAATGAGCTGGCTGATGTGATGAAGGCAAGATCTTAAAATGTTGGGATTTTCCTGTGCTATCCAGGTAGTACCAAAATGTGGCCTCAACTGTCTCTGTATAATGCAGTAAGAGGGGAGATTTACAGAGGAAGATAGTGATGTGATAAAGAAGCACATAGCAGAGAAGAAGCTACATAACAGGTTTCAAAGAGGATATTCTTAGGAGAGGATCACAAGGGCTCAATAGCTATGGGCAAAAGATCAAATAAGGGCTGGGAATTTGGCCTAATGGTTGAGTGCTTGCCTAGTGTGCATGAAGACCTGGGTTCAATTCTTTGGTACCACATACATAGAAAAAAGTTGGAAGTGGTACTGAGGCTCAAGTAGCAGAGCTCTAACCTTCAGGAAAGTCCTATTAGTGTTCAGGCCCTGAGCTCAAGCCTACGACTGGCAAAAAATAAATAAAATAAAATAATATGATTTTTATCAAAACAAACTCAAAGAAATGGAAGTAAGAGGTTTTTTTCTGTTGTTATACTGTTTGGAGCTCTGTTAATTCTTTTCCTTTCTTCTTTCCTTTTTTCTTTGGTTTATTCCCTTATGCTATCTCACTTATATTAATCTGATTTGGGGAGGGGAAGGGGAAACACTGAAGCAGTGAGACCAATGGTGAACCAATTCGGCAGTGAAACCCACTAGATACTATATTGGAAATGTATCATACAAATTGAGGGAAGGAAAGAAGGGAAGGGAAAAGCTGGGAGAGAATACAATAGGGGATGACACAGTTCAAAAGGAAATATATTCATGACCTGACTCATGTAACTGTAACCTTTCTGTACATCACCTTTTCAATAAAATGCAGAAAGAAAGAAAGAAAGAAAGAAAGAAAGAAAGACAGACAGACAGACAGACAGACAGACAGACAGACAGAAAGAAAGAAAGAAAGAAAGAAAGAAAGAAAGGAAGGAAGAAAGAAAGGAAGGAAGAAAGAACGAGGGCAAGAAGCCAAGGAATGTAAAAAGTGAACCTCTAAAAGCTATAAAGAGGAGAAAAAAATCTCCCCTAAATTATTCTATAAAAGCATGACGTGAGGGTCGGGGAGTTTAGCCTAGTGGTAGAGTGCTTGCCTAGCATGCACAAAGACCCGGGTTCAACTCCTCGGTACCACATACATAGCAAAAAAAAGCTGGAAGTGGTGCTGAGGCTCAAGTGGTAGAGCTCTAGCCTTGAGAAAGTCCAAGGACAGTGCTTAGGCCCTGAGATCAGGCCCAGGACTGGCAAAAAAAAAAAAAGCATGACCTGAAAGCACCTTGAATGCACATTTTAGATTCTACTTTCTAGAATTGTCAATGAATAAATGTGTGTTGTTAGAATCCAGCAAGTTTAAAGTAATTGGTTGCAATAGTCATAAGAAATGAAAACATCTGGTTTACCTACTACAGTGTATGTCCTTTCATATTACTTGTGATATGTATGGCTTTGTGATTTTGTTCTATGCTCACCTTTGAGAATATTCATACAAAGTAGGCTTCCTGGACATTTAGTTGCCTACTGGTAAGATGGAATTTTCCCTGAACAATTTGCCACCTAATTCTCACTGAGTCTCCTTACAACTACTCATTTTCAGAATATTTTTATTATCTTGAATTAGGTGTACAAAGGAGTTGCTATTCAACAAGGCAATTTATGAATACGGTGTGTCCTGATCAAATACATCCTTTCCAACATTCTCCAGCCACTCCTTCCTCACTTTTCTTAAGTTTTTAGGATTTGTTTTAAATTCTTTGGTCATCTAACAAATCAGTTTGTGTATACAATGTATCTTGATCTATGTCATCTCTTTGACATTTCCTCAAATTTTTATATACTAACACAAATTAAATTCAGGAAAAATATAAAGAAAAAGGAGGCGGAAGCAATGAACTGACACTCATGTCTGTAATAATGTGTATTCAGAAGGCTAAGAGCTGAGGATCATGATTCAAAGCTAGCCTAAGTAGGAAAGTCCATGAGATGTAGAGTTACAGCCTTGAATGAAAAACCTCCCAAGCTCTGAGTTCAAGCCCCATACTAGAATAAAATTTTAAAAGAGAAAAAGACAAGAAAAGAAAAAAGAGGAGAAAAAGCCTTTGTGTAACTACTTAAGGATAATGAAAATACAATTTAAAAAAAAGCTTACAGGACTATTCATTTAATATATATATATATATATATATATATATATTAGAAGTTAAGTTAGGAATTCAGTGTATAAGTCCCCAAAATTTGTTGGCTTTCCCTTGTCATCATAAAGTAGATGTCACATCTCCAGTCCACACATCCGTAATATAAGCAGAAAGAAGGGGAAAGGAGCAAGAGAAAATACAGCTTTCAACTGGACATTCTCATACAAAAGAAAGAAGTTAGCCTTATATCTTGTCTTTGTATAGGCAAAACCCAACCCCAAATAGATCAAAGACTTAAATGGAAGAGCTAAAGCCAAAAAATGAGTAGGAGAAAAGTAAGTGTAAGTCTTGTAACCTTGAATAGAGCAATTAATTCTTAGATGCACCAGCAACCAAAAATAGGATTCTACCAAAGTTTAGAAATTTTGTGCTTCAAAGAACTCTATCAGAAAAGTAAGAAAAGCCACAAACTAGGAGAAAATTATTGCAGGTTTTAGTAAAGGTTTACTCTCAAGAATATATAATGTAAACCAAGAGTTAGGGGCTCATGTCTATAAGCGTAGCTACTCAGGAGGCTGTGATCTGTGGATTATGGTTTAAAACTATCTTGGGCAGAAAAATCCATGAGACTCTTACCTCCAATTTGCTGCTAGTAAAGCCAGAAATGGAGTTGTAGCTCAAGTGGTAGAACACTATCCTTGAGCATAAAAACTCAGGTACAATGCCCAGACCCTGAGTTCAAGCTGGGAACAAACACTAAAAGAAGACTATATAAGGTAGGAACTTTAACAGCTGAATAACACAATTATCAATAACTCAAAGACAAAACTGGTCAACGATTTAAAGAGCCATCCAAAGAAGATACAAAAATATTCAATAAGCACCTGGAAGTTCAACATCCCATTCTTTACGAGATGTTGAAAAATCAAACCACTTTAAACCTCCTATGAAACATATAATGAAAAGGTGTACCACAAAAAATGATAGCAAGAATGTGGAGAAACTAAATACTCATTCATTTCTTTTCTGAGTATAATATTGTCCATTTGTTTTGAAAGGCAGGTTGGCACTTCCTCAACTTAACAGTTGGTCCAACAATTTCACCTCAAGTAGAGAACTGGGAATAAATGTTCATGAAAAAAAATGTGTACATTAATTTTATTTAACCATTAAAAGTATGAAGTTCTTTTTGTGAGTGCTTCAACATTCTGCCTGTGTACTGGGATGAACCTTTGAAAATAGAAATCCAAATAAATAAAAGCCTGACACCCAAGGCCAGTATTATTTTATTCCATTCTTATCAAATGTCATTGCACACATACAGACAGAGAGAAGATCGGTGCTTGAAGGTTTTCATGGGAGGAAGACTAAGAAATGACTGCTAATGGATGAGACCGTTATTCTGAGGCAGAAGACAAAGTATTCTAAAATCAAATGGTGGTGATGTTGTACAACTCTGTGAATATATTTAAACATGTAAAACATTATACTTTAAATGGTGTGGCATGTAATTATATTTCAATAAGACTGCTAAAAACAAACTGCAAACTGAGAAGAGAGAGGAAAGAAGAAAGAGAAAATTAAACACAAAAAAAAAGAAAAGAAGAAAGAAAAGGCACATGCTTTTCCAAAACTCTAAAGCATAATTTGTGCCAAGTTACTCTGGCTTGGCTTGTTTTACAAGTAGATAAACATAGCTTCCTGGGGTTGTGAGCTGCTTTTATATCTCCCAGCAATACTGACAAGGACAGCTCAGTAACGCATTGCCTACTGCTGCAGAAACACCTTGCAGTATTTTTAAAGACTCTTGAGTGACTTCGTTTCTGGTGTAAATGTGCAGCTTTGCCACTGTAAAGGAACACGTGTGCTCTGATTAGGCTTTTGGAAAGTGTTGCCCATTTCCTCTCCCAGCTCTTCTCCAATTTTTTTTTGCCAGTCCTGGGCTTGAGCTCAGGGCCTGAGCACTGTCCTTGGACTTTCTCAAGGCTAGAGCTCTACCACTTGAGCCTGAGCACCACTTCCGGCTTTTTTCTATGTATGTGGTACCGAGGAATCGAACCCGGGTCTTCATGCATACTAGGCAAGCACTTTAACCACTAGGCCAAACTCCTGGCCCCTGGGTTTGTTTTTTTTTTTTTAACGTATGTGGTACTGAGGAATCGAACCCGGGTCTTCACGCATGCTAGGCAAGCACTCTACCACTAGGCCAAACTCCCAGCTCCCCTTCTCCAATTTTTATTGCTTTCTTTAAGTATTAATACAAACAGGTTTCGGTTTAACGGGACAATTTATATGCACAAAGCACCTGGATCAGAATTGTCCCTTCCATCATCCTCCCCACATATCTCCCATTCTCATCTCTTCACATTTCCTAGTTCCCTTTTCATACAGGTATATTGAGAATCTCGTCTGTATTCACACACCATTCCTCTTTTCATTCAACTGTCTCCCTCTTTCTTTCAGCTCCTCCCACCCTCAATCTAGACCTATTTCATTTACAGGTATTTATGTTGTTGAAATGCCTGATAATTTTCCAAAGAGATTACCCATGGTTCTCTATGTTTATATTTTAGGTCTAACTCCATAGTCATCCTTGGTTTCTCTGAGCCTGGCTTACTTCACTTACTATGAGTTTTTCCAGATCCATTTCTTTCTTCTCAAATGACATAATATTATTCTTCCCACATACTGTTGATTCATTCACTGGTTGTAGGATAGCTGAGCCATTTCTACAATACAGCTATTGTAAAGGGATTTGTAACAAACACTGATGTATTTGTGAATTTGTAGCATTCATATGTCAAACACTGAAACTAGATCCCTATCTGTCACCTTGGACTAATTTCATTTCAAAGTAGATCAGAGACCTCAGTGTAAGACCTAAATCCTTGAAAACACTACAGAAAGGAATTGAGGAAACACTGGAAATTATTGAAATAGGCAGTATCTTCCTGAGTAGAATTCCAAGAGAATTGACACATGGGATTGCATTAAGCTAAAAAAGCTTCTGCATAATTTCTAAGCTAAAAAGACAGCCTATTTGACGGAAGATCTTTGCCAGCTGTAGAGTTGGTAAAAGTCTAACAACAAAAACATATAAGAAGCTAGAAATTCAACACCCTAAAGAATCAATAACCCAATTAATAAATTTTCAAAGGAGCCAATCAGACACTTCTCAGAAGTAGGTGGGAAAATGGACACTAACAACAACAAGAGTTACTCAACATCCCTGATATAAAGGAAATGAAAATCAAACACTGAGATTCCGTCTCACGGCAATCAAAATTGCCATCTAGAATACAAACAATAGCAAATGCTGGTTTGAATACAGGGAGCAAAGGAACCCTAATACACTGTTGGGAGTGATGTAAATTAGTGCAACCACTATGAAAGACACTATGGAGTTTTCCTCCAAGGATTGAACATAGAATTTCCCTTTTGCATTTTTGTGCAGACTGGCTTATGATGCTCTTCCATCCTAGAGGCCTTTACCACATTGCTGCCAGAGTCTTTCTTCAGGGTGGCAGACAGCCCAAGATGCTTAAGGATAGAGGCGATTGTTAGTTCAGTGACTGGTGCACTCAGGAAGCACTGCTTTCCCCACCACTTTGTCCTGCCATGAGTTCCACAGTGGCAACAGAGCCTCCTTGTATTAGAGCCAAAGCTGAAAGCTCTGACCTCCTTCTCTGTCCAGTTCCAACTTCACCCTTACTAGGAATATATTCTAGTAAATTCCTTCCACAAGAATCCTCATCTAAGAGTCTTTGGGGAAACCCAGTCCCAGAGAGCCTCTTTTGCTTATATACAGAATGGCAATTAAGAGAGGGAACAAAGATAAAGCACTATGTTGAAAATAAAACAATCCCTTGATAAGATGTGATCCTCTTGTGGTCTAGACTATGTCTTGTCAGGACATTCTTATCTTAATTAATTCCTAGACAGTATGAACAGAAAGATCAAGAGGGAACAAAAATGTAGTAGAATGAGAAAAAAACACATTATTAGGCATTTGCCCAAAGGAATGTAAGTCAAGATATAATAGAGGCACCTGCATATTCTTTATTACAGCACTATTCACAATAGCCAAGCTATGAAAACAGTCCAGATGCCCTGGAACTATGATGAATTGACTCCAAAAAATGTAGTATATATACACAATGGAATATAATTCAGCCATAAAGAAAATTAAAATTATATCATTTGCAGTGAAATGGATACACCTGGAAGTCATTATATGTTAAGTAAGCCACACGCAGAAAAACTAAAAGTATGTTTTCCCTCATGTGTGGATGTTATACCTAAAGAATAAACCTATGTATAGCTCATATAGGATCACACACACATACACATGATGTATGTATATGGGAGAAACGATGGAGGGTGAAATTCCTTGAAACAAATTTAACAAGCACCTTAAAAAATGTTTGGAAACTGAAACATGTCTTAAGTATAGGTGTTAGTGCAAATGGGCAAACAAATAGAAGTAAGAAAATAAAATTTAAACAAAATATATACATGTGAGAAAATTGAACAAAGTTGAACAAGGGAGAGGAGTATGGTAGAGGGATAGTTATGATTGAGAAACACTGTAAACATAAGTGAATTTTAATTTAAATGTAGCCATTCTGTATAATAATTGATAGAGATGCAACAAATGAGAGAGAGAGAGAGAGAGAGAGAGAGAGAGAGAGAGAGAGAGAGAGAGAGAGAGAGAGAGAGGAGAATCAAGGATTCTTTACCAATATTCATAGTTACTGAGGGAGCTGACATCAGGGCTCAGAATAAACCTGGGCAGAAAAGGCCACACAAGTCCATCTCCAAAATAGCCAGCAAAAATCTTGTCTGGAAGTCCAATTCAAGCATAATAGTTATTTCTCTTAGTTTTGATTACCTTTCTGTAATGTGGGCATTACAATAGTACTTTTATTATAGTACAGCAACTATAATAAAAAGTGAACAATTTGCTCTAGTTTGGATCTTAAAGTCCATCTGTTAAAAGCTTGGTTGTCAGCCTGTAGTGCTATTGGGAAGAGGTAAAAATCATAGAGGTGGGGCCTGATGAGAAGAAGTTAGGTTACTGGGGACATGCTCATGGAAGAGATATTAAGACCCCAATTCTTTCCTTTCTTTGTCTACTTCCCAGGCACTAGACATGTGTCTTTCCCACCACTATGAGCTCCTCACTATGATCTGCTGCCTTGCCAAAGTCCAAAGGCAATGGAACGCTGCAGCCTGGGTATCTGAAATCTCAGATAATGTGAATCAAAATAAATCTTCCCTGTTTTTAATCTGAGGATTTTTGTCATGGTGATGGAAAGTTAACTAACACACTATTGTCCCTGGGGTGATGGAGACCATAGGGGTTAGATTTATTAAAGAAATATGTATCCTCAGTAGCAGAAGCAATTCAGAGACACCAAATACATACTTTGCTGGCTTCATGATATTGCCACAATTGAAATTAGATCCAATTTGACAGCTAGGCTAAATTCCAAACACCTTACAGCAGATGCAGTTTGAAATTTCATTCCAAAGGTTGAAACTTGGTGCTGCATGTGGAGTGTTGGAAATGTTTTTTCCTGGTGACAGAAGGCACTAAGCTTCGGTTACAGGCAGGTAGCACCAGGCAGACATTTTAATCAGCCCCCAAGGGAACCTTCCTAGCACCATCCAGGCTTCTGATACTGGGAGAAGCACTGTGGTTGTCAAACTGACACTTTACTGAAGAGAGATGCCTCAGAGAACAATGTGGGATATATTCACTATGTGTATAGTTTTAATTTTAAAGAGGATGAAGGATGCAGTTGGACTTACCCAGGCATACATTATCCAGTATGGCATGTCAGTCACCAAGCACAATGAGACAGAAGAAGTTGCAGGATAAGTTATCAACACCAATAAAGGATGCCTGGTTCATAGCTCAGACACAGCCCACTTCTGGGTCAGGGGGTTGCTGAGGCTTATCCAAAAAAATCCTAGAAATGTGGCATGCCATTCCCTAAGTAAACTCCCATAAGAAGCCAAAGACAAGCTGTAATTGTTCTTGAGAGGAGAACAACTTCTAATGTTCTGACTCAGTTCAGTTCAACCAGGAATCCGGCTTCCTGCCTGGCTCTCTACAAGTCTACCCCACTGCCAGAAGCCAGCACAATTCTCTCACAACCTACACCAGCTCATGTCACACTCCTACATAGCACCTGCCACACAAAAAAGTACAGAATCTAAAGCCTTTGTCAGGATCAATAACTCCAACACAACCAGATCCCAGGTCCCCTTTGCCTCTGTTGTCCTGAAATACCCCTCACTTCTCGCTCCATGTTTATGTGCTTTGTTTCCTCTTGTATTCAAATTTCTCCTCCAGTATCACCTACCAAGGAAGAAATCTTCCCACCCAGACTATGATGTATTTGGCTGTGAATAAGAAACCATTTTTACTCTGTGCACTAAAAGATCTGTGAGGACAAAGACTTTCTTTTACACACAGCTGTATCACCAATGGCTAGAACTATGTATTCTACACTGGTACCCAGTATTTGATCATGAAGTAATGATTCAGTGAATGAATTCATGTCATATACAGATAAATTTGGTCAACAGTACTAAAGCAACTGTGCTTATAGCCATCAAAAATCTGAGAACGTAGGTCTAGATTAGTGACAGGCCACTACTGGGTACCTGAAAATGCAAACTAAATGTACACTAAAGTCATGCTGAATATGTAATTTGTATATAGACAATGTATTGAAATTATAATGTTGTAGACATAATAGGTTAAAGAAAATATATACCTGTTTCTTTTATTATTTTTATTTGAAAATGGAAAAAATAGAGGGGTTACATATAAGTCAGGCAAACAGTACATTTCCTTTGGCAGAATATCACCCCCTCCTTTGCTCTCTCCCAGTTTTTTAAATATGTTTCTTAAAAAATTAATTTAATGAACAGATTTGAAATCTTAAAGATTTATCTTCTAATTATGTTCCTTGCAATGTTGATGCTCTGCATTTTAATGCGGTCCTATTTATCCAATCTTATTTGTTGTGTTTCTTGGTCTGTATTAAGAAATTTTAGATCTATGCAAAGGAGGACTGATGTTTCCCCTATTCTTTCTTTTATTTTTTTGCTATTCCTGGGATTGAGCTTAGGGCCTGAGCACTGTCCTTGGGTTTCTCTCAAAGCTACTAGAGCTCTACCACTTGAGCCACAGCACCACTTCGGACTTTTTTCTATATATATGGTACCGAGGAATCAAACTTGGATCTTCTTGCATGCTGGGCAAGCACCCTACCAGTAGGCCAAACTCCTGGCCCCCCTATTCTTTCTTGTAGTATTTTCAGGGTATCTGATTTTACATTGAGGTCCTTGAGCCATTTGGAGTTGAATCCGGTGCACGGTGATATACACGCATCTAACTTTATTTCTCTACACTTATATAGCCAGCTGTGTCTGCACCATTTGTTGAAGAGGCTTTCTTTCTTCCATCCTGTTTTATTTTTATTCCCTTATGATAGATTTGGTAAGCATAAATCTGTGGATTCATTTCTGAGTCTTCAATTTTATACCTTTGGTCAGTAGACCTATTCTTTTTTTTTTTTTTGCCAATCATGGGCTTGAACTCAGGGCCTGAGCACTGTCCTTGGACTTTCTCAAGGTTAATGCTCTACCACTTGAGCCTCAGCACCATTTCTGGCTTTTTTCTATGTATGTGGTACCGAGGAATTGAACCCGGGTCTTTGTGCATGCTAGGCAAGCACTCTACCACTAGGCCAAACTCCTGGCCCTGTAGACCTATTCTTGTACCAGTACCAATATGTTTTTGTTATGATGGCTTTTACCCTTGTAAGTTTGGTGTTGCTCTAGCACTGTTCTTCCTGCTAAGGATTGTTTTGGCTATTCAGTCTTTTATTATTATTTTTGGATTTATTCTTCTAAGGGATTCTTATCTAAAATATACTAAGAATTCAAAAAATTAAATTCTCCAAAAACAAATCCTCAGAGAAACAACCACCCCATTAACAAGTGGACTAGAGACTTCCTCTGAAGAAGAAATAGGAATGGCCAATGGACACATGAAGAAAGGCTCGACATCTCTGACCATAAAAGAAATGCAAATCAAAACAACATTGAGATTCCACCTCACCCCAGTCAGAATGGCCATTATCAAGAAATATAATAATAACAGATGCTGGTGGTGATGTGGACAAAAAAGAATGCTACTACACTGTTGGTGTAAGTATAAACTTGTTCAACCACTCTGGAAAGCACAATGGATGGTCCTCAAAAGATTAAACATATTGCTCCCCTATAGCCCAGCAATCTTATTACTGGGCTTTTACCCAAATGACCACGAGAAAATACCACAAGGGAAAGAGGAAAGATTGAAAAAGTAATTTAAAAAAACAAAGATTAACTCTTGTACCTTTTGCATAATGAATTAACCAGAAATATTACGACAAAGAGAACTACAAACAAAGCCATACTAAAACTACCAACAAAACTATATTCATTGAAGTATTATTTGCCATAGCTATGATATGGAACCATCCCAGTTGCCCCTCAGTAATGAATGGATCAAGAAAATGTGGTATATATCCACAATGGAATTCTATGCTTCTATCAGAAAGAATGGCATTATCGCATTCAAAAGGAAATGGAAAGACCTAGGGAAAAATACATTAAGTGAGGCAAGGCAGGCCCAGAGAAACATAGGTTGCATGCTTTTCCTCATTTGTATTAATTAGAATATGTTTATGATAGTCTTAGCAGAGTATAACAATAGCCCAATCTCTAGGTACATATGACCATATATATGATGCATGCCAAAATGAACTCCAAGAATTGTAAAGAAAGATTTTTATTATGTATTTTTGCAGTTATGTCTTTTTAGTTTTCTATACCCTTTGTCTTGTGTACACATTTATCTGATCTGCAGAAGGGAAAGAGAATCACAGAAACAGCAGGACAAGGAATGAGCCGATACAACAATGATATTCACTAGACCCCATATTGCAAAGGAACTTTACAACTTGTGGGTGAGTAAAGGGGAAGGGGAAAGTGGGAGAATATGAGGGAGGGTATAACTGTTGAAAAAGATGTACTCATTACCTTACTTGAATAACTATAATCTCCCTCATTCATCACCTTTATGATAAATCAATTTAAAAGTAGCTTAAATAAAGGAAAAAGAAATGTCAAAGATTGTTTATTTGGTTTGAACTGGGGGGCTTGAATTCTGTTTTCTGTTGGGAAGAAACTGCTCCAGTAGAAGCAACAGGCAATTAGAACATTTTTTTCAGACACTAAGAAAGAAAAAACAAAATCAATCAATAAGGTGATACAGAGAGCATGTTAAGAATGCTTTCTATAACCTCATGGAGAAACTAAACTGATTTATTCATCAGTTAATAAGTCGCAGATAGGGGCCTGAAAACCTGGATTTAGTAAAATCTCAAGTTTAAAAGCACAGTGGATTCATAGACCACAGTTTGAGTAGGACAGGTTGAAAGAAAGATCTGTTTGAAGTTGGTCAGGGAAAGGAGAGGAAGACAATTTGACCATTAGAATTCTTATTACAAGCTGCTCTAGCATCCCCTGGCCAACTAAAGGAAAACCCAGTTCTTTAGCTGATGACATTGCATTTTAAAGATTCCCCATGGCCAGAGGCTGCTGCCCTGCTGTTAATGCCTAGAGGAAACAAATCAGAAAAGGCTGATTGGGGAGCTTATGTGATGTATAATTGACTAACATGGCCAAGCAACCATGCAGGAAGAGCGTAACTCATGCTGGGGCTGAAATTTGAGTTGCCAGAACATCATTCCCAATGCTGGGACCTCTGCTCAGCATTCTCTATTCCTTTGTCTGACCCATACCTCCAACACTGGAGGTGGCCTCTGAGGGTGAAGAATGTGGAACTCTGCATCTCGTTAGGCAGTTGTTCAATGTAAATGATTCTCTTGCAATCCTCCCGGTTTCTCCTATAAATTACAGGATTCTGAAGTTTGGATAAAAGAACAGCCCAGGGAATTTCTGTAGGCTTGTCTCCGCGGGGTTTGGGCACTATCACACAGCAGATATGGGAGTAGGCATGGCACAAAGGCAAAGAAACGTATTTGAGAGAACAATTGGTTATTAGATGAAGTCCAATGCAGAAGTAAAAGTGTGTGGTCCGAGGTCGGCTGCAAGTAGCACAGTCAGTGCAGAAAATGCAAGGAGAGATTCATGTGGGGGGAGTGGAGAAAGGGTACTATTATGGTGTTAAGAAGCATGAACTTTATTCTGGGAGTAAAGAGAAGCTGGTATAAAGATTTCAGCTACCAAGTAGCAAGGCAAGAATTGATTTGAGAAAGATCACTCTGCCTGCAATATAAGGGAAGGAATGGAGGATATAAAACCAGTTAGCACTCACATCAGTCAGTCAACAAGTGATAATGATCTGAGCTAGAAGGACTTCAAGAAAGCTTTCAAGTACATAAACTAACATGTCTAAGAGACTGAAAGAAGAAAGTATGCGAAAGGGGAAAGTAGTCATGGTCTGTGTCTTTTAGCTCAGGTTGAAATCACAGTGCTATGGAAAGTGTGTGTGTGTGTGTGTGTGTGTGTGTGTGTGCATGTGCATACCAGACAGAGTTGGTACTCTTGGCCATGTGGAGAAAGATGACTAGATGGTGCAGTTCATCTTAGAATATGGTAAGTTTTAGTGTCCTAGAACGAATCTTATGCCCTATGCATCAAACTCTTCAATATGTAAATCTGAAGCTCAGAAACAGACCTCACAACTTTGACGGACATTAAAATCATGATTGCAGATCATACTCAGATATCTAAGGATAGTGTCTAAGAAGAATATGGCTATGGGAGAAAGACACATGTTGAAAAGGAAAAGACAGGGTCCGTGATAAAAATGATGTACAAGCCCAGTCATGTGAAAATATTGTCAAGGAATGAATAGTGGTTACACAGAGCAGAGAAAGGCCAGATGTGGAGCTCATAAAATAGAATAGCAAATTCATTGGATCTGGTTATTAGGTCATCTGTGTCCTGTTGAAAAACTGGTTCGATGGATTATCAGGGCCAAAAGTCAAATCATGAGACACACACACACACACACACACACACACACACACACACACACACAAAAGTTAGTGTTGGACTATAATCTTCAATTCCTTGCACATATTCTAATTTTGAATATAGCTTAACTAGGAAGATTACTTACTCAGAATCAAAGACCCACAACCACAGTGCAGCTTTTTTTTTAAATGATTATGAGACATTTAGCTTGCTCAGTCCTTCTGCAATTCCATCATTTCCCTTATAGAGCAGAGAGGTGGAGTAGATTAGACCTGCCATCCTAGACACAGCCCCAGCAGATTCACAGGGTCTGCCCACTGCATCGAAATGATGCCTTGAGCTGTGTGTAAGTGTAGCAAGAAAGACTTTTAATAGGTTAGAAAAGTCTCACAAGAAGAAATATAGCATTGACTGTTCACCACTTTTGAACTCCCAAACTAGAACATACCATCATTTATTAAATGCATTATCATCTTGCCATACATAATGACTTTGGCCTAGTAAAATGCACTGTAGTCACGATTGTCTCTTATTTAGTCCAAACTCCATGTTTGTTTTTTTAACTATGGAAATGAGGTCTGACATCACTATCTCCATCATTCTATTCAGAAATGAGACCTATTCGTTCCTGTTTATCTTTCTAATAGGTTTCTTAACAGCCATACCATTTTGGGATACAAATCATTGGTTGTAAAAACTGCCATCATATATTTGGAACTGCATGATTTACTGGCTATATGAGGATCCAAATAGAGTCCACAACATTTTGAATTGTGACAGAACTCATTTTCAAGTCAGGTTCATCGGTCGTTTTTGCTGAATTTAAATGTCATATTATGGCCAATCTATGCCCTCAAATGAGGGGTCCAGTCTCCCCTCCTTTAAATCAAGATCTAGTGCCTTGCAGGCTCAATCACACACCTAAAATGTCCTGACAATTACTCCTCTAAAATGGAATACCTCAGGGACCGGGAGGTTGGCCCAGTGGTAGAGTGCTTGCCTAGCATGTACAAAGACCCAGGTTCGATTCCTCAGTACCACATACATAGAAAAAGCTGGAAGTGGTGCTGTTGCTCAAGTGGTAGAGCTCTAGCCTTGAAAAAACCCAAGGACAATGTGCAGGCCCTGAGCTCAAGCCCAGGACTGGCAAAAATTGGAATACCTCAACCACCTCCAAACTCACACTGATGTTTCTTTCATAACTGGCTGTCATAAATACAGCTCTGCTCCCATCCTCAGGTAAACCCAGATGATGATCTTAACATACTGTTCTTGCTCCTTGCCTGGGAGTTCCTTTAATATTGTCTGTCCCTAGCATTGTTGAGAGAGGCTCCAGTAAGGTATAAATTGAAGCACTTTGTGCATTCTTAAGTAGTGTATCTACAGTTTTATTGTTATTTTTTACTCTCAGCCACAATCAAATGGGGGAGTTGACATTAGGTCAAAAGAGCAGAAAGGGAATTCAAAGTACTTCAAACAAAAATAGAAAAAAAATAACTTTAAACTCACAGGATATTCATGTACAAAGCCAATGGACTTTGCCATAAATATCCACTGTTTCCCTGTGAGCATTTTTGTCTTTATGAACAGTGCCTAAAACTTTATTTTTCATACCCTAACATTTTCCCCCAAATTAGACAGTTTAACACTGAATGACACAGAACTAATAGTTTACCTGTACTCTTGATTCCAGTTTTAATAAAAAGCAAAATGAAATCCCTCAAGAAAGCTTCAGCACTCCGCTCCACTGTGGCTCAGTAGCTGTCAGTCCTCCTGGAATCCTCCATTGCCTGATGCTTTCCATGCAGCTGTGAAGCACACGACCCACAGTTACTGAAGGGTACAGAGATGTGTACAGACATAAGTGGCCACAGAGGGTGGAGTGAGGAGAGACCAGAGGCATGAATCGAAACACCAACTCTCAGGAAAGCAATTACTCAAAATTCATATCTGGTGAATCAGGGACAGATTAAACCTCCTTTTAATTGCCTCTTTTTTATGTTTTTGCTAAAGAGACTAAAAGACTTTTTTAGTTTTTAGTTTGTGATCAATCTGTCTTCTTTACCTTATGTATGATGTATTCACATGTGTATCTTTGGAAGGGAGAGAACTGAATGCAAGGGGAAAAGAGCATTTTTTAAGGAGAAGTTTATTTAATATAATACTTGGGGTCCTGTTCATTCTCCTTCTACCAGGAATGTATCCCCTCAGGAGGTGGTGTGGCAATTTGGGGTTGTTCTGGCTTGTCTGCTCTTTTGTCCTTTGCAGGGAGACCACTCCAGGCCTATTGCTTCCTGCCATTGCCTCTCTTGCATGCTTGCCTTCTTCTCTGTGACCATGTCCTCTCATCCTCTCATTTCCTTCCTCACTGTTTGGAGACCCCCTCAAGATAGCTCTCCATATTACTGATGTCGTTATTCGTGAAATCTTCTCTGCTTCTTACTTCTAATACATTCTAAGATTCTGACAACTCATTATTTTTTTTTATAATTTCAAAGTCATCAGGCTTGTTTCTATTGGGCTTCTTTTCTGAATGTTCCCTTCCTGTAAGCAACGCTTACTTTTGCTATTTATTGTCTTATCTCATCTTTAATCTCATGTTTCATAGAATCCTGGCTTAATTGAATTTCATTGAAAGGACAAGCAGATGCTGCTTTAAATTGCTTTTGCTTCCTACGGTAAATCTTTTTTTTTTTTCCTCCAGTGTGTCCTTCCTTCGCCTCCAGGGAGCTCTATTCCTCCTGTGTGCTACAAAGGCTTTTCAGAAGCCCGGATTGGTATGTGTGGATTTTGCACATTCATCCTCAGAAATTAGAATTTCACCTAGGGTCAATATAGCCACAAGAAAAAAAGATATATATAATAAGATGTTAAAAGGAGGCTGTTTTCAGTTTTAGAAAAATAATCATAATAGTAAGAGCAACAGGAGCAGCTCCGTAATGAACTGGAGCCAAGCCAGGGTGGAAATGCAGGGGAATCGTTAAAAACCTGTAAAGCCCCACATGGTGACCAGAGAGCAATCCACACACGGACTCACCAGCACCACGTATGACCCTAAAGGCAATCCCAGAGAAATGCTTCTCAACTCCCAACTCAGGGCGCTCACACGTCAAGACACACCCAGAAGGAAGCATCCCTGTCCCTGAAGCAGATTTTCCAGTTAGCCTTGTTGCCATCCTCACCAGAGGTTAGGATGTTGAACTTGAAGTGGCTAAAGAATGAGTCGGAATGGGGAGGCTGTCTCTATAGCTCAGTAACCATAACAGTGCCCTGTGTCCAAAGTGAACACGAGTATGGGTCTGTCAGCAGACTCATCAACACCCACAGGCCCAAAGCTGCAGCTTCCAGGGGGCTTCACCAAGCATGCGCACACACGTCCCATGAATGACAGTGCTGGCTCTGAATGTGTGCCAAGCTAAGAACAAGGCAAGGGGCAGCTATGCCAGTCAAGCATGTCCTTTGATGCACCTGCCTTGATCTGGATTGGGGTTCAGGGCTCCTTCAGAGCGGAGAGAAGAGAGAAAGAAAATTTGAGGCTGATATTTGGATCTTATTAACTACTGAGTTGAGACTGCTTTGTGACCTAGCTAACCAGAGGACTGTAATAGTTACAGCCAGGTGCCACAGAATGATGTTTTAGTCAGCAACAGAACTGGAGTAGAAAGTCACAGCTCAGGAAAGGGCAAAAGAACAGGAAACTGCAGGAGAGGGAAAGAAGAACCACGATGAAAAGTCACAGTGAAAGGCTACAACAAGCTCCTTTAAAATGTTCATGTGTGGATGCCATACCAAACTGTTTTCATTAATAGTAAGGAATGTTCATGATGCTATTTACTTGTAAACAAAGTTATGTTAAGGAAGAAAGGGAGGAAGGAAGGAAGGAATGTAGGAAGGAAGAAGGGAGGGAGGGAGGAAGGAAAATAAAGGAGAAGGAGGAGAAGGAGAAGGAGGAGGAGGAGAAGGAGGAGGAGGAGAAGGAGGAGGAGGAGGAGAGGAGGAGGAGGAGGAGGGAGAAGAAGAAGAAGAAGAAGAAGAAGAAGAAGAAGAAGAAGAAGAAGAAGAAGAAGAAGAAGAAGAAGAAGAAGGAGAAGAAGAGGAGGAGGAGGAGGAGGAGGAGGAGGAAGAGGAGGAAGAGGAAGAAGAGGAGGAGGAAATGGAAGATGGAGGGATGGAGAGAAGAAAGGCAGGGAAAAAGAAAGGAGGAAAGAAGGAAGAAAGGAAAGAAGGAAGGAAAGAGAGAAGGAAAGGAGGAAGGAAGGAAGGAAAGAAAGAAGGAAGGGGAGAAGGAAGGGGAAAGGGAAGGAAGGAATGAAGGGGAGAAGGTAGAGGAAGAAGAAGAAGAAGAAGAAGAAGACGAAGAAGAAGAAGAAGAAGAAGAAGAAGAAGAAGAAGAAGAAGAAAGAGGAGGAGGAGGAGGAGGAAGGAGGAAGGAGGAGGAAGAAGAAATGGAGGGAAGATAGAGGGATGGAGGGAAGAAAGGCAGGGAAAAGGAAGGGAGGAAAGAAGGAAGGAAGGGGAAAGGAAGGAAGGAAAAAGAAAGAAACGTGGAGCTAGTAGCTTGTTCCTATAACTCTCTACACTCAGGAGATTGAGATCTGTTTGAGCCAGACACCACAATCATATCTCTCTCTCTCTCTCTCTCTCTCTCTCTCTCTCTCTCTCTCTCTCTCTCTCTCTCTCTCTCTCTCTCATTAAGCAGCAAAATTCTGGACTACAGTATGGCTCAAGGGATAGAACAGCCACCATGGGTGGGAGACAGTTTTTTTTTAAGTTTAAGAAGAGAGAGAGAGAAAGTGGTGGGGGAAGTAAATCAAGCAAACTATCTTGGTTGTTGTTTGCGAAGTGAGCAAGGCCGCCTCATGAGTTGTCCCAGATGATCCTTCAGAAGGATGTGCAAGAAAGTAGTGTGATGGCAGGAGGTGATGAGTCCACTATGTAATTGCCCCCAGCAGGTCTTTCACTGTGCTATGGAGGCAGAAGACAGTGATGCTGAGTATCCTGACCCTAGATAAATGTATATGTCTTTGTCTTAGTCTTTAACAACAAAAATGTTTCACAATAATCAAGGTAAACACTACATACAATAGACATAAAAATGAAAGAAGCACTTGATTGGCTTGATTGGGGTATGAGTGGGGGTTGACCTAAGTGGGCGAGAACGATCACAAAGCATTGTTTCATCAACTGACACATTGGATTGAAACCCCTTTAAGCAACTACTTAAAGACAACAAATCAATAATTTAAAGCAAAACAATCTTGTGAGGATATAAAAATGAAAATATTATATACAGTTCTGCCATGTGCCCATTTTAAACTTGACATTGTAAGGGTTAAAATTCTTAAGGTTTATTTTTAAAGTTACAGTTAGCACAAGTAAAGTCGTTATTGAAGAAAGGCTTTTTGGAAATGTAGTATAGCGTAAGTGCAAAGTGGGTGCGCGTATATTTTGTGGTGGTGGGAAACATTTAAGACCTACCCCCACACTTACCAAAAACCACTTCCTCTTGGGCAAGCACTAGTTGTGGTAGGTGTCTTATGGAGGTGTGCCACTTATTATCTTTTAAAGCACATTTTTACTGTACCTTCTCTGTTCATATGCACAAGTACCTAACATCATGTTAAGACTGTCAACAATATGCAACATGAGAATGTGCTCTTCAGATCTGTGGCGTTGGACTCTAGAAGTCTAGGCTGGGCTATCTTTGTAAGTACACTCAACGTTTGCTCAGCAGCATGACTGCTTCACAAGGCAGCTCTCAGAATGTATCTTTAAATAACACAAGACTATTTTCAGAGTCTCTGGCCTGGCCTAGCTCACCACAAGGTCATGAAGAGGAAAAACATGGCCAGCTTTCACAGTTACTTTACAGAGCTGGGCCCATCAAGTAAAATGTGTCTGTTAAATATGTCTGCAGAGTAAATGGTTACTGGTGCATTTTTTAGCGTGAGCGCTCCTGGCCTTGCAGAGAGCCAGGTCTTAGATAATAGATCATTTCACAAAGAAGCAGCCTCATGTCCAGGTAAAAAATCTTTCTGTTGCCTCCAGAGACCCTACCAACTCTCCACAGACCGGAGTCCATTTTCCATCACCTTGAACTCAAAGAATCAGCTCATATAGGAAGTACCCAAAATATTTCCACTTCAGAAGTGCTTCCTCTAATTCTGTTGCTCCATTTGAAAGAAGCGTTACTGTTTTATGCAGGGTGTGAGCTCCTGACAAAACTCATCACTGAGGAATCTTCACTCTCATTCACTTTTTCAGTGCCCTTTGTGTATTTCCCTGGCTGAAAAAATAAACAAAAAAAACCTTTCCCATCTCAACCCACGGCCCATTCGTCCCTCCAGACTCAGTCCCCAGTCCATTCTGCTCTGAATAAAAGCTCACTAGAAAATCAGATTAGGACCCTGGATTCCAGTCCTAACTGTACCTCAGACTCAGTTGAAGAGCAAATCAAACGCCAATGCCTGGACCTTACCTCAGACCAGTTGCCACCAAACAACGGGGGAACAGATCTCAGACATTTGGCCTTTGTTTTGCTCTGCAGACAAGTTTAATATGCAGCCAGGGTGAGTCATGGGTTATTCCATTCTTTTGGTTCCATTCAGTGTCATCACGCAGAAATCTTTCAGAGCCTTTGGCATGCGGGTGACAATGTTTCCGATTTTTCTGTGCTGACATGAGGTTTTCTTCATATTATTATACTGAGATCAATTCACATTTGTCTGCAATACAAGGAAGACTGTCCTAGCTGTCAGTATTAGGAAATAACTGTCTCACATAAGGGAAATGCAAAAAAAATTTTTTTTCTCCTTGTAGCTTGTGGAAACCAGCCAAAGACTTTCTCTGTTCTGCGATTGTTTAGGTGGGCAGTTCTCGGCCCTGGTCCTCCCAAGTGCGGTAGATTTGTACTGAATCGTAATCAATCACAAATACAACAGCCCCCTCCCTAATAAACATCCTCCCCCAATCATCATCCTTTCTCAGCAAACACACAAACCAGAAAGACTGTCCTTGCAAACATCGAGTAAACAAATCCAGATGCCTTTGTGATCCAAATTCTGCATCTCTCTGAAACTGAAACCTTTTATTGATATTGAATTTGAAAAATACATTGCTTATTCTAAAAGGTAAATTCAAGACTGTGAAAAAAATGTCAAACTTCTCCCAGAGGAATAAAATGCAAATGTAAATATTAAAATGAAAAGAATTGGATAATAGTTTTCAACGGGTCTATGTAGACTCTCCCCTGTGCATCAAGCAATTATTGTTACTCTCTGCTTTAAAAAGCTCTTCCACTTGTCCACTCCCTAAATGACCAAACATGTATTCCCTCTATAATTTTGCTCACCTCCTTTACATCTATGAGGTTTGCAATGGAAATGGCAGTATCTTACTTATCTGACTTCCCTCTGGCAGGCCTTCTCCACCCCAAGTACAGCAAGCAGATTGCTTTGTTCCCATCCCCTCCCTTGCCAGCACACTATCCAGGTGCTGAACACAAGAGGCCGTGAATAAATGATGAAACCAAGTTTTAGCTTAGAGCTTGCTGGATTCCATTTGCATAGCTATAATGTCAGATTCATTATTCATGAGCATATGCTACAATGGCCCTCCCCTTAGAGCTCAGTCCTCCATTGCCTCTGACTCTGATGCACAAGATGAACCATCTCTCGTGCAGCTTGGAGCAATTTCTCCTTTCTGAGTGCACTGCAGAGTGATGGCTCTATTTTTTTATGCAAGTAGGGCTCCTTAGATGCATAACATTTATAGCCTCCCATAAAATAAACTGAAGGTTTTGATACTGAAAGGCACAAACATATTGGGTCAAGAAGAAAACACAATTAAGGAGCCAGGGCTCCCTTTAGGATTCTGCTGAAAAGAAGGATGGGTGTAGCTACCTACAGATAGAGAGGGGAAACTGAGAAGGTGTACAACTGGGTCAGGTTGAGAACCCTGCCCTAATTAAAGCTCTGGCCTTCTAGGCAGAGGTGATGGTTAAGTTTATCTGTTACTTTGACTAAAGGATGTCCAGAGAGCTGCTAAAATTGTTTCTACATAGGCTTATTAAAGTGTTTCCAGAAGAAATTAGCATTTGCATTTTTGCATGAATCTAAATGTATTTAATGAGCTTAAAGACATTACATTTCTTTTTTTCCATGCACTTTTATTGCAATTACAAAGGTAATGTACAGAGTGTTTACAGTTGTATAAGTCATGTAAAGAGTACATTTCTTTTTGAACAATATCACCCTTTGCCTTGCTCTCTCTCAGTTTGTCCCTCCTGTCCCCACCCACAATAAGACAAAAAGAAAAAAAAACAAAAACAGCAACAAAGAAAATAAAATCTCTTGACTCCATTTCCTGGAAATCATTTCAATAACTTATTTTATATGATCAGATGCACAAAGATATTGCACCTTTGTGTTCCTCTCCTAAGGATATCCTCCTTTGCTCTCACTGTGTGCAAATGTCCCCATGTATTTTTTTTAACCATCCAGTGTATTCACTTGTAGATTTAGAGGCTCATTGTAGCTACCACCAATGAAGCAGACCTTGCTTCTCGACCTATGCTTCCCTAAGTCTGGCTTACTTTGCTTAATATCACGCATTTCATATCTTTATTGAGTAAAGGAGGTAGCCTTCCCCAATTCCTGTGGGTATCACCAATCTGTTGTCAGCCTGAATAAAACAAAGGGGCAAATAAAGAACATATTTACTCTTGCTTGCCCTCAGAGTGTTCCTGGCTCTCAGACTGAACTATGACACAGGTTTTTATGGGAATTTTTTTGGCAGCTCCCCACAATCAGTTCTTTTTTTCCAGTCCTGGGTCTTGAACTCAGAGCCTGAGCACTCTCCTTGGGCTTTCCTCAAGGCCAGCGCTCTTGAACTTTGTTCAGTTCATTGTATGCAGTACCCAGGAATCGGATCCAGAGCTCAGGTGTTAAAGTATCAACCGTGTGCCAAGGGAAAATACAAAGCTCTGAGTCTAAGCTGTGATATGAGTGCACAGATAATAATAAGAGGACTATGTAGCAATGTAGCAGCACTGATCACACGAATCTGAAAAATACAGGTACAAGTATTCAACAAATAAGGGCTTTTCTCCAAATCTTTTTTTTTTGTCAGTCATAGGGCTTGAATTCTGGGCCTGGGCACTGTCCCTGAGATCCTCAGCTCAAGACTAGTGTTTTACCACTTTGAGCCACCTCACTACTTCCAGTTTTCTGATGGTTAATTGTAGATAAGAGTCTCATGCACTTTACTGCTTGGACTGGCTTTGAAGTGTGGTGCTCAGATCTCATCCTCATGAGTAACTAAGATTACAGACATGAGCCACTGGTATGGCGTATAATTTAATGAGAGGTTAAGAACCTTGAACAATCAAGCAAGTGTCTCTATTTAAAAAGAAGGAAAATTTTAAAAATAGCAAAATCTCTAACCATGTATGGCTGATTCTCTTATTTTCCAATAGCTCTTATAGTTCTATTTCACTTACCTTATAAATCATTATCAAAGTTGATTTGTTTAGTAAGCTCCCTCACTTAATGTCAGATATCACCAATTAGTAATTTTGCCTTGTTGGCCCTTTTTGTGATTAACACTTCGGAGTGAAAATGGACAAGAAATATCATCAGCAACTTTAGATATTGTGAGCCTGCAAAGGAAAAAATGGAATTATTATCTCTTGTTACAAAAGCAACCAAATATGCCTAAGGAAGACCTTCCATTTACAGTATTAGAAAACTCCAAAGATTTCCACTGCTGGCTGGTATGCCCACAGCAAAAGTGAAAAGATTCAGCTGGGCCCATTTGTTCTTTTAGCAGTGATAAGGTTAGCCCAGATATAACTTTCAGCTTATGTCTAATCCTTGTCATCGTCTCTCCTGGGACCATTAATTTCCATATGGTTGGCCTCAAGTCTAAGAAAAGAAGAAACATTGTTTGGAGTGAAGACTTGTTTTATTATTAATTGGGTCTCTCCAAGATCAGAGGCTGCTCTGCATCTTTCAGCTTCTGTTCGGAAACAGACTGGCTCAGGGCTGTTACTGTTGATAGCCCTTTATTGGCAGAGCTACATGAATAGAGAGCTCGCGACCATTTCGGAGAGAAGGCTGCTCCCACCAACTCAACAAAGAGATTGCCAAACACCCCAGCCGAGATGGCAGGGGATGTGATGCTTGCATTCCATGGCATTTGTTCACTTTTCATGGAACTGTTTCACCAGAAATAGGATAAAGCAGAATCACAGCACTTTGCCCCCCAAATTCTACATCCGACAGGCATTCGTGGTGCTCTGTGAAGCAGTCTATGAAGTCAAATCCTTGTCTTAGGTCTTATAAACAATCAATGGCAGGTCTGAAATGAGAGCACAACCTTTAAAATCTTTGTCAGCTGTGTTTTCCACATTGTCCTTCCCCTCTTCCACCCACACATCCTGATTCACAAGTTCAGATTGTGCAAATTCTACCTCATAAAACGTGTCCCAATATTTTATAGGATAGGTAGTGAATGACACATCTTTGAAGGCTGTATAATAGTTAAGAGCATGAAGAAAATTTGTCTCTAGGAAAAGACTGAGATAGGTAGGAATTATTCATTCTTATAGCTATTAAGGTTGCCATTTGTGTAATAAGAAAAGTGAAACACATTTAAAAGACCAGAGAAGCCTACGACCCGGCCATTCCACTCTTAGGTATCTGCCCTGAGCAACATGAACCAAGACATGATCAGAACACCTGCACTTCCATGTTCAGAGCTGCACTGTTCACTGTAGCCAAGATATGGAAACAACTCAGATGCTCCACTATGGTTGAGTGGGTCCAAAACAATGTGATACCTATATGCAATGGAATTTTACACAGCCATTAAACAGGATAAAAATAATGGCATTCAAAGAGGAATGGATGGAGGTGGAACAGATTACGGTGAGCAAGGTAAGTCAAGATCAGAGAGAAAAACAGCACATGTTCTTCCTTATATGGGGATGTTAGGTTTAAAATGCAACGGGATATGACAAAGTATACCTACAGGATTCAAGATACCCATACACAGTAAAACCAAAAGAGGATAGAGGATGGTCTTAGGAGAAAAGTACCAAATTGTAATTCCCAAGGCACATCTTCATATGTATATAAAATAATGCATTTACTCCAATGATAAGGAAACAAAGGACCTCGTCTTAATTTGTCTCATCATTTTTAGATGACTCTGTATTTTCTCTCACATATACAGTGGATGCACATGTGTACATCTGAGGGAAGGTGGAGAGCAGGCACACAATCAGTGGAAAGTGGGTGAAATTTGCAGCAGTGGAGCCGACCCACTGCCCTGGACACTGAGGAAAGTGAACCAAGCAATTCATGGGTGGAGATGGGAGGGAGGGAATGAGAGAGAATGAGGAAACAGATGATACTAGGCAAAAGGAAAGAAAGGTACTTAACACCCGGTGTATACAGAGGTCACCCTGCTGTATATCACTTCTAAAGCAACAATAAGAATAAAAAAGAAAAAAAGCACATATCAAAACATTGGATTTCCAAGGGAGAAATGAAAAAGACCAGAGAGCTGTTTTCAGAAACTAAGTGCAGAGTTGACTGATTGCTGTGAAAGAAGGATCCCCTCAAGAAAACAAGATGAGGGGTGGGGGTGGGGGAGAGGGAAATGGGGACCAAGACATGAGAAAGGGTATCAATGTATGTGAATTAATGCACCTTCTATCTGGCGAATATAATGTAACCCTTCTATGAATTACAATAAAAAATATTTAAAAAAGAAGGATCCCCCCAAAAATGTATTTTACTTTATTTGGCTAATAAATTTTTTGGTTATTTGGATTAATAAATAACATTGTTAACAGAATAGAGTAAGAATGGAGACAATTGGTTTCTTTTATAGAAATAAATGTCATAAACATATACAAAATCTCTTGAAAATCTAAAGAAGGGAAGAAAGAAGCAGAAAGCCCAGATTTGTAATAGATTTTAATTTTATTGGACAAATACATTTTTTGCTTTACAAAAATATAAGCAACACATTCTCCGAAAGATTATAATTTCATTTACACAAAAGCATATAAGCTTTTTATGATACAAAAGAAATAAAAGCTGTCTCACAAAGATGATTATAAAAAATTAAAGTGAATGAATCTGACATATCAATAAATCTAATATAAAATAATTGCAAAAAAAGTATATTATTTCAAGGACAATGTGAAATGTGTTTGAAATCAAACAAAGTAGAGCCAATTATGACCCTATCTTTCTCAATAGATACTTTGAAGAATGAATAAGTCATTTGTAACATCATCTCGGGGCCTTGAAAAGAATTTTATTTAAACCTTTCTAAAGCTATTTTCTTAGTAAATAAAACTCCTAATTACCACCTTTATTATCAACAACAAAAGGGAAAATACACTAATGCTTTGCATTTTGGCAAATTTTTGTTTTGCAAATAGTTCAGTATAAATTTTATTTTAAACTCTGTAGATTTATCTCTGAATCCTAGTCCTAGGGCTAGTTTGAAATAATGTAAGATCTAATTAATAATAGTGCAATATGTTGTTCAAAATAGCTAACAGAGAAATTCTTAAATGTTCTCATTGCAAAGTTATAGTAAATACGTGGGGTGATAGGTAGTTTGATTAGCATGATTTAGTCATTCCATATTGTAAGCATGTATCACAGCATGGTATTTATTATACTCCACATGTATATGCAATTACTGTTAAAAGGAGGTAGATGAGGAGAGTTTTTTTAGAAAGGAATAAGAAAGTCGTGGTGAATTTGGCCAAAATTAATTACATACATCTATGTCGATATCATAGTGAAACACTTTGTCCAATTAAATTATTCTAACAGAACTTAAACCCTTGAAGTAAAAAAACCAATATGAAAGATTTAGTTTTCAGAAAATGAAATTCCTCAGAAAACACTGTTTTCAATACTTATAGACCTATGAATCAGTCACAAGAACGAAATCTGAATTTAGTACTACATTTTCATGTAGTACCTAAGTTTCTTTACTCTTTAGCATATCCATAACTCAGGGGTATTTTAAAGATTAATCATTTTCTAAGATCTCTTTATTTTCTGTTCACATCCATAGCCAACACTAAAAATCAGTCTCTTTTGTTGGACTACCTGGAGAAATTCTAACACATTTTCAAACATACATAACTGATGCAGATGCTGATTTTGTGAATAGGAATGCTGCACAGGAATTTATATCTTTGTGAGCTCCCAGGTGATTCATAGGAACAGTCACACTTGAGGGAGAAAAAAAAATGGTATGGGGAATTGCATCCCCAGCTCCACAGAAGCACACTGCAGTGGTGAATGTTGAGGACATTCTTCTAGTGTCATTTTCATTGTTGACGAGGTTGCATTATGTACCCAATTCCTTATTCCTGGAGCTCGGATTCAGGAAGGTTAGAATTGACTATCCATCTACCTTGAGTCCCCATGAGCTTAGCTTCTACAGGCTTGTTTTCTCTTTGTTACCCTTGCTTTCCTAACATATACAGGGGCAGGTAAGACGAGTCTGTTAGATTCCTCCAGGGGGTACATACTCCATAAATCAACATTCTAGAAGGAAAACAAAATCCCAATCATCTCAAATCTTGTTGAACAGCAGCCTTCCTCTTAACCTGTACCTCACTTGCCTGAACAATAGAACATAGGATATTTCTCCCTAAATTATACATAACAGTATCTGCCATCTCACGTGTTCTTATGCCTCTCTCTCATTTCTCAAACTCCTTGAGTCAAGGCATACCTTAGATGGCCTTGAGCAACAGAATACAGCCAAAGTGGTGCAGAGTGAGTGACTTCTGAGGTCAGATCACAGGAAGCCTAGGAGCTTCTATCCCACTCTTGGAAATTCACCCTCTAGGAAGTTCCATGACAGAAGACCAAAACACATGGGATAGCCATAAGTAGCTTCTCTAGTCTACATAACTACTAAGATCTGGGCTAAGCCACAGTGACTAGCCAGCATCAACTGTTAGCCATATGAGTAACACATCCATCTCAGGTTTTCAGACATAGTGAAGCCTGCAGAACACCACAGCCTCTGGCAGCTGACAAAATCACATGAGAAAACCCAAGGGAAGATGTCTAGCTGAACCTGGGAAAACCACTTAAGTTTAGAGTTGCTTCCTGAGCCTGCTTACTTAAGGTTAGACAATTTTTCTAAATCTACCTACTTCCATTGGCTCCCCTATTCCCCTCCCCACAGCTGAAGACTCTGGAAATTCCCTGTGGTTGTATTTGTCTTCCATTTTGAAGAGAAATCATCTTTCTAATAATCAAACATTCCAACTCCTAGCTAGGCACTGGTGCTCACCCTTGTAATACTAGCTACTCAGGAAGCAGAAAACTCAGGGTGGTGGTTTGAAGACAGCTCCTGGCAGGAAAGTCCATGAGACTCTTATCTCCAATAAACTACTATAAAAGTCAGAGATAGGGCTGTAGCTCAAGAGAGAGAGCGCTAGCCTTGAGTAAAACAAGCTCAGAAAAAGCACCCAGGCCCTGAGATCAAGCCCTAGGACTGCTGCACATAAGCACACGTACACACACACACACACACACACACACACACACACCCCACTCCCCCCGCCATGATGGCATACCATTGAACATAGCTCCCACTAATAATTCCTGCACACTGAACTCACTTAAAAAGTATTACAAAATGATATTGCCATTCTATGCAGCTATCAGAAAGAATGACATCACCCCATTTGTAAGGAAATGGAAAAAACTATATTAAGTGAAGTAAACCAGACCCAAAGGAACATAGGCTCAGTGGTTTCCCTCATTTGTAATAATTAGTACACATCTAGGACTCTCCTAGCAGAGGATTACAATAGAGCAAAACCTAGATACATAAGGTCATATAGGATGAGACTAAATGAAAGGAGCTCTAGGATATGGAAATAAGAGCTTTATCTTATGTGATTGTTGTTCTTAATGTACTATGTTACTTTTCTTTTTGCTGCCCTTTGATTAATTTCATATTGTTGCTGTATCTGACTTTGTTACTTGGTATATCCTATATCTGTTTATTTGATCATTTGAAATAGGAAAGAGAAGGGAGGAAAACAAGATGATTGGGAGGGGGTGGGGGGAGATATGGGGTCAAAACCATGAAAAGGGGTATCAACGTTCGAAACGCATGGAACTGTAACCCCTCTATACATTACCCCGACAATAAAAAAAATTTTTTAAAGATGATGTGACAGAAAAAAAGAAATAATATAGAATTTAATTGAAATTAAAAATCTAAAATAAAAAATGATATTGCTACTGATTATCACCTCTAGAGAGTCTCATCTAATCAATCTAGACTGTTTCTCAATATTGACATTCAACATTTAACTCAGATGATTCTTTCTTGTGGCAAGCTTGTCCACTGTGCTCTATGGCGTTTGCCAGCAAGCGGGCCCCTACTCTCTACTTGTCAGAATCATTCATACAGATGAAAACTCACGATAGACAACACCACATGTCCACTAGGTTGGGCAGGAGGAAATAATTTTTCAGTTAAGAACTGTTAGTCCAGTTATCTTTAAAACTCTAGGCGATTCTATAGGGCTGTAAGTGTTACGATATGAGCGTCTAGGACTGTGCTGCTTCTCAACTTTATGTGCATCTGTGACTCATCTGAGTCACCTGGGCATCTTGTCAAGATGCAGATTCTGACTCAGTGGGTCTGGATGATGCTTTCTCGCTTCACTCACTGAATAACCATGAAATAGACAGCATGTCTGATTTGCCTGAGGGCTGTACTAATGCTTAGAACTCACAATCTGGATCCCCAGGGCCCTTCCTCTTCTGGTACTCAGAGTGGGGAAACAGAAAAAAAAATCACTGGTGATTGTAAAAGCAGAGTCTCTATTTTCTCCACCATTGGCAAAGATGCCTGAAAACATGATCACAGAGAAATTAGCCAGAGTAAATTATTCACTTCTTAGGGATCAGCATGTTGCAGAATGCATATTACATTTCACTAGGACAGAAAGTGCCAGCAGATTAGGGAGAAGCTTCCCTATAGCTTGCCGCTTGCTGTTGCCAAGGTAGAAAGACAATGCCTTGAGCTGCCAGCCTTTTACAATAATGCACTCCACATTGCCAATGGAGAGAGAGGCTGTGGGTGAGATTCAAGACTTCCCCTCCTCCCCACCCCCACTTCCCCACACACAATGCTGCCCCAATCCCCCTTCAACATTTGAAAGTCCACTATTGTATTCTGTTTCGCAGAGGATAAACAAATGAGCCAAGACAGTAGATTTCTAGTTTGAGTAGGGATTTCTGGAAGTCAATTTTTGTCCCTCCAGGACAGAGGTCAAGCTACAATCAAGTCAAGACAGACTAGCCTTCTGGAATTTACACAGAACTGTGGAAAGGTTACATCTCCCTCCACTCTCAATTTGGGAATACAGAGGATTTGTGCAATTCTGTTCTGCTATGGCTTTTAGCCAAGAGAAATGCTCTTGTTTCCCTCTGGTGGTATTTATTTCACTAAAATTGCTTCAGAAATATATCCTCTCGCACCTGTAAATTTAGCCAAAAAAACCTTGAAGGTGCAAGTTGCTAAGGAATCTTTGGGGCACAGTACTTAATTCCTATTGGCTCCAAAGGAGATAAAAGACATCTAATTGTTTGGTGATCTACAATGGACTACAAATATGTCAGTGATTCGCTAGTTGATACAACATATGATATGCAATAATTCTCAAACTTAAGTCTTGTCAACAAAAAGGACAGAGGGGAGCCAGAGGGATGGGTACATCTTGACTGTCTGGAAAAACTATTCCCATTCATGTCAAAGAATGTGTACATATAGGAAATCTGCTTTCTTCACATTCATAAGAGGTAATTAAACAGATGTGTGTCTTCATGTATATATGTCTATGTGTTAGTGAAAACGACTTTAATGCTGGACAGACTTTCTGCTCTGAAACCTTATCTCCTTCCTTATTCTAAGGAAGGAAAATGAGAAAGAGCATGTTATTTTTCCTCTTTCCTTGACAATATATGCAAGCAGGCTCTTTCATTGGTTTCTGGCTGTCTCTCCTCTTTACTATTCCCCAGTTCACCTCAGTACTTCTCAGCATGGCGGATGAAATCTAGAAAGGCATTTAACCAATAGTGGCTATCACAATTGAGGAATTGCTTACGTGTGTCTCATGGATAGGGGCCAAAAATGACCAGAGATATCCTACAAAACACAGGACAATCCCCCACAAGGAATCTCCAGACCAAATGGTTCATCTTGCTAACACTGAAAAATCCTGCTCTAAAGAAAAGAAAGACTTTCAACTAAAGGCTACTGAGGACTTCCACCTCATTTTTACCAATTTATTTTTAATATATTTACTGTAATTAATATAAGGGTTACATTACATTCACCAAATAGAAGGTGCATTACTTCACAAACATTGATACCCTTTCTCATGTCTTTGTCCCCATTTCCCTCCCCCACCCCTGCTCCTCATCTTGTTTTCCCCCCCCTTCCCTATCCTAATTCAAATAACCAAATAAACATAAATAAAATATATCAGATAACCAGGTAAAATGCTATAACAAAATGAGACAACCAAGGAACAACAAAAGATATGAGAAATAACATAGTACATTAAGAAAAACAATCACACATTATATGGCTTTTGTTTCTATATCCTGGAGGTCCTTTCATTTAGTCTCCTCCTATATGTCCTTATGTATCTAGGTTTTTGGCCTATTGTAAACCCCTACTAGGAAAGTCCAAGGTTTATGCTAATTATGACAAATGAGGAAAACCATTAAGCCTATATTCCTTTGAGTCTGGCTTACTTCACTTAATATGATTTTTTCTAAGTCTTTCCATTTCCTTACAAATGGGGCGATGTCATTCTTTCTGACAGCAGCATAGAATTCCATTGTGTATAAATATATCTTGTTGATCCAATCATCAACTGAGGGGCATCTGGATTGGTTCCATACCTTTGCTAAGGTAAATAGTGCTGCAATGAACATCGTTGTGGTAGTGGATTTAGTATGTCCTTATTTCTGGATGATTGGGTAAATGCCAGATAGTGGAATTGCTGGGTCTTAGGGGAGCTCTATGTTTAGTCGTTTGAGGAACCGCCATACTGCTTTCCATAGTGGTTGAACAAGTTTACACTCGCACCAACAGTGTAGTAGTGATCCCTCCTGGCCACATCCCCTCCAGCATCTGTTGTTATTAGATTTCTTGATCCTGGCCATTCTAACTGGAGTGAGATGGAATCTCAGAGTTGTTTTGATTTGCATTTCTTTTATGGCGAGAGATGTCGAGCATTTCTTCATGTGTCTATAGGCTATTTTTATCAAGTTCTACACTGACACGGAAGACAGAAATAAATAACCCAACAAGTACTTCTTCCTTAGGTCATAGGTTCATTGCTGTTTCTCTAAATTAGGCCATAGGGTAGCAGTGACAGAGACATAGTAAGATATTAATATATATTTGCCAAAAGGTCAGAAATGGTTATATGCAAAATCCCAGCAGTCAGGGGGTTGAGGCAGGGGGATTATGGATTCAAGATCAGCTTGGGCTGCACAAGAAGACTCTGTCTCCAAAAAGAAAGAAAGGAAAGAAGGAAGGAAGGAAGGAAAGAAGGAAGGAAGGAAGGAAGGAAGGAAGGAAGGAAGGAAGGAAGGGGAGAGAAAGAAAGAAAGAAAGAAAGAAAGAAAGAAAGAAAGAAAGAAAGAAAGAAAGAAAGAAAGAAAGAGAGAGAGAGAGAGAGAGAGAGAAAGAAAGAAAGAAAGAAAGAAAGAAAGAAAGAAAGAAAGAAAGAGTAGGCAGGAAGGGAAAGAAGACTGGAGAAAGAGGAAGAAGTGGGAAAGGCGAGGGGGAGAAGGTTTGTCAAAATATTGAATAAATCCATTCAATGGTGTCTTCATATAGGAAAGGAAGTAAAGGCCTTCTTTGCCCTAAGATTTGTTTTCTGGTTCCCAGCATCCTAGGACTACTTCAGGCTCACTGTGTATATGAATCACTTGGAGATCATTTTTTAAATGCAAATCTGAATCACTACGTGTAGGATGAAGCCGGAGACTTTGTGCTTCCCACAGATTCCCAAATGAAGCTGATGCAGGTCCAGGTCACACTCTGTCTGAGCAGGACAAGTAGACCATGTCTAGACTTGAAGCCAGCACAGCACCAGCTTTCTCAACCTCTATATCCTTCTGGAGAAATTCAAGGAGGATAATAACATCTCCACTATGCCCACATCAGAAAGTGTTATGATGACTAATTAAAAAGTTTTAAAAATGATATCCTCACAAATCTCATCACAAAGGTTTCCTGAAATTCTATCAGCAATACCTTCCAATATTTAAAAGAGGAAGCAGAGGCCCAGAGATGCCTTTACTTCTCCAAGGTCAGGCTGCTGATTGGCTATGGAGGCTGAATGAAATTCGATACCCTGGCTGCCTAGGCCACATATTTTTCTCTTTTCTACATTCTGGCTGCACTCACTGCCTGGTTGCTGGCACTGCAGGTCTGGCTGTTTACTTGTCTGTGCTTTCCCCTGATGGCGTTATGTAATTCCTGAGCTATAAATGAATGCCCCTACTCCTCCAAACCCACCTGCCACTTCATCCACACCCAATGACCATAACTACTAAGACTACGGCCATGTCCTGGTAGCAGTCCTGATACTCCACTGCTTGGTTTTGTGTACATGATGTTATCATACCAAATCTTGCTCCCCTGATACTTAAAAGACACACAAACCAAATTAACCACAATGAAAAAAAAAAGCCTGAGAGCCTGATGCCAGACAAAAGAACAGGCAGTGCTCTCTTAAAACCCA
This sequence comes from Megascapheus bottae, assembly GCF_031878675.1. Lineage (NCBI taxonomy): Eukaryota > Metazoa > Chordata > Mammalia > Rodentia > Geomyidae > Megascapheus > Megascapheus bottae. The sequence continues at coordinate 30,655,080 of NC_143515.1, forward strand.
TATTCTGATTCCCTGGACATATCTGAAACCTCTTCATGACAGAAAAATGCATCGCTTTAGGATTTATCGAACTGTCAGAAGTCCAACAGCTTCTTGTCTTAATACTTAAAAACCTGCTTATTGATAGCAATTGAGGTGAAAGGAAATTACAGTTAGAAAAAAGTGCCCTATCATTTTTAGGCTTGTTTTAAGAATTTTACCCTTCTAATTGTCTCAAAATTATCTTGGGTCTGCTTTCCCCTGTCTGTTACAAGGAGATATTCTGAGAACTCAAAGTTGCATTCTATTCTTTCCTCCCAGGGGAGGCTTCCCTGAGTCTCATGGATTTTAAGCACCACCTAGTGGTATTTCTGGAGATGTCACTAATAAAGTGATTAAAAGCTTTTTTTTTCTTATTAATGTTGATTTTTACATCATATTTTAAATGACAGGTTTAACAAACGAGTGTTCAAGAAGGGAATCTCTATTTACAATCACTGGGACTTAGTATTTAGAACTTTATAAAAATTAGGATAAGGGTTTGTATGTCATAGAAACATATTAATTTTAGAAAATAAAACATTATGTCTATAGAGTCATACGTTTTTATATCTATATAGTTATGTTTATATTTCCATTACCATATCCATAGCATTGGGTATGCAGATATTGAGCCCTTGCTCATGTACCCTTTGGATTTAATAGCCACATGTTAAGGATACCATCTGCCTTTTGTTCCTTAGGTCTTGACTTGTTTCATTCAACATGATTCACTCTAGATTCATCCACTTCCCTGTGAATGCCATTATTATTTTTATCTTGTCTGTTGGCTATGTAGAATTCCATTGTGTATATATACCACATTTTCTGTATCCATTCATTTGCAGTAGGGCATCTGGATTGTTTCCATCGCCTGGCTATTGTGAATAGTGCAGAGATGAATATAGCTGAGCAGGTGTCCTTATCACATCTTGGGTTATGATGTTCAGGGTAGATGCCCAGAAGTGGTATAGTGGGATTGTAGGGAAGGTCTATTTTCAGTTCTTTAAGAAACCTCCACACTGCTTTCCAGAGTAGCTGAACTAGTCTATATTCCCACCAGCAGTGTAGTAGGGTTCCTTTTTCTCCACAACCCTGCCAGCAACTGTCATTGTCTGAGTTCAAAATCTTGGCCATTCTTGTTGGGGTAAGGTGGTATATTAGGGTTGTTTTTATTTGCATTTCCTTTATGACCATAGATGATGAACATTTTCTCAGATGCTTTTCTGCCATTTTAATCTCTACTTCTGTTAAGTCTCTCTTTAGTTCCCATTTAGTGAATGGTTTATTGGGTTTGGGGGGAATTAATTTCTTGAGTTCCCTGTAGATACTGGATATTAAGCATTTGTCAGATGTATTATTGGTGAATATCTTTTCTCAGTTGGTTGGCTGTCTCTCTACTTTGGCGATTATGTTTTTATCTGTACAGAAACTTTTTATTTTTAGGTAGTCCCATTTATTGACTCTCTCTCCTATCTGTTGTGACCCTGGGATTCTGTTCAGGAATCTTTTGCCTGTGCCTATGAGTTCCAGTGTCTCTCCTACTTTATCATGTAGCAGTTTCATGGTTTCCGGTCTGACGTTGAAGTCTTTGATCCACTTTGAGTTAATGCTTGTGCATGGCGAAAGTCTAGGGTCAATTTTCAGTTTTCTGCATGTGGCTGCCCAGTTTTGCCAGCACCAATAATTGAATAGACTGTGTTTGTTCCACTGTCTTTGGCTCCTTTGTCCAATACAAGTTGCCTATAGCTATGTGGTTCTATTTCTGGGTCTTCTGTTCCACTGATCTCCTGGTCTGTTTTTGTGCCAATACCAAGCAGTTTTTGTTATTATGGCTCTATAGTAGAGTTTGAATACCTCCAGCATTGCTCTTTTTGCCTAGAATTGTTTTGGCTATTCTAGGTCTTTTCTTTTTCCATATGAATCTTTGAATTATATCTTCTATTTCCGTAAAGAATGTCTTTGGGATTTTGATGGGGATTGCATTGAATTTGTATATCAATTTTGGCAGTATAGCCATTTTCACTATGTTGGTTCTCCCTAGCCATGAGCATGGGATGTCTTTCCATTTCCTAGTGTCCCTTTAATTTCTTTTGTTAGGCTTTTATAGTTTACATCTTTGGTTAAGTATATTCTTAAGTATTTTATTCTCTTGGGGGCTATTGTGAATGGGATCATTTTCTTGATTTGACCTTCTGTTTGTGTATTGTTGGTGTACAAGAAGGCTACTGACTTCTGAAGGTTAATTTTGTATCCTGCCACTTTGCTAAAGTAGTTTATTAATTCTAGAAGTTTGGGAGTGGAGTTTGTTGGGTCACTCAAGTAGAGGATCATGTCATCTGCGAATAGGGATAGTTTAATTTCTTCTTTCCCTGTGTGGATCCCTTTGATGTCCTTTCCTTGCCTTATTGCTCTGGCTAAGGGTACCAGCACTACATTGAAGAGAAGTGGAGAGAGTGGGCATCCCTGTCTAGTTCCTGATTTTAAGGTGAATGGTTCCAGTCTTTCACCATTTAGTATAATACTGGCTGTAGGTTTTTCATATTTGGCTTTAATTATTTTAAGGAATGTACCTCTTATTCCTATTTTTTCTAGTGCTTTCAACATGAATGGATGTTGTATTTTGTCAAATGCCTTCTCCGTGTCCAGAGAAATTATCATATGATTCTTATCCTTAGCTCTATTAATGTGGTGTATTACATTGATTGATTTGCGAATGTTAAACCAGCCTTGCATTGTGGGATGAAGCCTACTTGGTCATAGTGTATGATTTTTTAAATTTGTTTCTGGATTCTGTTGGCTAATATTTTATTGAGAAGTTTTGCATCTGTGTTCATTAGAGAAATAGGTCTGTAGTTTTCTTTTTTTGTTCGATCTTTCCCTGGTTTGGGGATGAGAGTAATATTAGCTTCATAAAATGAGTTTGGTATTGCTCCTTCTGTTTCTATTTCTCGGAAGAGAAATATTTCTGTCCTTCTAGTTGTTTTAGAATTAACTTTTTCTTGCTCCTCCAGGTATTTCAGGTTTTTTTTAGGTTATTTACGTGCTCTTCTTCTGTCTTTTTAATATGCGCTCCTAGTGTAATAAATTTGCCTCTTAGAACTGCCTTTGCTGTGTCCCATAATTTCCTTTGGGATGTTTCTTGATAGTCATTACATTCAAGGAAGTTTTTAACTTCTTTTCTGATGTGATCTGTTACCCAAAAGTTATTCAGAAGTGTGTTGTTCAGTTTCCAAGTGATTGAATGTTTTTTGACTTTGACTGCCTTGTTCAGAATTAGTCTGACTCCACTGTGGTCTGATAGAATGCATGGGATTATATCAGTCCTCTTGTATCTGCTTAGGTTTTCTGTATGAACTATTATATGATCAATTTTGGAATGTGTTGTATGTGCTGCTGAGAAAAATGTAAAAAGTTTCGCCATTGGGTGGAAGACTCTGTGTATATCTCTTAAGCCCAGCTGGGCTATGGTGTCATTTAAGTCGATGGTGTCTTTGCTTAACTTTTGTTGAGTTGACCTGTTGTTTGTTGAGAGTGGTGTATTGAGGTCTCCCACTATGATTGTATTTGAGTCTATCTTGTTCCTGTAATTCTAAGAGAGTTTGTTTGATGAATTTGGGTGCTCCCGTGTTGGGTGAGTAGATGTTTATAATTGTAATATTGTGGGCATGGATTGTACCCTTTACTGATATGTAATGGCCGTCTCTATCTTTATGTACTGATTTTACTGCGAAGTTAATTTTTTCAGAGATTAAGATTGCTACTCCTGCTTTTTTTCATGGTGCATTGGAGTGGAAAATTCGTTTCCATCCTTTCACTTGGAATTTGTTCCTGTCTTTGGCAGTGAGGTGGGTCTCTTGGAGGCAACATATGTATGGGTGGTGTTTCTTAATCCAGTCTGCTGCTCTGTGTCTTTTGATTGGATTGTTCAGCCTGTTCACATTTAGGAAGATTATGGAGAAGTGGTCAGTGTCCATTGTCATTATTTATTTTTACTTCTAGGTTTCTTTCTCTCTCTTTTTTCCCCTTTTGTGTTTAGTGAATTATAGATGTTTGCTTCTTGATGGGGGTTCTTGATGTTCTACAATTTGTTCTCGATTAATTAGTATTCTTTGTAACGCTGGTTTAGTGTGCACGTATTCATAAAGCTTCTCTTTGGAGTGAAATATTCTTGTTTCGCCCTCAAATGTAAATGCTAGTTTTGCTGGATATATCAGTCTGGGTTGGCAGTTGTTGGTCTTCAGGACATCAATGATGTTTTTCCAAGCTTTTCTTGCATTTAGGGTTTGCGAGGAGAGATCTGCTGTAATTCGAATTTTTCCCCATTGTAGTATATCTCTTTCTTTGTTTTTGCAGCATTTAAGATCAATTCCTTGGTATTCGGGTCTAGTGTCGTTACTATGATATGTCTAGATGAGTTCCTTCTAGGATCTTGCCTGTTTGGAGTCCTGAAACCTTCAATAATGTGAGTATTTTCCCTTTTGAGGTTGGGAAGTTCTCTGCTATGATTTTGGTGAATAAGGGTTGCATTCTTTTGTCCTGAAATTCGGCCCCCTCATCAGTCCCTATTATATGAAGATTAGACTTTTTTGCTTCATCTGTCAGGTCCTGGAGTTCTCTCTGGTAGATTCTGACTGATTTTTCCAAGGTGGTGATTCTCTGTTCCAGCTCTTGTGTTTTATCTTCCATTCCTGATGTTCTATTCTCCATTTCAGTCAATCTGCTGCTTAATGCCTCCATTTTTGCTTGAAGTATGGACACTAAGCTGATAAAGTCTGCTGAGAGGGTATTGAACTTTTCTTCCACTTCTCTTTTGAATTGGAAGAGTTCCTTGGAAATTTCTTGCTTTTGTTTTTGGAATTCCGCCTTCATTTCCAAAATTATCTCCTTGATTTGAGTCATATTTCATGTCTCTTCAGGTGTCATTTCTTGGGATGGTGACACCTCTCTCGCCCCTTCACTCTTGTTTCCTTTTGGGCTTTGTGTGGGACTTTGATTATTTATGTATGTCGTAATTTGTCTTTGCACTTTTCTAGGCATCGAGAACTGTTGTTGTAGGTTCTCTCTGTGGTGGGTAGGTAGGTGGCGGTCTTTACTTGGATTGGGTGCAGTGGTTCTGAGAATCTGCGTATACCTGTGGTTCTCGGCCAAATTGATTCCGCTGCTGACTAGGTCAGTTTGCAGTTTTTGCAAGTGTTCAGCCTGTTCCCAGAGGCTGTGTGCCACTGCACGACTAACTTTCAGCCCAACCAGTGGCCTCACAGTGGGCCGTGGGATGGGTCTGAGCACTTCAGTCTCAGCGCACTGGGCAGGTGGTTGGTTTTCCTGCGTTGTTTCCAGGGGCGGCCCCCCAAGGGTCTGGAGTTTGGGGGTTTCCAGGAACTCTCAGCTGGACCAGCTGGTTTCTGCTTTGTTCCCAGGGGCGGGGCCCAGCCAAGAACGTGGGCTCCAAGGGTGGAGCCGCGCCTTTCTGATTCTCAGAAGTTGAGCTCGGCTACTGGTGTGCCCTTCAGTTCCCTGTTTTGTTTCCGCCGCTTTGGCCAGAGTCTGTGAGTGTGGGGGCCCCTTGGGGCTGTCTTGCCGGGGATTCCCAGCTAGAGGATGCCGGCTCAGAATTTGAGTGGGACAGATGCTGGCTCCTAGACTCCCACGCACCCCACCCGCTGTTGGAAGGCAGGGTCTCAGCACCCCCCACTTTCCAGATCCAGTGACCTGGGAAAGGAACCTGTTGGACGGATGAGCTGGGACACCTCCGCCCCCTTTGGTGGGGTGCTGGGTCTTAGCGCCTGCCCACCTGTCAGCCTCCAGTCAAAAGCCTGGGAGAGGAACCTGTTGGGCGGGTGAGCTGGGACACCTCTGCCTCCCTTGGTGGGGTGCTGGTTCTTGGCGCCCATCCACCTGTCAGTCTCCAGTCAATGGCCTGAGGGAGGGGGCCTTTGAGGGAAGGGACAGGATTCTAAATTCCTTGCCCCCCTGCACTTGCCAGTCTTTCTCGGGCGAGGTGGAGAGGTCTGAGTTAAGTTCTATAGCTCGTCGCCAGCTCTGCTTTCCCGATGGGTTTGGGGAGCCGCTGGGCTACCCGCTGTGCTACTCTCTCCTCTGCCTTTGGCTGTGGGCTGCTCCATGGTGTTGGAGAATCATTCACTCCCCTCGGATCTCAGCCGCCGTCTGTGCTCTGCCTGGGTTCAGTTGCTTGCTGTTCTGGTCTGCGCTGCTTCTGCGGCTCGCTGACCCAGTCTATGCTGGCTTCTGCAGTTTCTGTGGCAGTCGGGGGCTGCCCAGCCCGGTGCCCTCCGCTACTTTTCTCAGCTTGGAGCAGGCAGCGAGGGGTGGGGGAGGGGTCCTCACATTTCAAATTCTTTGAGAAAGTTGGATGTAAGCTTTATCTGGATTTCTTTTCTGGTTTGCGTCCTTCTCCGTTGCTTCTTGAGTTCGTGGTTGTGGATTTCTTAAGGTAATTGCTCATGGGATTCCCTGGTTCTCTCTTTCTGTGGGAGAGAGCTAGGTAGCATTCCTACTGTCTTGGCACCATCTTCCTCTTCCTAAAAGATTTTAAAATTGTTATTGTAAAGGTGATGTACAGGGGTGTTACAGTTACATAAGTCAAGCAATCAGTACTTTTCTTTCTGAACAATATCATCCCTTCCCTCATCCTCTCCCATTTTTTCCCTTTCCTGATTTCCTTGCTCACCCCACTCCACATCATGTTGTATAGTTCATTTCCAACATATTGCCTGGGGGGGTTACTGCTCAATTGGTTTACCCTTTGTCCCACTATTTCTGTGCTTTCCTTTCCCCTCCCCAAATCAGATAAACTTATATACAAGGCAAAGGGTATAGAAATCAAAAACAGCAACAGAAGGAAATAAACCAAAGAATAAAAGGAAAGAAGTCCAAACAATGCAAAAAAAAAGCAACCTTATCGAAAAGTAATTAAGTTTTAACTTCAGCACAAAGACTATTGAGAATTACATATTCTCCAAATGATAGAATAATCCTACTACCATGGATCAACCACACGTAAATTACCAGCACTCAAACTTATAAATGCCTCTTTTCAACTAATTTTGTGTATCAATCTGACCATCCTCAAAAAAACTCCTTTTCTAACTTCTCAACCAAAAGCATTTGAAAATACTTGTCATGAGCTTTTCTACCACAAGCTAGAGGCAACGTGGACTGTCCTATATATTTTCAGTGTGAAAGAGGTTTCCATCCCTGTGTTCTATTGACTTTGGCAACTCCACCTAATCTCTTCCAACATGGAAAAATACAGTGACAGGATTTCCTTCCACAACAAGGTAAAAATCTCATAACAGTGATCCCACCATATTGCAGACACTCAAGTCTGTAACAACTATGTGTCAAACCATTAAAAAAAAAACTAGCATCTGTACTAATCATAAGCAAGTTTACCCATGTCATTCCCCAAGCAATACAATATAACGACTATTTAAACAGCCCATATGTTGTGTTAAGCATTATAAATAATCTACAGAATATTTCAATGTATAGTAGAATGTATGTAGGTGATTTGTAAATATTATGTCAAGGTACTTAACCATTCTTGGATTCTGGTAGCTAAGAGGGATCGTAGAACCTTCCCTCACAGATATGATGGCATGATTGCAGTTCTCGTTTGGAGAACAGGGTGAATGAAATGAGGGGGCCTCTCTCCTTATCTTCTACTCACAGGCTTCAGTATGTGCCCCCTCCTTAGATTTGGGATCTCCTGGCCCAGACATTTGCACTTAGGAGAATTTGATTGAATGGTTACATGAATTGAGCTTTCTTCACTTGTACAAGAGCAGACATACCAAGGGAAGGAATTATATCCACAGACCTGTCACCAAATTCTACAGGATTAGGGCTCTAGTTTCTCTTTCTAACTACAATCTATTGGCTTATGCTGCTTCTTCAAGATCAAAAGGCAGAATGGTTGAATGCACTTATAAAAGTAAACTCCACATACAATATATACAGATAAATTACTGCTGGGAAATACTAAGACAGAGGTCCCTTCCATAGCACAAATGGAGAGTTCAAAAGGAATTTCATGAAAAGTGATTTGATGTCCTTGGGTGGCAGCTACTATTAAATGCTAGCTCAAATCACTTCATCTTGTGATGGCTAACATTCATTTTTCCGAATAAAAATGTTAAGTGGAATAACACAAACAACAGCAAAAAAAGTAGAACATCAATTATTCCTCATTCAACCTATAGATGTGGGCCTATTAAAATCCTTTGGATAATTTTTCTGTGTATGCTTAGAAATAAAGAATAGGGTCACATATGTGCAAGGGTTATTTTTCACTTAATATTGTTGCTGCTGCTGTTGCTGTTGCTTTTGTTATCATGGCACTTTTGGGAGTTAAACTCGGGGTGTTGGGCTTGCTAAGAAGGCATTCTAGTACTTGATCTCTGTCTCACATTTTAGCTAAGGTTGGCCTAGTCTGCAATCCTCCTATTTATACTTCTCATGTAGGTGAGATGGCAGGCACCAATCAATCATGTCCAACTATTTCCTTAGATGGGGATCATGAAGAATTAAATTCATTCAAGTTTGGGTCAATAATTGCAGCTTGAATTCAGAGCCTCACACTTGCTGGATAGGAAAGAACCCAGCAAGACCTCTAGCCTCTAACAATGTAGTAAATGCATCTTATGTTCTAAAGTATATGAATATATTATAAAATGTGCTATGTTTAATTTAGCAAGACTTATTGGCAGACATTAGATTGTCTCTAAATTTCTTTTCTTTATATCTATATAGTAAAAAAAAATGTGCATAGCCCCCATGGCTTCCCTCATGTGTAATGATTAGTACACATCTAGGGCTCTCCTAGCAGAGGATCACCATAGCTCAAAAGCTATGTACATATGGCCATACAGGATGAGATTAAATGAAATAAAATCTAGGCTATGGAAACACGAGGTTTATCTTTGTGATTCTTGTTCATGTGAAGTTATTTCTTTTCTCTTTTTTTCACTTAAGGTTAATGTCATATGGTTACTGTATCTGACTTTGTTGCCGGTATATTGTATATATGTCTATTTGTTTGAAATAGGGAAGGAAAGGGAAAAAAACAAGATGATTGGGAGGGGTTGGGGGAGGGAAAGGGGAATAAAACCTTGAGTAGGGTATCAAAGTTCGAGAAGTAATGTACCCAAAATGTAACTGTAACCTTTCTATACATTATTCCAACAATAAAATATGTGCTTCCTTGCATACAAATAAGATGTATGTAAGTATCTGTCACAAAAAAAAATCATTTATAGAGCTTGGAATACTGGGTCAAAGGCTATGAATGAGTTTAAGTTTGTAATGTGTAGTAACAGACTGATCACTAGGGATATAGTCAGTAAAACCTTACCAGGTATACAATGACACCATCTTCTTTGAAGAGTAAGGCTGATGCCTACCTACCCTGTCTGTTTTCCTTTCTTCGGGGTATCTTCTTGACCATGCAAAAGATGTGATTAAAAAGCAGAAACTCAATCTCTTCAAATTATAGTAGTACAGAAGCTATTAACATGTCCAAATTTGGTGTAAGCAGGCTCCCCTAATCCAGGACACATAAGCAACACTAGCTGCATCCTCTGAACTCAAAAGCAAGTCAGATGACTTTTAGTTTGTCTGCCATTTATTTTTCTAAAGTTAGTGTAATATTCTGTCCAGACTTTGCAGTGTTTCCTATTACTTCACTTGCATATAATTCTGACAAATCTCTCTGTCTCTCCTCCCTTCTTTCCTCTCTCTCCTTTTTTCTCTCCTCTTCATCTCTCTCTTTTTCTCTTTCTGTCTCTCTGTCTTTCTACATCACTTTCTTCTAAATGGTTGCAAGGAAGCTCATTTCCCATAAAATGGTTCTACTTCACTAACAAGCTAATAGGTACAGCTATTGTCCATGAAGCAGAATTTATGTGGATGTGGCTTCCTTACTGATTAGAATAATAATAATAATAATAATAATAATAATAATGATGATAAGGGAGATGCAGGCAATGAAATTATAGGACATTACATGCGAATTCACTCAGTGGGATATTCTACAATTGAGCAATCTGAAGACTATATTGTTTCCCAATATCCAAATACTGATTATTTACACAATTCTCTTATACTTTAAAATTTAAAAAGTGGTCATATTTTAAAACATGCAACCAAAATCATTGCCCAATCAATCAATTCTGTCCCTAAGCTAATTTTTAAGTCCATTGCAGGAGTTTGCAGGGTCATTCCTGTGAAAATGACTTTCTCTGAGTAGGGGAGCTTATTAACTTGGCCAGTAGTGGAGAGTGATAGCTGGAAATTCTTAATGCTCAGCCCCACAACTTTCATTGTTAGGGAAATTGCCAAAGACAATTGATTGTTATTTTCAAGAAAAAAAATGAATAGTTTGTGATATAAACTATTTGTTTCTTTCCAATATTCTGATTTGTGACTCGCAGATCACTTTGACACACTATGAAACTCCATTTACTCCCTTTCAGAATTTAATTCCATAATATGGCAGGAATTAAAGTAGACTATAATGAAGCTACTCCACACAGTGCTTTCCCAAGATTATAAAAACTGTCAATTACTTTAAATTTTCACCAGAGTTCAGTCCCAGCACAAGGTAAAAATCAAATGGACACTATTTACTTATTATGGGACATGTCTTTTGTTAAAGCCATTAAACCCAAATATTATTCTCTCTAGGTCATTAATTTGAGAATTTTCTTATGAATGCTAATAATCTACTTAGCTTCCTGTGAGATCTTGTAACTATATTAGTGATTTTACTTTTTGCCTTGGGCCTTTAGGATTTGGGAGTTTAATATCTCTGGAAATTTACGAAGCTTATCTAAAGAGATAGTCATCATGGTTTAACTTATATGTTAAATAGCAACTACTCTACAGTTAATATTTAATTTGTCTGGAACTACTTGTACTACAAATTGTCACATTTCTATCAATTTTTCTAAGATTAATCTCTATTTCTGGACACCTGGGACAACTATGTTTCTTCAAAGCAAATTTTGAAGTTCATACATCACACATTTATAACCAGCTGCTTTGCTAAAAATTCAATGGATATTTCAAATGTGAACACATTCCCTGTCTCCAGTAGCAAGAAGCAATGTCTGTATGTCCATTCTACATGAAATAGGTAAAGCTTCTATTTATTCCACAACAGATAAGTAGTGGTACAGTTCATAAGGAAAATTTTATACTTTTCTTTAGCATCCCTCAAGGATAATTGTTATTGTATCTCATAATTTGTGAAAACTCAATTTCACTTTCAAGTAGTAGAAAACATTTATATGAATATTCATTCAGGGAAATCAGCCCTCTGGTGCTGTTACTGAATGGTGCAAGCCCAGTATTTGGAATTTTTGACAGCAGTCTGCCTAGAAATGGCAGCGACTGCACTGATTTTCCATTCATTAGGCGAACCTCAAATTAATAAGATGGTGGTTTTCTATGAATGGTCTATAATTATAGTCTTTGATTAATCCAATTCAAACTGGTTTCTCCTATAGTAAGCACAAAATAACTGTAGTTTATTCTCCATAACAGTCGAAGTGTGGTCCACTTGTCTCCCAAATGAGTCAGAGCCAAGGTTTATGAAGCTAAACTGACTTATGAATACCTCAATGACCCAAGGTTGCAAAGAGGTAGACGTGGGACTGTATTTCAGGGCAGACTGGAAAGCTAAGAAAAGAGCCTTTTCAAGATATCAGTGAAAAATTATTTGCACAAAGAGTTAGGATCCAGCAACCAGACCACAGGTTCCCCACAAAAAGAAAAATACCCAGAATGCTGTTAGCAATGAAGCCTAGAAAAACCTCCCAGCCTCTGGGGAGGTTTAGGCAAGAATATCCTTGCCCTTCTCTTACAATACTCATTGCAGCAATAACAATCGGAGACCTTATCAAAATGTAATGCAACAAAGCTTGACAACAAACAGAGGAGCTCAAGTGTGCAAAGTAAATCTGGGTGCTGGTGGCTCACAGCTGTAATCCTAGCTACTTGGGACGCTCTAAGTTAAAGCTAGCCTAGGCCAGAAAGTCTGTGAGACCCTTATCTCCAATTAAGTACAGAGAGGGGGGGAGGAAGAGGGAGGGGGAAGAGAGAGAAATGGATCTGTAGCTCAAATGGAAATGCATTAGCCTTGAGCATAAAAGCTCAGGGACATCATTAATAGGGGTCCTGAGTTCAAGCCCCATGACCAGCACCAAAATAATCCATGGTATGATATTTGTTATGGTAACCCTAGTACTCTACAATAGCTGAATTTACTATCTAGAGATTATTAAGTTTTCATATAACCTAAGAGAGATATATCTAAAAATGTAGCCCCAACTATTTAGGAAGCTAATGTAAAAGGATCACCTGATCACATATGTTTGAGATGAATCCTAAGCACACACACCAGAGTGCTTTACCTTATCTAATTTAACAAGTATCCATCCATTTTCAAAGGCTACTAGCATTCATGAGAGTTCTTTTTCAAAAAGTGCCAAACTATGCAAAGCAAAGTTGGTTATTTTTAGTTGTTTGTACATCCTGTGTAACTATTTGAATGTTCATAAGTAAAATCAGTAAAGGTCTGGACACACCTGGACATAAATTCTTTAAATAACAAAGCGCTTAAATTGTTTTCCAGGGAAGGTCTCCAGAATCCACTCCAGGCTGGGTTTAAACTATCTTTTAAAATATAGACATGCACAGAAGAAACCCAGTCAGCACATCTGGTTGATGACCTTTTGAAGTCACAAACACATAATCCTCTGCTCAGAACTCTCGAAGAAAAGAAACATGAAATCTAAAACTGTTTTAATTTTTTTAAATAAAAAAAGAAATTTAGAAAAAGAAACATGAAATTTGAGAAGCAAGGTGACAGTCCAGCCTGCATAAAGAACCCTAAAATTATACCCTGTTCAACAGGATGATTCTCCCCTCTGCACTCCTGGAGAGTCCTCCAGTACCAGCTGATTGAGCAGGTATGTCTAAGCTTGTTTCGCTAGCTCCTGACCACCTTGTCAGTAGGCCTCACAACAAATCCCTTTCTTTATGGAAAAAAAAAATCAGCCAATGTTATGACTTTAACGGTATCAATGTGATATGCTCTTCCAAAAGGCTGGAGCATGAAAGGATTTACCATATCCTTCACAACATGATGTGTTCCTAAAAAGCTGTTGTAAGGGATAAATTCCAAACTAGTAGCTACTTAGCAATAGATTTGTGAGCGTGTATGCACTCATGTATGCCTATGCTTGTGTGTGTGTGTGTGTGTGTGTGTGTCTTCACGCATACATTTGACACTGTACCACTTGGGCCACGGTTTCACCTCTGGCTTTTTAGTGCTTAATTGGAAACAAGAGTCTGTATGGACTTTCCTGGTTGTGCTGGATTCAAATCACAATCCTCAGATCTTAACTTCCTAAGTAACTAGGTTTACAGGGGTGGGTCACTGACACTCACTAACAATAGACTTTTATTGCTTACTCACACACAATTTTACCCATTGTTCAGTTACACCGCCTTCTATATACTGGCTCCTTGAATATATTGTCCCTGTGATATCACAAAACCTCATAATTTTTGTTTTCAGTCAATGGACAGCAAGTGACAGGGAAAAACAGCCAGACACCATTTATGTATTTTAGCCCAGAGGTGATTCCTTTATTTCCATACACATTCCACTGGTGAAGGACAGGTCACATGATCCCAGCTAGATGCAAAAGCATTAGGGAAATGTCCTTGACTGGAGAGCCATCCTTATAAACTGGAATAAAAACAGTAATATTGGTCATGACTTGATCTGCTATTGTCTGTCCTCAAGAAAAAGATCTAAAGAAGAAACCTGAAGAATGACAAGTCAGATTGTACAAAGTTCTTTCCAACACTGACTATCTGGCCAGAAAGAAGTGGATATGAGAAAAATCAACCTTGAATCAAGAAGAGACTGCCATGTTCTAAGGTTAGAAAGAAATTAAAGAACTGTGGGCAATGAAAAAGAGGAATACAAATAAAACTATTTTAGCAGCGTAATAATTTGGCTCAATTTCTTTTTCAGAAATACTTATTAAAAGTGATGAGTAGATTGGATCAAGGAGATGTGGTATTTATACCCAATGGGATTCTATGCTGCCATCAGAAAGAATGACATTGGCCCATTTGTAAGGAAATAGAAAGACTTGGACAAAATCATATTAAGTGAAGTAAGCCAGACCCAAAGGAAGATAGGCTCAATGGTTTCCCTCATTTGTAAGAATTAATACACCTCTAGGACTCTCCTAGCAGAGGATTACAATAGAGCAAAACCTAGGTACATAAGGTCATGTAGGATGAGACTAAATGAAAGGATCTCTAAGGTATAGAAACAACAGCTTTATCTTGTGTGATTGTTATTCTTAATGTGCTATGTTATTTCTCTTCTCTTTTGTTGTCTTTATGGTCAATCTCATATTGTTACTGTTTCTGACTACCTGGCATATTGTATATGCCTTGATTTGTTTATTTGAAATAGGAAAGGGAAGGGGGAAAACAAGATGAGGGGAGGGTGTGGGGAAGCGGGAAATGGGGACCAAAACATGAGAGAGTGTTTTAATGTGTGAGAAGTAATGCACCCACTACCTGGAGAATATAACTGTAACCCCTCTACTAATTACAATTTAATAAAAAGAAAAAAGTGATGAGAAGACTGGCAAAGAGTAAGAATTTGGAGACTAGGAATTAGATTCACTTATTTTCATTAATTTGCACTGAAATATGACAACAAGGAAAATTGACAGAAAAAAGCAACCCCAAGAACCAATGAGTCATTTGCTTATCAAACTGTTACAACTTGCTCATTAAACAATGAACAAGTATTTAGATGGTGCGTAGCCATTAGACACATTCTGATGCTGGTAGGAGCTACTGGAAGACTTAGGGTTCCGATGGCAGGAAAAGGAGGCAAAGTGACACAAAAGGATGCACAACATTGGAGAAGAAAAAAGTAGTCTGAGTTTATGTCTGGAGAAAAATTCTACATGATGGTAGATTCAAAATGTGAAAATTGATGGGAGACAGTGGCTCACACCTGAAATCCTATCTATGTGGGAAGCTGAGATCTCCAGTGAGGATGATGGTTTAAACCCAGCCCAAGCAGAAAAGTCTGCGAGAGTCTTATCTCCAATAAACTGCTCAGAAAAAGCCAAAAGTGGTGCTATGTCTTAAATGGCAGAGCATTCTAGTGGTAGAGGCTCAAGGACAGGCAAAAGAAAAAGAAAAGACTGTTAATATTTACAAGCTGAAATGAAATCAATGTTTAAGTCCTTTCGTGACCACAGGTATGAACACAAACAAAAAAGCAATCATCTGTTTCCAGAGCAGCAGTATTAAGTTTTTATTTATCAGGCTTAGGTAATGGAATGCCTTCCCCTTAACTAGATTAATAGAAAACCACTGTGAATGAGAATTTAAAATGTCATTTGATTAAAGAAAACAGTAGCATGCAATTGATCCAAAACTGTGGTTTCAAAACTTGGACTTTTTAGGGTTCCTTTACATGTCAGTATACCATGTGAGACAAATCTTATTATCAAAGTATGTGAAAAGGGGAAGGCAAGTATAATTCAAAACTTTAATGGATCAGCAGAAGATGCTTACATCACAGAAATTCAGTGTGGGGAACTCCCAAAACACCTGAAGGATTATCTACAAGCTTAGCTGCCTCAAATGAATTTTCTAGGGAAAAAAATATACATGAACAAACCCTCTAGCATTTTTCAGAAACCCATGGAATCAGGGATTCTTTAGTGTTCGGATATATTTTTGATATGTTTTAAATAAGTAAAGATTCATGCTGTGAGCACGCTGCTTTGTAATAACACAGAAGACTTGTTCCTGCCTTAAAGGGCTAAGACTCAGGTGGTTTATCAAAACTCCTGTTTACTTGAGATAGAGCTGGTGAAAATGGCATGAACAAGAGGGAGATGACAGTTTACTCAAGGCAGCAGCCTATTGTCTTGGCATAGAAGCTCACTTTAAAAATAGTGTAAAAAGAACCAGGCACTGTTGGTTCATGCCCTAATCCTAACTACCCAGGAGGCTTCGATTTGAGGACTGAGGATCATGGCTCAAAGCCAGCCTTTGAGAAGAAAAGTTCATGAGACTCTTCTTTCCAATAAACAATCAAAAAGCTAGAACCAGATCTGTGGTTCAAGTGGTAGAATGCTAGCCTTCAATGAAAAAACTCAGGGACAGCTCCCAGGCCAGGCACTGGGTTCAAGCCAGATTGGTTGGGGGTGCTGGGAGAGAGAAGAATGAAGGAGGGAAGGAGGGAAAGAAGGAAGGAAAGAGGGAAGGAACAAAGAAAGGGAGAAAGAAATATTGAGAGAAAAATCTCAATGTGACTTACTTATAGTATAATGAAAGAAAATAATTATAAAGTATGAAAAATCCAATTCACCAAAAAGAGATATTGGATGTTCTCATTCTGGATGTTCTGGATGATTTCCCTGTACAATCTCATTTAATAAATAGTATTAATGGTATGAAAGGAATGTTTTGCAATTTCCATTATAGCTTCTTTAAAAGAACAAAGCCATCAGTCTACAAGAATGCACACACTCTCAAGCTGGGCACTGGTGGCTCACACCTGTAATCCTAGATACTCAGGAGGCTGAGATCTGAGGATCTTGGTCCAAAACCAGACCAGCCACAAAAGTCCATGAAACTCCTATCTCCAATTAACCATCAGACTAAGCAAGCAGATGACTCTGACAGCACGTCACTCTCTGCAAGCCATACCACCCATCTGACAAGATAAAGAAATTCAAGCACATGACTGCTACATTCATTCTTTTCTATTCAAACATGGAGCCTTTCAGAAACAGTAATGGCTTGCTCGGCTTCCTATCAAATGACAAAAATCACAGAAAGCACCATGTAGCACACCCACCAAAAACACTGGCAAACTTGAAGGGTTTTTTCCCAGCCTCCCTGCCCCGTGTTTTACCCCTGGGACAGCCATGTGTCCCATGGTATCTGAGCTGCACTTCTGAGCTTCTACCTGTACAACTAAGCCTATTGAAATTAATGAGTCCAGCTTAGAAGAAGACACGACAAAGATGTTACCAGAAAGTATAGAATAGTTAGTCTCAGTTGTTGTATTTGTCAAGAAAAGAATTCAAGCAAGACATACATAAATAAAGGTAGAAGGAAAGTTTGTTAGAAAATAAATATAGCAGAGAGAGTGCCCTGCATGAACATGAGAAGACAGTCCAAGTCAGACATCTTCTACTGTCTTTCTCATTACAGAACTTGGCCTTGGATTAAATAGTAAAAACTGGATGGCTTTCTATTTGGTGGGTCTCCATTCCACATTTTGTGGCATTTACTGTACTATTCTTATGTCCTCATTCCTTTCTCCTTACTTCCTTATTCTTTTGTACCTTCCTGCCCCCATTTCCTTATTAGGCTTTAATGTTTCAGCTTATCCTGCCACCTGCAAATTCTAAAAGCTACAAATCCCTGGTTGGCTTATTTTCCACTAACTTGTATCACTGTCACATACTTAGAGGCTGTGCCCACATCATTTACCCTGAAACCAATGACTGTGCTTCAGAAATGTCTCGTACAGAAGTAGAAAGGAACAAAGGCTGCAAATTAAACCATACTTTTAGAAAAGCCAAACTCGATTTAAGAAAGAAGAAAACTACCAAACTTTGTTATCTTTCTGAGAACAATTAGGCTTCACTTGACATAGAAAATAATATTAGAAACTTTGGTTTTATATGGACTCTTTTTCAAAACAAAGATCTCAAAGACAAAGTTGCAAGTGTTTCTATTTCACTGCATGGCATGTACCGCCTTAGGATAATAAATTGGGATGTGAGGCAGCAGAAGAAAATACAGACCTACATTAGAAATCATTTTTCTTTCTTTTCACTAAATAGTATTTTCAGAACTAGTATTGCCCTGGTACTGAACTTTACAAGTCTCAGATAAGTAACATCAATTGCCTTGCAGTTTTTGGTATAAAGCACTCTGATGATAAGCTGGATATCATCAGCACACAAAATTCTCAGCATATAAAACATAACAGACGTTGTTTCAGAATGTCACTAGGCATTTTACAACATTCTGAGGTGGAATACAATCCTTAAATAGGCACCCAGAAGTCAAGAACACTGGGTATGCAAAATAAGATAATGCAAGATGATGATCCTAGCTTTTCTGAAACTCCAAAAGAAGCCAGGCTTAATCTCCTGATATTTAAATGCCTTGAATGTCTCCCTTTGAATCTGGAAATAATGGCAACTATCATTTATAAAGCATTTCCCTGTTTGGGATAATCTTTGGGGAAAAAAATCTCATTTATTCTACAACTCATTGTTAAGCTCCAATGATTTGCCTGGCACAGTATGAGGCATCCAAGCATAGGGTGATAGAAATCCATACCACCTACATCCCCAGGGTCTATACACCCTAGAAGCGAAGGCTGATAGTGGATAAACAAACTCATACGGTGTCATTACCAACTGTGAACAGCATGAGTTTTTTTAAAAAAAAGATTTGGACAGTCTAAAAGAGTAAAACTGGGAGATAGGAGAGAAATCTTACCCAAGAAAGTCTCATTTGAATTAAGAACTAAAAATTATGCCAGTTGGTGGGAAGAAGGACTTTGCAGAGATAGAAGTACACAGGCAACATCTTTCTCTATCCTGAGTAACCAAAGGACAGACTTGCTTAGAGACATTAACTAACTTTCCCTAAGACAATACAGCCAATAAGCTTGTAGGAGTCAAAGGCAGGTGCACTACCAGCATTCCAATCATTACAGAGTCTATAGAAACAACAGGACCTTCATCCTCAATTATTACACTAGTGAATTAGTCACATTTCATTTTGCATATTGCATGTTTCTCCTGGATGGTATGGGGGAACGTCTCCCTGTATCATGCACAGCATCTTACAATGCCTGAACAAATCATTACTGTCATTATTATCATGATCTGGCTACCCCTGAACATGGAAGGCCTTGGAGCTCTGCCAAAGACAGGAGATACAAGGCTCACTGAGCCAGAAGAATCATACCATAAATCCTGATGCCATTTTGAGAACAGTAAAAAGCAAACAACCCATAACATTATAGTGCAAGAAGATGAACAAATATCACCTTCCTCCTGAATATAAGCATAAAGTGCACAAGATAAATAAAAAGCTGACCATCAAATATAAAGGACACAGGAAAAGGACTGATGGAAAAACAGGTAAAGAAAATTAAATCTACTCTTGACCGGATAAACCAGGTGATTCAGGATTTATAGAGTTCCGGATATGATCTCCTCAGATACAGTACCTTGGTCTGTACTATTTTAAGATGAAAGAAATGGAGAATGGCAAGTCTAAGAAGGACATTCTGCCCTTCTCTTCTGGAGCACAATATACAGACTTGATATGAGTGGCATCTGCCTAAACCTAAGAAAGAACCATTTCATTCTTTAAGACAAGAGGTGCCTGGAAGAATGTGAACAAGGAATCATTATTGCTTCATCCAGCTTAGTGCACTTAGCTCATACTTTTTCCCCCATCATGCTCTTCCACAATTGCATGCATCATCAAAATATTAGTGCTCAGGTAGACTTCATCGAAATATTAATGTTTAGGAGCAGGAACAAGGAAATGCCTCAGGTTGCAAGATTGCATTACACAATCATGAAACCCCAGCTGGTCAAACATCTAGGCTCTACAATCAAAATAAAAACTTTAGATCCTCGAATACATTTCTCAGATCAAGGCACTGCACGCATGCTTCTCAAAGGGCATAGACCCATAATAACAACATTATGACCTTCCACTGGGAGCAAGAGCCCAGGAAGAAGACAAAGGATCAAATGTTCAAGCTCCTTCTCTAAAGCACACATATTTGATTTCTTGTGCACTGTGCAGTCACAAAGCTATTTGGGGAGGGGAATAAGTAGAAAATCCCAATTTTCCCCACTCAGTAACTCTTCTCTATTGGATAATAAATACCCAAGCCCCAACACTTCAAAGCAATAGGTACTTATCTGAACTGCCTGTCACATGTCTGAAAAGATATTGTCCCTTCACTAGTAACTCACTCTGTGATCTTTCTACTCTCTGTGGCTCTTTCGCTCTCACTGGGGCAATATTTTAATCTCAGACCTCCTACTAATCACTGTCTACTAACCTCAAGCCCAGCTGTTTCTTCAGTTCTTCATGATCTTACGAATGCTCTTATGACATGTAAGACTTCTATTTTAAAAGTGTATATGTTTTCTTTTTCTCTTGTTGGTTTGTCTTTTTTACTGGAGACTCAGCCAATGAACCTAAGACAGGCAGAATAGTAATATTTTTCTTCTTTAAAATTGTTACCCATGAAATTCTCAGAGCATCTGGACAATCTTCATGGCTGATCAATGTGCATTTCTATTTTTTATTCTTAACCGGAGCTTTAAAAAAAATACCAATGGTTACACAGGGGTCTCTCCAAAATCACACAGCCAAATGTAGAGCTGAGAATGGAATTGGGAATGCAAATAAGAGTGGATCTGTGCTAGATGTGAAAGGATAATTTTGAAATAGACAGGAGGGGAGAACAACAGAAGGAATGACCTTAATCAGGATTCAGTGTACTCACAAAATGAGATGCTGAATTGAAACTCCTTTGTACAGTAATGAAAGATTTTTTTTGCCAGTCGTGGGCTTGAGCTCAGGGCCTGAGCACTGTCCTTGGAATTTCTCAGGGCTAGAGCTGTACTGCTTGAGCCACAGCACCACTTCCAGCTTTTTTTTTCTATGTATGTGGTACCAAGGAATTGAACCCAGGTCTTCGTGCATGCTAGGCAAGCACTCTACCAATAGGCCAAACTCCTGGCCCTGAAAGATCGTTTTTTAATGTTTTAGAAAAGTTAAATCCTGGCTCTCATAGTAAATTATTGTAAAGATGTTAATTACTCTATCACTCAGTGAAGAAACCAATAAGATGGAAAAAAAACTGAAATAGCTCTCACATCAAGGTTTGATGATGTGCTTTCCAGGGAGAAAGGTAGGGCTAACAGCAAAGAATCCTTCCTACACATGCTCATTCTCAAATTCCATCATCGTAAAATATTTAGTATGCCAAGTAGTTATATTTCGGGATAGCACATCCTATACCTATACTACTTAGTCACCAGATTTATCCCATCATAAGTAATTCAATTTTCCTTACCTGTCATCTCAAACTGTAGGGGAGGCTGAGATTGGAAGAATCTTAGTGCCAAGCAATCCCAGGCCAAAAAGAAGTCATTGAAATTGTGTCTTTATGGAAGGAAAGCTGGACAAAGTAACATACAACCTCCACAGGCTTTGGCAGTGTCTGAGAAGGTAGATGACAAGCCAAAATGTGTAGAAGTCAGAAGTCTGATTTAAAGCAGACATTTCAAAAGGGACTAATGGGAGAATCTGGGTAACACTGAATCCATATCAATGGGCCTGAAGGCAGAATAGTAAAATGAAGAGTTTTTTGAAGAAGGATTTAAAAAAATATTAGGGAGCCAGCCTTTGATTTCAAGTCCCAGTCTCAGAAAAATGTTTTAAATTAAAAAGTGAAAAATCTTTAGGTCAATCCAGGCACTGGATGGCTAATGTTTGTAACCCTAGCTACACAGGAGACTGAGATCTGAGAATGTGAAGCCAGACCAGGTAGAAAAATTCATGAGACTCTTTTCTCTAAGTAACCACAAAAAGCCAGAAATGGAGCTGTGACTCAAATGGTAAAATCTTGGGCACATAAGCTCAGGGACAGCACCTAGAGCCAGAGTTGAAGCTCCAGGAATTGCACATATAATTTGAGAGAGAGATAGAGAGAGAGAGAGAGAGAGAGAGAGAGAGAGAGAGAGAGAGAGAGAGAGAGAGAGAGAGAGAGACCGAGAGAGAGACCGAGAGAGAGACCGAGAGAGAGACCGAGAGAGTGAAATAAGGTCTTAAGATGTAATACACTGTTGATGCTGGCCATTGAAGAGTTGTTTGTTCTTTCATAAGTTTCTTTTTTCATATATTTTTATTATAATTAATAGAATGGTTACATTATATTCACCAGATAGAAGATGCATTACTTCACAAACATTGATGTCCTTTCTCATGTTTTGGTCCCAATTTCCCTCCCCCCACCCTTTACCTTGTTTCCCCCCTTCCCTATCCTATTTCAAATAACCATATATACAGTGTATCATACAACAAGGTAAAATATTGTAACAATATGAGATAACCAAGGGATGGCAAAAGAGATAAGAGATAACATAGTACATTAAGGACAACAATCACTCATTATATGGCTTTTGTTTCTATATTCTGGAGGACCTTTCATTTAACATCATCCAATATGGCCTTATGTATCTAGGTTTTGCTCTATTGTAAATCTCTGCTAGGAGACCCCAAGGTTTCTACTCAAACCATAAGTTTCTGCTCAAACCATTTACCCCAGTTGAAAAGTCATTCTAAGAAAGACAGAATTAGAACATATTAATGCAGACAATTCCTAACAGCCTGGTTACAGGGTATTGGAAACACCATCTCTATTTTAAATAAAGACTGAAGATGCTCTGATGGCAGCATAGCGCAGCATGAAGAAACCTATGTAAGGTAAAACTGCCACATGAATAGCCTGTGTGAAAGGGTGGAGAAGGGGCAAAGAAGAGGTGTCTCAAGTAAGAATGGAACTAAACTAAAGACCATAAAATATAATTCAAAACGTGAAAGATTGAATGAATGAAGACAGGACTTTCTGAGTGCTCCTCAGGAGCCCAAAAAAGAAAGAGAGGGAAAGTCTCCCAGGGAACAAAGAGGACAATAGAATAGTGTAGCCTATGGGATATAGTAGAGGGAGAAGAGTGGTCAGTGTCTCCAGTTCTAGCTCTCCACTTCTACCAAAGTGTTGAAACATCTTAAAACTCAACCTCTGTCTACCACCTTCCCCAGGCCTAGCACGTAAGTAAGAAGCTGATTGGTCAGAACTGCTTATGGATCCCAGAGGCTGAGAGGAGAAAAAGGACAGCCACAGTGACCAACACAAGGGTTTGCTAGCAACCTGCTTCCCAGGGAATAAGGATATGCAGCCTTTCTTGGCCCAGCACTGCTACACACCTAATTACTTCTTCACCTTTCCTTCCTTGCACTCTTGGGTGGTGATTCTTTCTCTTATTGGAGAAATCAAAATGGCATAAAAATTATCCCTCATACCCCTTAGTTTCCTAAATAACCCGACATCCCCTTAGACTATCATCAAATGTAGATAGTTCCTCAAATTTGCTACATTTTTCCTAATTTATTCCTTAACAGAAGATGTGTTAATTCTAATTTTCCCAGTAAACAGAGACATTCACAGGAAGCAGGCAGGCACAACTGTCATTGAAAGAATTCACCGTCAACATGAGAAAGGGTATCAATGTTTGTGAAGTAATGCACCTTATATCTGGTGAATACAATGTATCCCTTCTATTAATCACAATAAAAATAAATGGAAAAAAATCACCGTCAGTAAAAGGACATATTAGGTACAGTTAGTCTGTTAAGAGAAGACCAAGAAAGGAATGAATAATTGATGACAGCTTTTATTCGTATTCATTAGACACTCAGGTAAGCACCCTTATATATAAATTCATGATTGATTTCAATAACAACCCTAGGAAGTCAGAACTATAAACTGTGATTGATAGCTTCGACAGTGGTACTAGGTGGTCACCAAAGCAGCCACACTGAGAGAAAGTGCTAGAAGTAAAGCCTGGATTTGGCTGTGCTGAATCACAATACTGTTGTCCTTTTTTATTCATGAAAAGACATCTTTACTACACAACTATGCTCACCTTTCATAGTAACTCACTTCCACAGAATCTTGCTCCCTGGAAAGACTTGTTTCCAGCCATTTATATATAACCCAGTGGATTTTCCAAAAACATCCTAGGGAAGAATACAGGTATGTATTCCCATAGGCATAGGCACTGTATTCCCACAGGCACTGTGAGTACTAAAGGCAGATAGATTTGGAAAGCACTGCACTAAGCAAATATAAGTAGATATTTTCATTACAAGACTTCAGAGACCCTTGTTTACGATTATGTGCATTGTGAAATAAGAAAAATGATGTCTTTATAGGATGGGGAAAAAATGAGAAAGGCTAGTGCAGTGCTCCAAAGTGGGAATGTCATAGAATACGGTGATTAGGTTCTCTGTCTCTAGGACTAGAGTAAGGAAGTTCAAACGTACCATCTGTTACTTATTAGATCTAGCTATACAGTCTCCTAAGTTTTTAAAGGAGAGATAATAAGAAAATTTGCCACATCCACGTGTATATCAAGCAGGCTAGATAAAATAATATACACAAAAGAACATTTTGACTATAATCTGTGTGACAGACATGAATTTGTGACCCGTAGATGAATATCTGACACCCTGGAGTCTGTACTGATGCCATGTTTTCTCTGGCAAAACACAGTATGGACACCCTTGCTAACATCCTATTGGAGAAATCACTCTTCTAATGGCTTCTTAACTACTACAGACAGGGACTCTTCTTCCTCACACTGCCTTCTTTGGCTGTTATTTTTATGTCTGTACCTACATCTTCCTCGGTATTCATCAGGAATATCTATGATCTGATCCCATTTGCTTCCTAGCAGACCTGAACTGGCATCACCTGGTACAATGCGGCAGAGTTCACAAGGTTAGTTGTCCAGGGAGCCCCTTCCTCACGAGTATTTCTCATGGAGCACATTCCATGACCAATTTGGGGAATTAATATAGGAAGAAAGAGAAAGTAGAATTCTCAAATTGACACAAAAGCAAATTGAGCACCAACTACCAAACTTAGCACAGATGACTCGACTTATCTGGCCTATTAAATAAACTTTACTGAAATTTAGAGACATGAAGTGTTTTGTGAAACTCTAAGTCCTCTTCCTGACACAGGATCTTGAGTTTATATCCACTCCATTAGAACTCCAATTTTCCCTGGCAATGCTGGGGAAAAAAGGGGAAGGCATGGACTGTATAAACCAGTTCTTAGTCATTCAGCATTTGTTGGCTCATTCACACATCTAACAAGGAAGGACAGACTTCTCACTATGTCCTGATTTTATTCCTAAAGATAAAGTGGTGCAAGCTATGGAAAACTACTTCAAAAAAATATGATAAGAGAGAATCAAGTGCTAAGTGGGAATACAGAGAAGAAAGAGCCTGGTTTTTTCCTAATGCTAAAAGAGAAGAGCCAAAGTTGTTCTAGGCAGAAAGAAGAGGGTATGGCAGATAGCAAGTATGATACAAAGGGCAGGCACTACTCACCGCAGCTAGAATCATAGTTTCTCCTGAACTAGCTAAAGACAAGGAAAGAGCAGGCACCAGTGGTCTCCCCAGAGACTACCAGGAATCAAATACTTCTCTGCATAGGAGGCATTGCCATGTCCTTCTGCTTGGAACGGAGCCCCAGCTCGGTTCAGGAGTACTGCATATCGCTTCTAAGTGGATTTCTACCCAAGCTGACACTTATAAGGCTCCTACCCATTGAAGACATGGATGTAATAAACGGGAATGCCACATATAGGAATTTTCACAGGAATGCATGGGCATTATTGTCTTGTCTCCAGGAGAAAATAACCTCATTCCACTGACAAGTAATAATGTGGACTCATTTTGAAGAACTGCCTTCTGTCAAAATAAAATAAATACTAACAAAGTGAAACTTCAGAGAAAGCTGAAATTTCAGAGCAGCTTCTAAATTTTCTTCCCAAAAGATACTGGAGTTAACTGGCATCTATTCCAAAGGAAAGAAAAGCTCTCCACTTAGTTTCCAGGTTCTTAAAACTTCTGACTATTCTTTGGAGCCCTTGTTTTACTCTGGCTCACTTTTTTTTAATCCTCATTTTAAAAACCCATGCATATTTTATGAATTGAGCCTAAATGTCCCATCATCACAAATTCCTAAGATTCTGTCTGCTCTGGAACTGATCATTAGCGATTTCATTTTGTATTCTAGTGGTTGTCAAAGGCCATTCTGAAGGTGTTACATTGAGTTTTGACATTAATTGATGAACACTTAAGCTCATCATAACTCTGCTGGGATTCAGAACAGCAGAAATTAGAAAGATGAATTTCAGGAGATGAATCCATTGAAAAGAAATGTGACTTCACAGTCATTACCGCAGAATGCCCAGAGTTTCGTGACATCCACACAGAGTTCAGTGAAGGCTCCTGGCTGCAGTCAGGCAGAGAGCTTAGTGTTTGGGAGTTAGGTGAAGGAGTGGAGAAGAATATTTCTGCAGATGTCAAGCACATATGGATCAAATCAGCATGTACACCACTTCACAGTCCTGTGTTTTGGGCACACATGAGAAATAACATAATCTTATTCTGTAACTAGGTCAAAATGAGCACTTTCAAGATGTGGGGTGGGGGGTATTTAGATAGACTTATGAAGCTTTTTTGGTTCCCTTGCAAACAAAGGATCTGCAGGAATGAAAAAAAAATGTTGTTTCAAGGCTAGTCCACAGGAATCAGGCTATCAGGGTCATGGAGTCCTATGAACTTTGACAAGGAGCAATTAAATACAGACATTGAGTAGAGAAGGAAGTAGAGTGGTTTTCTTTGGCAGCAATGAGTACTTGGTCACATATGCTATTTGAAGGACTCATTGGAACTCTGTTTAAAAAAATAGAAGTTAATGAAATAATTATTTATGAGACTGACGGGCTGCCTGCTGCGCTAAGAAGGCGCTTGAAATAATTATTTAATGCACTGAAAATTGTTATGCCTTGTTGTCACTGCTTTTGATTTCTGTACCCTTTGTCTTGTACATAAGTTTATCTGATTTGTGGAAGGGAAGGGGAACCACAAAAATGATGCAACAAAGAGTGAGCCAATGCAACAGTGAAACTCACTAGACATTGTGTGGGAAATGAACTTTATAGCTTGGAGGGAAAGGAGCTGGGGAGGAAAAGTGGGAGAAATTGAAATGTACTCATTACCTTACTTATATAAATGTAACCCTCTGTATATTGCCTTTACAATAAAAAATTATTATTCAGAATCTATAGCTATCATCTCCAACTTGGATGCAAATTTCTCTAGAATCACATTCTTAAAATGGAAAATTTAATCAGTGCAAATGGTAACCTCTTTCCTTCTCTTTAGTATTTAGTAAGAGGATTGTTTTGATTGATTCTGCATGGTTTTTTGTGGTTGTCATTGTTGTTGTTGTGTTTTGGTTTGGTTTTGCCAGTTGTGGGGCTTTAACTCAGAGCTTAGGCAATGTTCTTGAGCTTTCTCAAGGCTAGAGCTCTACTATTTGAACCACAACACCATTCCCAGCTTTTTCTGTGTATGTGGTATGGAGGAATTGAAGCGAGATTTTGTGCATGCTAGACAAGCACTCTACCACTAGGACACACCTCCAACCTGGTGGTTTGTTTGATTGTTGTAATTATAACCTATAGAATTTCAACTGGTCAGAAGAAAGACTATGCCAAAAGGTGTGAAGAACTCTGGAAAAACTCTCTCTCAGTGAAAGTAGGAAAGTAATGGTAAGGTCTGCCGAAAGGAAACTTCACGCAGTTCAGGAGAAGAGGGTTTATTGCGTGAGGAAAGAACAGACTCCTGCCACCCAAGATGGAGTCGGGCAAGCAAGAGGGCTTAGGGTGGGAAGTGAGAGATTATATAGGGGAAGGGGTATAGCCACAGCAGAAGTGGATGCGATCTCAGTGGATGGGGAATTACCTCAGACTGGGGGACCTCCCACTGCCCCCAGGCATGCCAGTTGCCAGGGTTACAGGTGCTGGGCGGGGATTTCCAGGGTACAGGGGGAGAGAGCCAAGGGAAGAAGTCATTGCTTCCAGGTGGACCTAACATTCCCCCCTTCTGATAGTTGTAAAGGGGTGCTGACTCTTTCTGGCTACTTCCTGCTGACAAGGGGCGTCGACATTGAGGGAAGAAGGCAGGGATGCTGTCCGTCCAGAAGGAGCAGTAAGAGTTCCATGGTTGTGCACGTGCATATCTGTCCTTGGATGAAATTCAAAAGAAGTCTTAAGAGGCAGGGGTGCCATCTTTTTCAGGAATCTGAGACACCTTGGTGTCATAGAAGGGGCAAGAGCAGGAGCCTTTTTCACTCTTGACAGAAGAAACCACTGTGGCTGACCGTTGAGCTAAACTGCAGTGGGAGTGGTCAGCAGGACCTGAGGAGGGCCTGTCCACTTAGGGTGTAAACTAGACAGATTAAGGGTCTCAAGAAAGACTTGATCGTCAGGCAAAATTGGGGGAGAAGGAAAAGGGCTTTAAGGGGCTGAGGGAGCCTTGGACATGGGACAGCGGGGTAAGATTAGAAAGGAATGTAAAAAAGGAAAGTTATCTATTCTACATGGGTAGTTGCAGAGCAAGTAAGAAGGCCGTCTATATCCACCACTGAGATCTGGGAGGGAAAAGAGAGGCTGGAATACTCAGGTAACAATGTATAACTGGCTCCCATATCCAAAAGAAAGGATACAAGTAGCTTGCCTGCAACCTGGAGACATACCCTGAGCTCCTCCAGTGTGATGCTTGTGGGATATAGCGGCCCTTGGGCAGCATCACACTCCATTGCCAAGCTGAGTATCTTGGGTAAACTGGGCTCCTCCCCATGTGTGGGGGGTATGGGAGGGACTGGCCCACCTTGTACAGAGGAGGAGGAGGGATAGTCAACTCCCCAGTGTCCCGGCTGTACACACTTTGACAGGGTCCAGATGGTAGTTGTAGAGTAGGGCAAGCTCTTGCCCAGTGGCCTTCCTTGCCACACTTGAAGCATGGTCTGGGTGGTGTGCATTAGGCACTTTTTCTTTGAGGAGCCCAAAGGGCATCAGCCAGGAGCTGGCAAATTTTCCTATTATGGGCAGCCTTATCAGCTTTTTTCTGTCCTCCTGGTGGTTAAAAACCTTAAAGGCCATGCTCACCAGTTTTCCCTGGGGGGTTTGAGGGCTATCCTTAGCCTTTATCAACTTTTTTTTAATATTGAGAGCTGATTGGGAAATGAAATGGGTATTAAGGACCACTATACCTTCCTTTGACTCCAGGTGCAGCTTAGTATAACGCTGGAGTGCCACTGTAAGGTGATCAAGAAATTCGGCAGGGTTTTGAGTGGGTCTCTGGGTAACCTCCTTTAGTTTATCATAGTTGACTGCATGGTGGGCTGCCTTCTGGAGGCCAGCTACCAGGCAGGTTACCATCCTATTTCTGTTAACCCTTCCAGGTCCATTACTTTCATAATCCCACTTGGGCTCTTCCCTGGGCAGAGCCATTGCCCCTACTGGGAAAGTATTGTCTAGGTGGTAGGTTTCATCAGCATGTGCCTGGGCTGCAACCCAAACCCTTTCCTTTTCTTCAGAGGTAAGGGTAGAGGACAGGACTGTATATAAGTCATGCCAGGTGAGGTCATAAGTCTGAACAAGGTACTTAAACTCTTACTCTTGGGAGTAAGATCACAGTCGCTTCTCGATCTGCGAAAGATAGATCATTGAAAAGGGGGCCTGCGCACAAAAAAAACTCCATCTGGGGCCAGGAGTTTGGCCTAGTGGTTAAAGTGCTTGCCTAGCATGCATGAAGACCCGGGTTCAATTCCTCGGTACCACATACATAGAAAAAAGCCGGAAGTGGTGCTGAGGCTCAAGTGGTAGAGCTCTAGCCTTGAGAAAGCCCACGGACAGTGCTCAGGCCATGAGCTCAAGCCCAGGACTGGCAAAAAAAAAAAAAACCTCCATCTTTCCCTGCCACCTCTCGCAGAGGAAATAAGGGGGCTGCTGGAGGCTGTGAGCCACCAGTGCAGGATTGGGTGTGAGCTTTGGGAGGTGAAGAAAAAGAAGATGAAGGGGGAGGAGAAGGAAGGAAAGGTTCAGCTTGGGGAGGAGGAACAGAGTCTTCAATGTTGAGTAGGGGATCAGGCAGTTTAAGTTTAGGAAGAGGCTCCAGGCTCTTAGGTGATTTGGCAGGGACAGACTGCCCCTGTGCCAGGAGGCTAGGGAAAGTTGAACAGGATTGGTAGAGAGAAGAGCAAGCATGGAGAACAAAGAACGCCTGAACATATAGAACCTCTGGCCATTTACCATTGCGTCGGCAGAAACTGTCGAAATTCCTGAGAATATTATAATCCAAAAATCCGATTTTGGGGCCTTTGAGACCAATTGTCTAGCCTATACTTTGGTCAGACACGTTTTCGCTTTATGGAGTCTTTGAGTAGAAGAACATCTAAAGGGCTTAAAAGATATCCCAAAGGGGTATCCTAGCTTGGGTGAGACTGATGAGACCCCATTGTAATAATAAACACTAAGAAGTGAAGTCTGTGAGGATGCAGGGTGGTCAGTGAGGAGGTGAGGGAAGAATTAGTGAGGGCATGGGCAGGGGCCCAGTCAGTAAGGATACCAGGGAGGGGGTGGAGTCAGTGGTAATTGGGGTGGAGTCAGTGAGGATGTCAGGGGGTGGAGTCACTGAACATGGTGGGTGGAGCATCAGTGAGATCAGCAGGGGTTGGAGTCAGTGAGGACATCATTGGGTAGAGTCAATAAGGATGTTGAGTGGGAAAGTAGAGTGTGGGGGGAAGGGAAATCCAATCTCACCAGAACAGATTGAGGGGTACAGGATCTTAGACTAGACACAGTGTGAGAGCCCAAGGCATGAGTGGGTAAAGGAGACAGAAAAAGAGGCCTGCAGGCAGGAGTCACTCACCAGGTGCAGAAAGGAAACATTGTAGCGAATGCACCTCCAGCAATGGGAAAGGCAGAGGTCTTAGAGTGGAGTTTCCTTTCTCTGGTTCTAAGGGGCGGGGAACAGAAGGCAGATTGACCCTCGAGGGAGGATTGACCCTCGAGAAATGGAGGGGATCCAGCCACTCCTGACCCTCTCCCCCATCCGAGTCACAGCACCAAATGTAAGGTCTGCCAAAAGGAAACTCCACACAGTTCAGAAGAGGGTTTACTGCATAAGGAAAGAGCAGACTCCTGCCACCCAAGATGGAGTAGGGTGAGCAAGAAGGCTTAGGGCAGGAAGTGAGAGATTATATAGGGGGAGGGGTATAGATACAGCAGAAGTGGATGTGATCTCAGAGGATGGGGAAATACCTCAGTGAGGACCTCCCACTGCCCCCAGGCATGCCAGTTGCCACGGTTACAGGTACTGGGTGGGGATTTCCAGGGTGCAGGGTGAGAGAGCCAAGGGAAGAAGTCATTGCTTCCAGGTGGACATAACAGCAATGAGCCAATCTTTTTGAAAACACTTGACTTCATTGAAATAATTTATGTAGCTACACCTCCACTGAATCTGTCACAATGCTGGTCTCTGTTAATTTCATTTCTGATAGCTTCTTCATGAAGAAAAGATACAATTATCTCTAACTTACAAGTGATAATCAGAGTCAATGGAAACATTGACTTTTCAAAATTAGTAAATTAAATGAACAGATTCCAATCCCAGTTAACTTAACCCAAATGTCCCATATAGAAATCTATATATCCTATTCCTAAGTAATTGTTCTCATGTTCTATGTGACTAAGAACATGTAAAGTGTAGTGGAGAATCAGGGACAAATAGATAATCTTATATAGATTACATTGGCACTAAAAGTAATCACAGCAATTATAGGTCGCCAAATTCTCAACAAGACTTCCTATAAATATTGCATTCAACCTTGCTCCTTAAAAAGTTGGATCCTTCTTTGTCACCCTGCACTAGAATTAACTCCAAATGGATCAAAGACCTGGAGGTAAAAGCTGACACACTGAAAACTTTACAGGAAGGAATAGGAGATACACTAGGCCTCCTTGGCACAGGTCGAAACTTTCTTAATAAGGACCAAGAATCACAACAAATCAGAGAAAGGCTGGATAAGTGGGACTGCATTAAACTGCAGAGCTTTTGTATGGCAAAGGACATAGCTAGTAAATTAATTAGGAAGCCTACAGAGTGGGAGAAGGTCTTCACCAACCAAACAACAGACAAAGGCCTCATATCTAAACTATATCAACAGCTCAAAAAATTGAATCACTCCAAAACTAATCTCCAAAGTAACAACCATCCCATTAAAAGATGGGTCAAAGACTTAAAGAGACTCTTCTTTGAAGAAGAAATAAGAATGGTCTATAGACACATGAAGAAATGCTCGTCATCTGTGGCCATGAAAGAAATGCAAATCAAAACAACTCTAAGATTCCACCTCATCCAGTTAGAATGGCCAGGATCAAGAAAACTAATAACAACAGATGCTGGAGGGGATGTGGCCAGGAGGGATCCCTACTACACTGTTGGTGGGAGTGCAAACTCGTTCAACCACTATGGAAAGCAGTATGGCAGTTCCTCAAAAGATTAAACATAGAACTCCCCTATGACCCAGCAATTCCACTACTTGGTATTTACCCAATCATCCAGAAACAAGGACATACTAAATCCACTAGCACAACAATGTTCATTGCAGCACTATTTACCATAGCAAAGATATTGAACCAACCTAGATGTCCCTCAGTTGATGAGTGGATCAACAAGATGTGATATTTGTACACAATGGAATTCTATGCTTCTGTCAGAAAGAATGACATCGCCCCATTTGTTAGGAAATGGAAAGCCTTAGAAAAAAATCATATTAAGTGAAGTAAGCCAGACTCAAAGGAACTTAGGCTCAATTGTTTCCCTCATTTGTCATAATCAGTAGAAACCTTGGGCTCTCCTAGCAGAGATTTCCAGTAGAGCAAAACCTGGATACATAAGGCCATATAGTATGACACTAAATGAAAGGATCTCTAGGATATAGAAACATAAGCCATATAATGAATGATTGTTGTCCTTAAGGTACTATGTTATCTCTCATCTCTTTTGCTGTCCCTTAGTTATCTCATATTATTACAGCATCTCACTTTGTTACCTGATATATTGAATATATTTGTATTTGGTTATTTGAAATTGGATAGGGAAGGGGGGAATACGGGATGAGGAGTGGGGGTGGGGGGAGGGAAATGGGGACCAAGACATGTGAAAGGGTATCAATGTATGTGAATTAATGTACCTTCTATCTAGCAAATATCATGTAACCCTTCTATTAATTACAATAAAAATTATATATGAAAAAACCATTCTTAAATTTGGAAGCCAGGTGAGAAGATTCCATTTCTTTACTTGCCTATTTATTTGCTTGCTTATTAATTTATATAATACAGGGCTTGCACTTAGGCCCTTGTACATTCTAGGCAAGTACTCTGTCACTTGAGCCACAAGGCCCATCCTTGTGTGCCACAAATCCTGTCCTTTTGCTTATACTATTGTTTTGTAGTTGAGAAGACAGTTACTAATTGTCTGATCCCCCCAAAAAAATCCTACTTTCCATACTTACAAAAATAACTATCTAAAAATGTATCTTCATAGTCAATATACTGATTTAGTGATGTAATAAAAGAATTCTAATCAATGCAAAAAAATAACTATCTCTCATTCTTAAGTTCTTCTTTTTTTTTCCTTTACCCGAGAGAGAAAAAGTATCATAATTTTTTTAACCGAGTAAATTGTCTCTATCATGAACTTAAGAACTGCTCACCATTCAACCCCAGAGAGTAATGTGAGGACATCAGTTTCAAATTCACTTGTTTTTTCCCCCTTCCTGTTATTTAAATCTTTGATCCTCTCAGTAAGTCTGAAGAAATGAATTATTTGGAATTGACATGCTTCCATCAGTAAAGACAATTTTGATCTGTGCAACACCACAGCTTCATGACAATTTCTATTTCCTCTAATTTATCCTAATGTCTAAAAAGCATCTGACACAGAAGTCTTATTCTCATATCTCTGGGATGCCCAGCCCTAATGATGTTTTTGTACTACCAAGGAACCAGAACTAAACTAATAAAGCAGCAATGCTGGTGGCTTGGAGTCTACTCATGCAATTTGATCATGGCTGCAAAGAAAATCATCTTTCTTTTGGTTCAGTGAAAAATAGGGGTTTATGTAATCCTATACTTGGAGATGAGGTACTAGTGCTCTTTTGTGCCATACCCACAAGTCAGATCACAACTTCTTTGGACATTTACAAATGTATCAAAGCATTGAACAGCTGAAATCTCAAGGTAAATAGGAGGGATAGGGTACTGAACACCATGCTGGACTACAGATTTGCCTTAGGCCTGTTAGAAATCAGACTATTTTTACTTAGTAGTTCTTAGCAGAGAATGACAGGAACATAACTAGGCACCATTGGGTCCTGGGGTAGGAAATGGCTGCTTTCTCTTTAGGAAGTTCATCACAGTCTCCAAAATTTCCTTTCTTGGTATCTCCTTCTGCATCTTTCAGTGCATATAGATTAAAGCATAGATGAAACTATTTCACTGGTAAATTCAATACACAGATTTCAGACTCAGGAAACATAACCCAGAAGCCCAAATGTAGCTATCTGTCTTTTATTACTCAGTAACAAGTAATCATTCTCATGAAAGGCGAGTAAATTGGACAGTGACCTTCACTACACAGACTGAAAGGACAGGGAAGGCTACCTCAAGGTTCTTGGGAAAACACAGTGATTACAGTTAGAATACAGAACATCATGAATAATCAGTACAAGCACCTCAATACATAAAAACAAGTAGATAAAGGATAAGATGTGTTAATTTGCTTGCTTTCTTCCAGTGATAGAATCTACGTTCTTCATGAGAACAAACACATACAACTAAAAATTGTAAGTTAATAACAAAATTTATTTTTTAATTTTTAAAAAGGACACTGGGTAACTTAGAGAGTTATCAAGCCAAAACCAAATCTAGAACGCTCTTATCTATCTAATATCCAAATGATTTCTCAAAATTGGTCCTCTAAAGAAATGACTGCTTTCACTGAAAGCCCTAGAAGTTTGGATTATTCATAATATCTCTGGACCATAGAAAGTGTCTCCATACACAACTTCCATCTACTCTAGGAATCAGACTTTCCTATAAATGCCACCACCATCCAAGAACAAGACAATCTTACATCATCAAACACCAGCCCAGAGTCTGGTGAAGATCTATCTTACTAGTGAGGCCATGGCCATATCTCCCTACCCTGGACATAAGGGATTCTTTAAAAAGTAGAGGTCATTTTTTTTCTTTTTTTGGTGATTCTGGGGCTTGTACTCAGGGTTTGGGCACTGTCTCTGAGTTCTTTTGTTCAGTTCTTTTGCTCACTCTTCCACTTTAAACAACTGCTCTACTTCCAGTTTTTGACTGGTTAATTAGAGATAAGAGTCTCAGCAGAACTTTTCTGTCGGGACTGGCTTCAAACCACAATCCTCAGCTGTCAGCCTCCAGAGGAGTTGGGATTACAGGCATGAGCCACTAGCATCCTAGAAGCCATTCTTTTGCACAGGTTGAAATTTGTAACCACTAAGATTTGTAAGGCAGGAAAGCCCCACAATGAGAAAGATGCTTGGATATGAGTTTCCTAAACATAGTGACAAATTTCTTCTGAATTATATTTTAAGAAATAAAGCCTTAGCCTATTATTCACACTGGCCCAAAATGTGTCAATTTCAACAATCCTCCTTCTTCAGCCTTTCAAGACCTGAGACTACAATTATATACCATTGCATTTGGTTTTGAATTATTATTTTAAAATATTATCTTGACTCCTACAATTAAAAAAAAACTTTTCTCTCTCAATCATTTGTATGCTTGAATTCAGTTGCTTGTTATTTCCACTGAATTTTTTAAAAAAATTAATCATTCATTTAGAATTAGATTCAGCTTCAAGTAACAGAGAAACCTGAGATAAGTGTGGCTTAATAGATTTCCCTTTTTCCCCCTCATGTTTGCTAGTCGAGTAATCCAAGGCTAGAATGATATTTCATGGAAATGGAGACCCAGGTACCTTTCGTTTTGTTGCTCAATCATGCATAGTTTCC
Source organism: Megascapheus bottae (assembly GCF_031878675.1). NCBI lineage: Eukaryota > Metazoa > Chordata > Mammalia > Rodentia > Geomyidae > Megascapheus > Megascapheus bottae. Next base: position 30,691,003 of record NC_143515.1, read on the forward strand.
ATCTACTTAGGTACAGTGATTCCTCACCTATCACTAGAGTTATGTCTCAGAGCCCCCAACAGATGAAAATCTGAGAAATAACATCATTATATAGATGTCCCTCACCATATTACAGTTCACTTATTGCTACAAAATCGATAGCTGTTGTGTCTTCATTGTAGCTGGTAGTAAGAAGAAAAAGAAGAATAAAGGCATATTATATCTCTTTTTTAAAAGACACATAATATTTCCACCATATACGCAGAACTTAATTATTTAGACATGTGGTCAAAATACCTGCGAGAAAAACTGAGAAATATAGTCTGTATTGTAAGAAGCTAAGTGCATGAATTCTGCTATTACAGAGAAAGATGCCAAGGGACAATGACTTGTCCCAATAAATATGGCTCAAAGAAGTGAAGTACAAAGAAGATAGCTTAACAGGTAACCGAGGTGTGGTGGTTAGGTAAACTCGCCAAATTCCCCCAAACAAGCTGCTTTGATCTCCCCTCATCATTGCCAATTTTTTTAGACATAGCACCCAAACTCCATAAATCTGGTATATTTTTCTTCATGACACCTTACCCAACTAAATGAGCCTAACTGGACCATCTAAACTTCATAAGATACATTGCTCCTCTCAAACACCATAGAAGAGGAATTCTAAAATGATCTTCATTATGTCTGTCCTGTGTGGAACCTGTTCCTGGAAATCTCTCTTTTAGAAGAATCTATAAATATATTGGGTCAGGCACTTCCATAACTGTCAGGCCCCAAAACAATGGAGCTGACCTTAAAGCATAGAACCAAATAAAGCTTTTCTTTATTTGAAGCTGAGTATCTAAGGTATTTTGTCACAGTGATGGAGACGTGAATAACAGGCCTTCTCTGTGGTTTAAATGCAATCATTAGTAGTCCTGTTATAAGGACTTCTGATCATTGAATACAAATTGTGGTGGCCTTACTCACAATTGAATTCTGCAAGATGATTAGAAAAGTTTTTGAAGTGATCGGATTGATTCTGGTTTCTATCCCCCTGATTGATTTCATTCTCTCTTCTGCCTTATTTATTTATTTATTTCAGAAATATTATGATGACTTACGTTCATCATTTCAGAAGGCTTCATTTGTGTAAAATTTGAGGCTCCAGATCTTGTTATCGTAGCATATCTCATGTCTAATTAGTTTCAAATATTTCAATAGCAGATCATAGTCTGGCTCAGACTAATTACAGCTGTTAATGCAAGATAATGATACAGTGGCAATAAAAAGACCACATTTCCTTTCATAGTTTGGAATTTACTATAAGCTCCTCTGAGACTCAAAAAGGATCATGTTTTTTATTGCTCATTCCTAGGACTAAAAGAAATGTCAGAAATCACATTTCAGTACACCAGTAATAGTTCTCTGCCCAGCTGGCAATGTGGGCTTTCAGATTGCAAATCTAATCTGCTTTGCAAGCTTTTCTACCTAATTCTTGGCTTTATCCCCAGATTAAATACTGAATGCTGCTTTAGCTGCTAATTTCTTTGGACAAACCCTCACTACTACAAAATACGGCCAACATTTATCTTAGGAGGCACTTCTCAAGTCAGAGAAAATTGGTATAGTTTACACTAAATCATCTGGGGAAGCATGTTAATTAATCTGCCACTGTACACAGATTTCTTAAAGGCCCAGAGACAAGTAAAATAAACAATAAAGGCTTGGCAATTTCCTTATAAGAAAAGACAAAGAAAGTGGAAACTATTTGCATTTCATTTTAAAATGCAAAGATGGACAAAATAATATAATCAAAATTTCTAAAATTAAAAGCAAGGAATTTTTTGATGAAGTCTAAAATAGTTACATTCTGATCTAAAAGGAGCTGATTAGAGAAGAATGAAGGTCATTTTTAATCCCAAATTAAAATTTGTCAAAGCTCAGAGCAAAATAGGTTAAACATACACTTATAATTCTGTAAATGATATACAGATTTGAAAAGAAGAAGGAGGAGGAAGAGAAGGAGGAAGAGGAGGAAGAGGAGTAGGAGAAAGAGGAGAAGGGTGCGGAGGAGGAGGAGGAAGAAAGAAGAAGAAAAGAAAGAAAAAGAAAATTTTAAAATAGCTGTTGTTATGGTTTCTTATGAGAAATAAAAGCTGTGTTATGAGAACTGAATTTAGCAAACTAAAAAGAGAAATTCACCAAGATTTTAAATACATGTAGGCCCGCCTGGCCTAAATATTCTCTTAGAGCAGTAACACCACCAACAAAAACTTCATTCTGTGACTTTTTATTAATGAAAGTGTCAGCAATTAGCTTATTTAACCTTATCCTGAATCCAGGCCTGTGTGTCCCTACTTGAGGTCCAAATACCTGCACTTCCTCATTTGGGCAGTTATGTTTATGAGGTGGAGAATAAATAATGTATATAGCTCCTAAATCCTCCAAAAAGTTTACCACACAGTCACACACACATATACACACTTCCACCACAGCGACCATCACCACCACCAATTAGCAAAATGTCAACATTGCTATTTATTAAACACCAGAAAAAATATGCTAGTGCATCATCTACAGAAATGCTAACTTAAGTGAGGACTTCCTTCATATGTCTACAATACTTCTGCTGAGCTTCTCTTTGAAAATTCTTAGCCCTAAACCCATTGGGTGGAAGTTCCAGGCCAGCCCTGAAAAACAAGTTTGATGGAGAATCTCCATCTCAATCTACAGTGAAGAGTGGTGGTGCATATCTGTCATCCTAGCTATGGCAGAAAGAACAAAGCCAAGGATTGTGCCCCAAACTATCCTTGGAAAAAGCAGAGCACAAGCCAATGGCTCACACCTATAATCCTAACTACTCAGGAGGCTAAGATCTGAGGATCATGGTTTGAAGCCATCTCAGGCAAGAAGATCTATGTAACTCATCTCCAGTGTACTTCAAAAAAGAAAAAAATCAGAAGTTCAAGCAATAGAGCACTAGTATTGGTCAAAAAAAATCTAAGGGCCAGTGCCCAGCCCCTGAGTTCAATCCCTAAGACCAGCACGAAAACAAAACCAAACAAACAAAAAAGTAGTGTTCTGTCTCCCAAATAACCAGAGCACAAAGGACTGAACTCACAGCTGCAGGGAGGTAGCATACCTAGTTCTGAGTTCAAAACCTAGTACTATATGAAGAAGATAAAGAAGAGGAAAAAGGGGAAGTGAAGAACGAGGAGAGAAGGTGAAGGGGGAAGAATCAGCTGAAGGACTTTTTAAACTAAAGATTGATAAACTCTATCCTAGACTTCAGGGTTTTGATTCGGGAGTCTGAATTGTTCATAGATTTCTAGCATTCTATGAGGTGATGCTGATGTCCAGAGATCTTTCTTCAAGAATAATTAATTAGCCTGGTTGGCTGCAACTTCCTCTTTTTCCCTCTATAACTCTGGCTCCAACTTTTCATTTTCCTAATCTTCTGTCACAAAAGTAATCAAAGTACAAGTCTGAAAGATAATCATCTCAGCTATCATAAGAAGGTACCAGAGACTGGGTAGCTTAGACAACAGAAATCTGCTGTTCAGCTTTGGAGCCTGGCACTCAAAAAGCTAGGTATTGACTCCCTTGGGACCCAGTGAAACCTCTATCTGCTTTCTAATTGCTTTCACTGCACAAAGGAAAAACTCTTGTTTCTCTCGTCATGAAACCATGAATACCTTCATGCAAGCTGAAGTTCGTGATCACATTCACACTGAACGTTTGAGGCCCTGGGTTTGATCGAAAGCACCATTAAAAACAAACACAAAAGATCATGGGCTACACAATTGTCTTTACTTGAAATCCTAGAAATAACAAAAAAAAGTGGTAGGAATGAAACAGATTGATGATGGCCTGATGCTGGGAGTCCGAGGAAGACATTAATCACATCAGAACTTTTTGGAGTTGGTGGAAATACTCTAACTCTTGATAGTGTATGCTGTTTCATGATTATATTCAATTGTCAACATAAATTATATACTTAAAATGGGTGACGCAGACATAGTGTTGTCCACCAATCATCCTAGCTATTCGGGAGGCAGAGATCAGGAAGACGGCAGTTTGAGGCCCTTACAGAAAAGAAAGTTAGGGAGTCTCCATTCAAAGAAGTAAGCTAGCCTGGGATGGGTGCCACCACCAGTGGCTCATGACTCTAATCCTAGTTACTCAGGAGGCTGAGATCTAAGGATCACAGTTCAAAGCCAGCCCAGGCAGGAAAGTCCATGTGACTTATCTCCAATAAACTACTCAGAAAAAGCTGGGCATGGTGCTGTGGCTTAAGTAGTAGAGCACTAGCCTTGAGCACAGAGACTCAGGGACCGAGCCCAGGCCCTGAGTTCAAGTCCCACGACCACAAGAGCAAGTGTGGTGATGTGGGTCAATAAGCTCAGCCATGTGAGAGGTATATAGATAGGCTGAGGCTAGCCATGGGGGGGGGGGAGAAAGAACAAAACCCTATTTTTAAAAATCTTATTAGAACTTGAAAAGGTAGAGTACTTGCCAGAAAATATGAGGATCTAAATTCAAACTCTGGTACCACCAAAAGAAGAAGGAAGGAGGAAGAAAAAGAAGATCCACTTATGCTCAGTAAATCAGGAGAAATGTGCATGTACACATATGTGTATGCACATTATATTGCATTATATTATTGAACAGTTTCCAAAAGTTAAAAATAGATCCAGACAGGAAAATGATAGAAGGGATGACACTGATCAAGTGGCCTTGCACACATGAATCTTTTGAACAATTATTTTAAAATAGATAATTTTAAAAGTAGACTCAAATTAATACAATGCATTCTGCTGTTTCCTTACAATATTTAAAAATTTTTGTTTGACAGTATTATGAAACAACACGCAATATCAAACAAACCCTTAGTTCTCTATCTCATATGCTAAAGGATGACTTCCTATACTAAAGGATTCAAAATTGCACTTGAATTAAAGAAAGTCAGCAAAATATACTCTTTATCCTAGATAAGGTTCAGAAAACGTGTGCAGAATTGCTACTGTGAGCTCCTGAACATTTTCTGTGTTTGCTTTAGTTGCACAAGGCTTGCCTAATGGAGAAATTCTACAGTAAACTCAGCAATGGATATGGTTCAACTTTAGACCGAATTTTACAGTTCTCTCATGGTGGACACACTTGGTATAGCCTTTTCTCTTCTATGTCCCAGAGGAATAATTATACAAGGAGTTCTGCTTTCTGCTCACCTGCCTCCTCCTGTCAGATCTGGCATCTCTATTGCAAGATAATTGCTGCCTTGAATATTCAATTAGCTTTTAATTAAACATTGCTCATTAATATAACTGCAAGACAATAAAACATATGTCATTTGATTAGCCAAAAATTCAAATATAAATTACATTCATTTTTATGCCAACATGCACTTTACCTAATGAGACATTTGTCACCCTGCTATAAAAAGATTGTATGTGATCTTCTTTCTTTTAAATATTTTTAATAGGCCTACAAACAAAGTTTTAAAATTATACGTGACAATTCATATTCTTTCTTTTATCTCTACATTAGCTGTTAGAAAGAAGATATTTTGATATTTTGTTTGGACACAAGCTTAGGTAATATGTTATATATTAAAATTTGTTGCATATAGTAATCATATATGTAGGACACAGACATTTTTAATAACCTTTTCTGGTTATAGAAGTACCATATAGCTATTTTTAATTTTTCATTATAAATTTAATGTTGATAGATTTTTTCTAGTTCTTTTCTCCTAAAATTATTTTTACATTTATTATTTGATTTTTTATTTAAATTGTAGTGCAGATGGTATAATATTTAATCCTGTTTCCATTTATGATTTTATTGTGACCTTGCCATTCTGAAAATTGTGAAATCTGAAAATGTAATAAGGTATTGTCATGATGATTATAATTTAAAGATTCCTCCCAACTTGCACTATTATTAATAAAGGTAGAGAAAATATATTTATGCATAAGTCTTAGACATATCTAGCTATTTCCGTAGGACTGATTTCCAGAAAAACAATTACCAGAGCCAGAGAAATCAGGGAACACTTGCATCCTCTTTCTACATCTTATGGGGTATAGAGAAACCTCATATAAATTTCCCAATATCCTGTGAAATCTCTCAGCCTGATACTGACAGTGACTGAAACCTCCAACCTCCTCTAACATCTGTGAAGCACGTGCCATCTTTTCATCTCCTGGCATTTGCTAAGGTCCCAGCAGCTTCCCAAGGCAGATTGATGAAAGTCTCTCAAGTACACTGTCGTAGGGATGAGGAATGTGATGTCTAAATTAAGACTGAAAACCTTAGTCTAAGATTGAAAGGAGAAGAAAAGCCTTGCTCCACCCAGTTCCCCAGTAGGCTTTGTCTAGGAGCTGCTACATCAGAACCCTGTGCACTCCCTCATTCCACGTGGCTCTACTTCACCTGCAAGTATCCAGGTGGCCTGTGGCTTTCACTTCCGTTTCCAACGTGGAAGAATCCAAGCAGAGAGCAGGGAAGTTAGAAAGATCCAGGTAGCAAATTTCACTAAATGTCCAACAAAAGGTTATAATGCAAGAGCTAGGAATGGAATAAGCTGTAAAAACAGGTTGTAAATAAGCTAGAAACATTCCTACACCAAATACATAGCAATGACATGAATAAAATGTGTGAGGGAAAACAAACAAGAATGAAATAACTGGAAACTGTCCTCAAAAAGAAATGAGAAATGGAAGCTAAACTCTGGATTGAGAAGCAAAGAACAATTAGGAGTTAAGAGTACTTGTGGAAAAATAGAAAATGAAATGACCCACAGATTGGTTCAGGGGATCTGAAGAAGGCTTGGTGAAGATTGGTAATTCATGAAAGCAAGCCGAAGAGCAATACCGCACCTCTCCCTAGGGCTGCAGACCTTGGGAGGCCAAAATACATGCACAATGGGGACCAAGACATGAGAAAGGGTATCAATGTATGTGAAGTAATTCACCCTCTACCTGGTGAATAAAATGTAACCCTTCTATTTATTACAATAAAAAAATATATGAAAAAAACAAAATTTCAAATGACATGATGATACTGAATACAAAGAAAAACATTCAACAAACAATTTGAGCTAGAATTCACTCCAAGTGAAATTAATATTACAGAATAGAGTAAGATGGTAAACACTTTAGACTCATCAATGATATAAAAGACAGCATTATGTCAGGAAAAGAAAGAAAAATTATAACAAATAAAACCAAGCAGAAATTTTTAGAAAGGACAGGTGGATATGGAAAATAAGTAATTTGAAATATTTTAAAATAAAATGTAATAATTGAAAAAATAAACAATAAGATAAACTTTAACATATTGTATTCTTTTTAAGTATTTATATAAAGGAGTTGCCATTTAACAGAGGAGTTTGTGAATACAAGACACTGTGATCAATGTTACCCCTTTCTCCCCATCCTCTGAACCCCACCTTTACCCTCAATTTTCTTAATTTTGTAGGATATGCATTGAACTTTATGACTGCATTCTCCCCACTTTCCCTCTTCATTACTCTTCCTCCCTTCCCTTGATCTGCTCTTTTGAGTAGCCATTTCCTGATTTTATTTTGTTGGAATGTAAATTAGACTTCATTCATGTATACTTTTACATCACCCCAAATGTTTACTTGCAGTTTTATAACTTAATTCTAGCTTCTACTTACGATAGAAAACATGCATCCTTTGGCTATCGTGAATCATTCTGTAATGAACATGGTTATTCAGGTGGCTTACTATATCCTAGTGTATAATATTTTAGATAAATACCTGAGTGGAAATGCTGGATCATAAGGTTATTCTATGTTTTCTTTTTGAGGAACTTCCATACTGCTTGCTAATGAGATTGAACAAGTTTAGATTCCCACCAGCAGTGTATTAGAGTTGCTTTTTCATCTTATATTGTTTGAGTTCTTATTTTTTTTTATTCCAACTGCAGTGAAATGGAATCGCAGTGTTGTTTTGATGTACATTTCTTTTATGGCCAGAGATGCTGAACATTTCTTCATACGTCTATTGGCCATTTTTTACTTATTCTTCTGAGAAATCCATATTCAGTTCATTCCATTTATATTAAATTGGTTGTTGATACATTAAGGGTTTAGTTTCTTAAGCTCACTGTATATTCTGGATGTTAGGCCATTGTATAACTGGCAAAAATCTCTCATTCTGTATGCTTTTTGGCTTGTTAACTGTGTCCATGCCATTCAAACCCTTTTAAGTTCAAATCCCATTTATCAAGTCTTGTTTGATTTGCTCAGCCCCTGGAATTTTACTCAGAAAGTCATTGTAAAAGAAAGAATTGGTGAATCAGACAATATTCCGTCTGGGGATTCACTAAAGCACAATAATAAAAATAGGAAAGCCAGGCACAGTGACTCACACCTGTAATCCTAACTACACAGGAGACTGAGATCTGAGGTTCAAGGTTCAAAGCCAGTCTGGGCACAAAAGAACCTGAGATTCTTATCTCCAATTAATCTCTGGAAAACAGGAAGTGGGGCTTGGCTCAAGGGTAGGGGGGGTAGCCTTGAGCTGAAGATCTCAAGGACAGCGCCCAGGTCAAGTTCAAGCCCCATGACACACACACACACACCCAAAAAGGAAAATAAACTATACATGTGTGTATATATATACATATATACTTATATGTTTATGTATGTGAATATGTATCAAATTTACCCTATCATATGATAGTGTAAAAAGAGATAGAAAAACTTGGAAAATAGCAGCAGATGTCTAATAGAGAGAAGTTTAGGGGCTCTTTTTATCTTTTATTTTTTGATAGGTTATGGGACTTGAACTTTTTCATTCAAGATTAGCACTCTATCACTTTGAACAGAAGTTCCATCAGTTTTCTGATGATTAATTGGAAATGAGTCTCTTGGACTTTCATGCCCAGGCTGACTTTGAACCCTGATCCTCAGAACTCAGCCTCCTGAATAGCTAGGATTACAGGCATGAGCCACAAATGTGTCTGGCTCTAGGCACTCATTTTTGACAAATAAGTAATTGAGAGTGGTTTTCTAGAATTGTAGAAAGCATGTGTCCTCATACTAACACAGGCATCAACTCCCAGGCAGGACAAATAAAAATAAGTTTACACTACACTATATCAGATTAAAACTATAGATGACTTAGGAAAGAAGAGGAAAATTCTTAAGTTACCCAAAAAGAAATCACAGAAATAAAAGAATTACTGAAATGAATAGCAGATTTTTTTTCTGCAAAAATAGAGAATCTCTTCTTGAACACTTGTTTGTTAGACATGATATTTGAAATCTGATGTAAAAACCAATGTTAATAAAATCTTTAAAAAAAGAAAAAGAAAAACAGCATAGAGGATATAAAAGTTATCGTATAAAACTAAAAGATAATTTCAAATAGTACTATTACTCTATAAAACTCAAAGTTAATTTCAAGTAGTAACTTTAATCAGTAAATACTATACATAATGCCCACATGTTCTGCATTTGTATAGGATACCTGTGTTCTTTATACATATATATGTGTATATATATGATATAATAGAAGAGCAATATGTAACATATTAGCATACTATATAAAATATATAAATATATCTAAATATTTATGTAACATATATAATATATAATATAGTAAGTATAAATAAAATATATAAATATCATAAAAAAAGAAAAGTATTTTAGAAGATGTAAAAATCTTAAAAGCATAGAAAAATGATAGATAACTCTCACTCTTGCTTTTGTTGTTGCTTTGCTTTGCGTTACTTTGTTTTGTTCTTCACAATATCCCAAGTGTCCAAAGAATGAAAGATCTCAGGCTTCAGTTCTTAGATGTCTGCTTTGCTTTATCTCCCTTCCTCTCTCACAAACCTCTCTTACAGTTCACCTGGCATGCTTACGTTGAAGAATTCTACTTCTTACCTGGTGCCATACAACAAACCTTGCAGAACTTTAGTGGCCACAAAATCTACTTTTAAACTGCTGCTCTATTCTGAAAGATTGACAGGCTTAGTTGGCCAGTTGTGCTTTAAAATCTCTCATATGACTGGAGTAAGTGTGTGGCTGAGACCAAAGACCTAGTGATTAATGGGTTTTGTACCTGGGTTAAATGGCTGGAGCACATACAAACCTTTCAGTCTCAAGAAATAGTTTTGACTTCTAGATCACAGTATAGTAATATTTTTTTAAATTCATTGTAAAGATGAGGGGTTGCAGTTATATGTAGTGAGAACCAGGCATAGTGGCTCACACCTGTAATCCTCTCAGGAGGCTGAGACCTTGAGGATCTTGGTTCAATGGTTCAAAGCCAGCCAGAGCACTAAAGTCCATGAGATTCTTATCTCCAATTAACCACCAGAAAACCGGAAGTGGTTCTGTGGATCAAGTGTAAAGCGCTAGTGTTGAGCTGAAGAGCTCAGGGACCATGCCCAGACCAGAGTTCGAGCCCCATGACCACCAACAACAAAAAAGTAGGTAGTGGATACATTTATATTGAACAGTGTGTTCCCTTTCTTCTTTTCTCCCAGTATTCTCACTTCTGACCTACCTCCCCCACAAGTTGCAGAATTCATTTTCAACCTAGTGTCCAGTGAGTATCACAGCAGCATTTGTTCACCCTTTCTTCTACCATCTCTGTGCTCCCCTTACCCTCCCCAAACAGATGAACTTACATACAAGAAAAAAAGTACAGACATCCAAAACAGCCACAGAGGAGGACATAAGAAAGCGAACTAACAACAACAGCAACAAAAACCTATTGTTTCCATTTCTTGGAGTTCATTTCGATCAAGATTATTTTATATGATCATGCATATCGCCATTGGGCCTTTGAGATCCTCTCCTAAGAACGTCCTCCTTTGGTCTCATTGTGTGAATGCTTACAGTCCTGTTCAGCTTATCGTGTCCAAGTGTAATTTATTTTGTCTTTTAACCTCTATTGTGATTACTTGTAGATTTATAGATGCATTCTTTTTTTAAGGGAGCAGCAAAAGAATATCCACAAATCTTTCCATTTCCTTATGAATGATGCAATATCATCCTTTCTGAAGGAAGCATAGATATAGACCATCTTTTCTTGATTCAGTTGTCCACTGAGGACAACCCAGCATGATAACCATGTGGCTGACTTTCAGTGAATATTCAAAACAGGTAAAATTGCAAGAACTTTCATCACTTTGTCTTGAAAATGTTAGCACTCCTCTTCTGCCACATCCTGGAAATAAGCAAGTGACTAAGTCTTAGAATATATTTTCAACACAATCTCTAGAGCTATTCTTTTAAAGTTATATCAAGTCATGTCACTTCTTTGCCTTAAACCCCTAGTGGGTTCCCATATCATACAAAATAAAGACAAAAGTCCTTTCATTGAATTACAGGAAATTATACATACTGAGTTTTGTTCTTCTCTGATCTCCTCTCAAACAATTCTTCCCCCCCAGGCTCCTCTGATTTTACCTTGCGGTAAGTGCAGTACTTTTCTTGATATATCTTGTAAACATCAAGTATCTGATGCACTTCCTGCTGAAGCCTTTGCACTTCTGGCCTTTGTTCAGCCCACTGTCCCAACAGATACAGCCAGATAAATACAGCCTGCTTCTGCTCATTAGGGTTGTGCTTGAGCACCATCTTTTTGGTGATACTTCCTTTGCATGCAAAGCTTCTGGCCATTCCTCTTCCACTTTGTATTTTCACCAAAACATTTTTTGTCAGTTGTGTGCTGCTGACTGATTGGCTGGAAAACTTCACATTCCCATATTTGGGAGGAACCAGAACAAGGGGAGCAGACAAGAGAACACATACATTGGAATGGTAGAGTGGGGCAGTGTGGTGACCTCCCAGGACTCTGGAGATTAGAGCAGATCTTAAGCTCATTTGGGTTACATAGTGATGCTCTGTTTCAGACATCAGGAGAACAATTCACAACACATATGCACAAATACAAACACATTATTTGTCAGTCCATGGACTTAAACTTGGGGCCTAGACACTGTTCCTGAAATTCTTTTGCTTAAGGCTACTGTTCTACCACCTTGAGCCACAGCACCACTTCCAGTTTTGTGGTGGTTAATTGGAGATAACAGTCCCACCGACTTTCCTGCCAGAGCTGGCTTTGAACCGTGATCCTCAGATCTCAGCCTCCTAACTACAACCATGAGCCACCAACATCCTGCAACGAACACATTTTATTGTATTTTATTGTCGGGATAACATATAGAGGGGTTACAGTTACATTTATCAGGTAGTGGGTGCATTACTTCTTGAACTTTAATACCCCTTCTCATGTTTTTGTCCCCCTTTCCCTCCCCTCCATAGCAATCATCTAGTTTTCCCCTCCCCTTCAATATTTTAAATAAACAAATGAAGGTAACAAAACCAGATACAGTAACCACGGGAGACTGAAGATAAGGGGAAAAAAGAGAAAAGAAATAATGTCACATAGTACATTAAAAATAACAATCACAAAGACAAATCTCTTGTTTCCAAATCTTAGAGTTCATTTTGAAAAAACACGTTTTTAATCCAACTTTATATCCATGTGAGCTGTGGCTCACATAATAGTATGCCAATCTTGAACACAAAAGCTCAGAGACAGTATCCAGTTCCTGAATTCAAGCCCCAGGACCAGTACACACACACACACACACACACACACACACACACACACACACACACACACACACAAAATGAAGTTACAGAGCATATAAATTTACTACTGATTCATTTTGAAGTTCCACTAAAGTACCAATTAATTGTTTTTAGGTCTAGACTTAGGGAAACAAAGATAATGGTGAAGGAGACATCAACTATAATCTAAATGAATGTTTGGTAATTGAGTAATGCCGAAAGCAAAAAATGAACACGATTTATACTACAGATTCAAAGGCATTGAGTTTGATGACTGCAGGGATTTCTGGAGTGGGGTAAAATAATGAAAATCACACTGCAAATAGAAAGACTGCCTGAGTGTGTTTAAGGAGAAGTCCCCCGGGTCTCTTTGTGAAGTTGCTCTGAGGATTTTATGAGCAATATATGCAAAGTGTCAGGCACTGAATAAGCATTCTGCACATGTTTGCTATGACTCCATAGTGGATGGTAATATATAACTTCATTCTTCAAAGTGGAGAAGTAGCAATATAAATATACTATAGCTCTGGAGATTGATGGTAAACATGTCATCTAAATTAGTTTAAAGTTATTTTATATAAGGTAAGAAATGGGTGCTGGTATTTTTTAGGACAATCCTCATAGAATACAAGGAGAGGAAAAGAAATGGGATGGGGAGGAAGGGGTGGAAAGGAGATGAGGAGGAGTAGGAAGGGGAGAGGAGGAGGAGTGATGATGAAAGGGAGGAAGGAGGGGAGTAGGAAGAAAAAGAAAAGGAGGAGAAGAAAGGAGGGAAAAGAAAGAATGTAGAGAAGGCAGAAGGGGAAAGGAGAGTAGAAGAGAGTCAGAAAGAGGAGAGGAAGGAAGAGAAAGGGAGAAAGGAGGAGGAGAGAAGAGGAAGGGAGGGGAGCATAGGGTAAGAGGAGGAGGAGGAGGGAGAGAAGAGAAGGAAGACAAGAGAGGAGAGTAAGGAGGAGAGGAGGTGGGAGGAGAAGAGAGAAGGGAAGGAGAGGCAATCCAAGAGACTTGAAGTAAAATGAGGTTGAACTTTCTCTACCAGATATTAAATTAATTATAAGTTATGATAATGAGATTATGAGACACTGGTACAACAGTCGACAGATCAAAGGCACAAAACGGAGAACATACACATGAAAACCACAACACTAAAACAGAAGACAACTAATTGACATATTTAATACTTGTAATTGAATTAGATCACTACACAAAACTACTTAAATTGTTTCAAGAACACAGATAAGAAACAAAACTTAAAATTCTAAAAGAAAAATGTGATGTATATAAGAGCTTTTTCAAAATAAGATATTTTTAAATTTTCAGACAATATCTCAGTTAATTGCCCAGGAAATAGTTTTGAAAAGAACAATAGTAAAACAAAGGAAAGAGCGTTGCAATAGCCTCAAAGAAAATAAAGTATCAATGTTTGTGAAGTAATGCACCTTCTATTTGGTGAATATAGTATAACCCTTCTATTAATTAAAATAAAATATATAAAAAAGAAAATAAAGTACCTAGGAATTAACTAAGAATGTAAAGGACCTTTTTGATGAAAACTTTAAAACCCTGAAAAAGAAAATTAAACCATAACTAAGGAAATGGAAAAAAAAACCTCCCATGCTCCTGGATTGGAAGAATTAACATCATGGAAATGGCAATCTTGCCAAGGGCTATCTATAAATTCAATGCAATACCATCAATATCCCAATGTCATTCTTTAAAGAAACAGAAGATGCAATCCAAAATTTCATATGGAATAATAAAAGACCCCATATAATAAAAGCAATTCTCAGCAGAAAGAACAACACAGGAGGAATTTCAATATCAAAATTTACACTCTATTACAGAGCTATAGTAATCAAAACAGCCTGGTATGGCACAAAAACAGGCCTAACGACCAATGGAATAGAACTGAGGACCCAGATATTAACCCACAGACTTATGACCACCTAATCTTTGATAAGGGAGCCAAAATAAAGAGAATGGAAGAAAGACAGCCTCTTCAACAAGTGGTGCTGGCAGAACTGGTTAAGCACCTGCAGAAAACTAAAGTTAGATCCTTCTTTTTCACCAGGATTAACTCCAAATGGATCAAAGACCTGGAGGTAAAAGCAGATACACTGAAAACTTTACAAGAAGGAACAAGAGATACACTAGGTCTTCTTGACACAGCTTCCTTAACAAGGACCAAGAAACACAACAAGTCAGAGAAAGTCTGGATAAGTGGGGCTGCATTAAACTGCAGAGCTTCTGTATGGCAAATGATATAGCTAGCAAACTAACTGGAAAGTCTACAGAGTGGGAGAAGATCTTCACTAACCATATAACAGAAAAGGCCTCATATCTAAAATATATCAACAGCTTAAAAATTGAATCACTCCAAAACTAATCTCCAACGTAACAACCATCCCATTAAAAGATGGGCCAAAGACTTGAAGAGAGTCTTCTCTGATAAGAATGGCCTATAGACACATGAAGAAATGCTCGACGTCTCTGGCCATAAAAGAAATGCAAATCAAAACAACTCTAAAGATTCTACCTCACTCCAGTTAGAATGGCCAGGATCAAGAAAACTAATAACAACAGATGCTGAAGAGGATGTGGCCAGGAGGGATCACTACTACACTGTTGGTGGGAGTATAAACTCATTCAACCACTATGGAAAACAGTATGGCGGGTCCTCAAAAGACTAAACATAAAGTTCCCTTTGACCCAGCAATTCTACTACTTGGCATTTATCCACTCGTCCAGAAACAAGGATATACTAACTCCACTAGCACAATGATGTTCATTGCAGCACTATTTACCATAGCAAAGATATGGAACCAACCCAGATGCCCCTCAGTTGATGAGTGGATCAACAAGATGTGGTATTCATACATAATGGAATTCTATGCTGCTGTCAGAAAGAATGATATTGTCCCATTGTAGAAAAAAATCATATTAAGTGAAGTAAGCCAGACTCAAAGGAACATAGGCTCAATGGTTTCCCTCACTTGTCATAATCAGTAGAAACCTTGGGCTCTTCTAACAGAGATTTACAATAGAGAAAAACCTAGATACATAAGGCCATATAGGATGATGTAAAATGAAAGGACTTCCAGAATATAGAAACAAAAGCCATATAATGAGTGATTGTTGTCCTTAATGTACTATGTTATATCTCATCTCTTCTTCTGTCCCTTGGTTATCTCGTATTGTTACAGCATTTTACCTAGTTATCTGATATATTTAATATATGTTTATTTGGTTATTTGAAATAGGATAGGGAAGGGGGGAAAACAAGATGAGGGGTGGGGGTGAGGGGAGGAAAATGGGGACCAAGACGTGAGAAAGGGTATCAATGTTCATGAAGTGATTCACCTTCTAGCTGGTGAATATAATGTAACCCTTCTATTAATTACAATATATATATATATATATGAAAAATGGGGGAAAAAAACAAAGGAAAGAGAGAAAATTACCAAGCAAAAGAAGAAACAATGACCAGGAGTTTGGCCTAGTGGTAGAGTGTTTGCCTAAAATACACAAAGCCCTGGATTCAATTCCTCAGTACCACATACATAGAAAAAGCCAGAAGTGGCACACTGGCTCAAGTGACAGAGCACTAGCCTTGAGCAAAAAGTGTCCAAGGACAGTGCCCAGGCTCCTGAGTTCAAGCCACAGGACTATTGAAAAAAAGAAGAAGAAATAAAAATAACTATCAAGTACATGAATAACTGTTAGATTTCACCAATAATCAGGCAAATGCCAATGAAAACAATAACAACATAACATTCACACTTACCCTAATTGGTGAAATTTTAGAGTTGGCCAATTCTAGGAACCAGTGAGAAGAAGGAGCAACAAGAATTCTTAGCACTTCAGATAGAAGTTTGAATTTGAACAGTTGCTTTGGAAGGCAATTTAGCAGTATCTAGTAAAGATGAGAATTAATAGACTTCTCCCCCCCCAGCACTTACATTCTAGATAAATATTGTCCTGAGGTCCTTCTTGTTTATTATCCAGACCAATTTCACATTTTCATTTTATGCTCCCTTGACTCTTCCAGTTTAAATTCAAAGGAGGTTGCAATTCGTCTACTCCAAAATATATCAAGATCCATAATAGTATTTTCTTATTCAAACATTAAAGTCAGCTTCCCCAAGAGCATACCTTTTCCCAACAGTACAAAAGTTGCAACTGTCAATTCTATTTATAGTAGCATTACCCCTTTCCAGCATAAACTGATTCTTGGGGCAATAACATATTGCCATTAGAAGCAATAATAATGGAAGTTAACTTTGAGTCCAACTAAATTTATAGAGAAGTCTCAAATCTTTAGCAAGAGCTGGAAGACCCTCTGTGCTCTCTCATTGGCTTGCCTCACCAGCAGCACATTCTCCCACGCTCTTTCTACTCCACTCACAATGAGCATCACCTCACTCATGGAATTCTCCATGCCTGTCCCATCATATGTCTCCCCTACCTTTTTGTCTTACTCATTTGTGGTCAATTTACAAGTGGTATTTATTGGCAAATAATATCTTTTTCTTTATGGCAAGATTATGAGGTTGAACTCAGGGGCCTCATGCTCTCTCACTTGTACTTTTCATTCATGGTTCACATTCTACCACTTGAGCCATACCTCTACTTCCAGGTTTTTGATAGTTAATTGAAGGTAAAATTCTCTTGGATTTATCTACCTGTGCTGACCCCAAACTGTCATCATCAGACCTCTGCCTCCTGAGTATCTAGAATTATAGGCATAAATCACCAATACCCAACAGCAAACAATAAACCTTGTTTTATATTTGTGCCTGTCCTGGGGCTTAAACTCAAGGACTGGATGCTGTCCTTGAACATTTTTGCTCAAGGCTGCCACTCTATATCTGAGTCACAGCTCTACTTCCAACTTTTTGCTGCAGATAAGAGTTTCATGGACTTTCCTGCCTAGGCTGGCTTTGAGAGCCATTATCCTCAGATCTCAGCCTTTTGTGTCACTAAAATTAGAGGCACAAGCCAACAGCACCTGGCAAACAATACATTTTTGACAGACTTTTTTTTCTTTGACATTGACTGGTTAATATTCAGATGAGTTTCCTGTTTGCCTACTTGTCCTTGGGAGTTGATTTTAGTATAATTTCCTGCACAATGAGGCCAGAAACAAAAAGCTATATTCAATCCCACAGGGATTGGCAGGCTACAAAGGCAGATCAAAGGTTGATATCAGGATGCCAGTAGTACAGGCTCAGGATCAATAGTGTGTGCCACTTTTGAGACAGTGTTCATCACTCCAGAAGCATGACATGAATGGGAATGTGAAAAGGAATGCTCTGTTAAGGCAAGACCATCTCAAGGTCATCGGTGGTTCTTTTAGACACAGCTGTCTTTTTCCTAGGCCTGCTACACATGGCAGGAACGTTGTTTTTAAAACAATCTGTAATACAAACAAGCTAAAACAGTCTTGACGGATCATCTTTAATGATTTGACTGGCCGGGTCATATTTATTATAACATACTTAGAGTATCTGTGCAAGGTACCCTAGAATAGACAGTGTCTCACACAGCCTCTCTGGTACCAGCCCACCCATGCATTCCACCTTGGCCAACTTGCCAACTCTGGGGCAACAGTTCTCAGAACAGCACCACTGTTCCTGATTATCTACCTGCTAATCCTGACAAGCTACAGGTTCTCAGGCTAGAGGGCATCTTAGGCTGTTTCTCTCTGCTTGGTACTATAGCTTGTTGTGATCTAGGATTGAACATGTCCGGCTGAGAGCCGACAGGTAAAAGATAGTAAGCACTGACATTCAGTCTTTCTTGGCTGATTGCTGCAGGCTCTGGGGGCAGGGGAGAGCTGCTATTTTATTGTGGCATGTCAAACTCTCTGAAAACAGACTTCAGGCAACCTAGATGTCAGTAGCATCTGATTTTTCCTGAGATCACCAGTTTTAAATGGGACAAAAAAAAAGAAAAGAAAAAGAAAACTATGCCATGCCTTTATCCCTCACCATTTCATTGTGAAGAACCTAAGAATTCTATAAAGTACACCTCCCTGTGACCAGAATCCAGGATGTAGTACAGAGTTTGGAAGAGTTACATTCTGCATTAGGATGAACATCCAACCATAGATCTAGCATCCTGAAAAAAACTGATGCCCATTAGAATTTGGCTATAAATCCCGATTGATTTTTAGCAAGCAAAAGAAAGGATGGAACAGGATCCAAGAACAGTACAATAAAAGAAAAAAACAAACAAGGTACCAGCTATGCCTCACCATTCACAGAAGAAGAAAAAACACCTATTTAGAAATCCTCAAAACCTCAGAATCTCTACCAAGCCCTTCACCCAGTGTGCCTCATAACTTCCCATCGAGACTGTTAATTCAAGTCCTTCTAGGGTCTGTAGGTGGCATCATCATTCATCATCTGTCAGAGGCCAGGCTACTAAAGATTACCTGGATCAGGTTGGATATACATGTTATTTTAAACAGCAGACAGGAGGTGAGGTACTAATGCCTATTCACAACATGCCTTACTCACAATATGCTTTGGTTTCCAGATAAAACATAGGCTGATGTGACTAGGTGCATTGAATTAAACAGATCTAGAAATAGAGTTACATCAAAAGCAAAATGAAAAGAGCATTCTAATAAAACCTGCAAAGCCAAAGCAGATAGTGCCCTCATGTGGTGAAAAATTGTTGTCCTTAATGTACTATGTTATCTCTCATCTCTTTTGCTGTCCCTTGGTTATCTCATATTGTTACAGTATCTCACTTTGTTATCTGATATATTGGATATATTTGTATTTGGTTATTTGAAATTGGATAGGGAAGGGGGGAAAACCAAGATGGGGGAGTGGGGGAGGGAAATGGGGACCAAGACATGTGAAAGGGTACCAATGTATGTGAATTAATGCACCTTCTATCTGGCAAATATCATGTAACCCTTTTATTAATTACAATAAAAAATATTTATAAAAATAAAAAATAAATTTACTTGAAGAATACAAACTCAAATTTATTTAAAGAACACATTTGTGTATTTAAAATAGGAAAGGGAAGCAGGGAAACAAGATGATTGGGAAGGGGTGAGGGAGGGAAATGGTGACAAAAACATGAGAAGGGATATCAATGTGTGGGAAGTAATGCATCTAACTATCTGGCGAACTTAACTGTAGCCCCTCTATACATTACAATAAAAAAGAAAGAACACAAAACACAAAATTTTTAGATGACTCTAAATATTTTTGTTTTCCAAAAATGTGCAAGAAGCAAATTACACTCCACCATGGAGAGATGGCTGAATAACTTTCACAAGCACAAAAGACTAAGATTCTGGTGCTAGATTCTACAAGAAGCATGTACAAAGAACAATGATTAGTTTTTTCAAAAAGCAATCTAGGGTTCACCAAGTCCAGTAAGTTATTTTGCTATTTTTAATAGAAAATAAATTTTTCCTGCCCTCCACTAAACACAGGTGACTTTAAAAAAAAAACAAGAAAGGTAGTTTAGAGGGATATTTAATTATCAATTCTCCCTGTGGGACAGCTGATTTCCACTAAGTCCCCAAAACTTAGACATCATCAAGGAGGGCGTAAGCATTGTTCTCTAAGCTCACTAGTGATATTTTTCTGGGATTAGTTAGAGCAATGATTTTGAGTATACACTGAGAACCAAGTCAGGTTCTTGCTCAATCCCCTGCATGCAGTACCACTAATAGGAATGAGAAGGTCTCGGTGGAAGGAGAAACAGTGGAATGTGAGAAGCCTAAAATTCTACAGTACTGGAATCTGCCCTATATCTCTGCATCTCTGGGACATTTCTTAAACACCTGGCAGAGGTCTGCTGGCTAGGTAAGCTAGACATCACGTATACCCTTACCACAGGAAACTGCACACCCTTCAAATCAGGGCTTTCACCTACATTGAAATGTTTGTCTGCATGCCTTACTCCTCATATCTACTCTCCCTCTTACTCCTATTACTCCTTCCAGAGGTGAAGTTTGCCTCTCACCTCTGCATTACCTTGCTTTCTCCAGTCCGGGGCTGTCTGAGACCCTCTTGGGGCCTCACTTCCTGCTGGCTCTACTCTAGACTGTATCTTGGTAGACTACACTGCTCCTGGACTCCTTAAACAACCTAACAGTTGAAAATTCCCCAACCACCAATGAAAGAGAAGCATTGTTGGAGAAAGATTTCATGGCCCTGGTGTGGACATCATTTCATTCCATAGTGTCCAGCTCTACAGTCTTTTCAGAACTTCTTAGAAATCTGTATGTATTCATCTTTAAGACTGTCTTTATTGAGCTATCACCCACATACAATACATATACATAAAGAGCGATGGTTTTTCATATAGAGACAGATGCATAATTATTCACCTGGCCCGCCAAAAGAACTCTGCCTCCATTAGTAGTCACATTCCATTTCCCCTCTTCCTGCAGCTCCTGGCAACATCCAATCAGCTTTCTGACATTTCACATTTGCCTCTTCTCAACACTTCAGATAAATGAGCTATACACTCTGTGTTCTTTAGTGATTGGCTTCTTTCCCTTAGCATGTTTTCAAGATTTAACTTGCAAACTTGTAAAACAGGCTTGTTACTGTTGGCAATGACTGTTTCCTGGGTCATTCTTCCCCAAGCTCAAGATTTTCCATGCTTCCAGGATTTCAATAAGTGTTGTCTCTGTGCTGTATGCTCGGCTTTTCTCTTTCATTCTTTCATGTCTGTCTTGGCATATAAACGTTCTCATGCCTACAAGGTCTATTTACCTTTCTTCTCCCTCTCTCTTTATATCTCTATCTCTGTCTCTCTCTCTCTCTCTCTCTCTCTCTCTCTCTCTCTCTCTCTCTCTCTCTCTCTCTCTCTCTCTCTCTCTCTCTCTCTCTCTCTCTGTGGGTGTCTCTCTCTGTGGGTGTCTCTGTCTCTCTGTGTGTGTGTCTCTCTCTCTCTGTGTCTCTGTCTCTCTCTGATTTAAAAGCTAATATACTGGTTCTCTCTCTCTCTCTCTCTCTCTCTCTCTCTGTCTCTCTCTCTCTGTCTCTCTCTCTCTGTCTCTCTCTCTCTGTCTCTGTCTCTCTCTCTCTCTCTCTGACTTAAAAGCTAATATACTGGTTTCTGCCACATTTTCCTATTAATGCTTAATGATTAATGTATCCTGGAGAAGGAGAAGCAGTCACAAGACTTCGTTTCTTAGAATTGCCATTGAGTCTGCGGCCATACCACCCTTAACGCGCCCGATCTCGTGTGGTCTCAGAAGCTAAGCAGGGTCGGGCCTGGTTAGTACTTGGATGGGAGAATTGCCATTGAATAACAGAGATGAACCCTCAAACAGCTAGTGTGCATTAGATCGTGTTGAATCATATATGAAATGGACAACATGCAACCAGTGTTGGCTCATACAAAGGACAACTTCAGATCCACCAATCTGTCAATACCCTCCAGCCACAAACTCATAGCCAGGAACACAGCCGCTGCTGTGAAGATTGGGTTTATGGCCGGTCGCAATGAGAAAGAATGGGAACTGTGGGAAGACATTAGCAAACAGTGTCATGTTTGAGTTTGTCTTAGATGATTGATGGACGGAGTATAGGAAGCAGGCTTTTGCATAGAATTGGTTGCTATCAAGCAACAGAAACAATTCTGTCCTTGGGTATCTTCATAAATCTCACCTGGAGGTGAGAAGGGGCATGAAGACAAAGTTTCAAGTTAACAATGTAATCAACAATACCCCAGCAGTCACCCCCAATCAGAATCAGCCAAGATAAATAAAAGATGATTATCTGTGTGATATAGTCAATACTCATGGATGTGTCTTTGGCTTTGATCCATGGTGGCCACAATGTGATATTGCTTGCTGCTAATATTCTGGGCATCTGTTTATGTTCACCAGAACACACAGTCTGGCTATGTGGCCATTGCCGGAAAGTAGATGACCTGACGCTATCAGGCCAGCTGCTGCCCACTGAAGACTACTTTTCTTTTTCTCACTCTCCTTTTGCAGTGGAAGATGGTCTAGACTTTCAGGTTGATTGAAAGTTTGATGGTCAAGACCAGAAAAATATGCAGGGGATAGTCTGCACTGGGCTGAGGTTAATGTCTCTTTCTCCTCTGCCCTGGGATGAGTTGGTCAATCATCTGCCATGCCCATAGTTGTTCGGAAACATTTAGACCTGCAGACAGTATGTATAAAAAAAAGAAAGTAATAAGCTGAAAAAAATATTATCCCTTCTCCTTTGCAATAAGTCTCAAAGCCAGGGGCCTAAAAGATAAAAACCCAGATAATGATAATATGTCTCCAAATCCACCTCAATCTATTTTAGACAGTCAGGTAGATTTCATTTCGGCTTGCTCATGGATTCTTCTACTTGCCCTCTAGTATAGAAGCATATCAAAAAAGGGATTATTATGGCTTCCGTTTTTCCTTGGCGTGTTCAGAATAATTCAAAAGCTGGATGGCTAGTCATGACAGCTCCTGTTCATCATGTTAAGTATAAACTGGATTCAAGAGCTTAATTTATATGATTGGTAAGTTTTTTAAGCTAAAGTATGAGTTTTTAACGTTTTTGTCTAATAGGGCTTCTTGTTTCTTCATTTACTGTGGAAATCATATAGGATGCATACAGAGAAAATTAATTTCTTTTCCTACAAGGAATTTTCCCAAATAGCCTATTCTTGCCTCTTTGGGGAATGCTCTGGGCATTCTTTTCAAGGGAAATGTGGTGTACTGCTACTTTCAAATATTGGGAACTCTCTAACATTTTCCTGAATACACACGCTAATTTGGCTTGAAGCAGCCCTGCTATAAAAGCTGGGCTTGAATCTAAGGATGCTGCTACTTAGAAATGAGGAAGCATATTTTTTAAATGACGTCAATTGAGTACAATCAGCAAAAATCACACTGTAGGAAATAGCTTGAGTTTTTAATGCAGTGTAAGAATGCAAGAGGGAAAAAAACAAGAGAAAAAAGCAAGAGAGACATAGATGTTGCAGAAACAAAGAGATCACTATTGATTTTAAAAAGCTTAAAAAGTGGTCGGGAGTTTTGCCTAGTGGTAAGAGTGCCTGCCTAGCATGCACAAAGACCCGGGTTCGATTCCTCAGTACCACATACATAGAAAAAGCCAGAAGTGGTGCAATGGTTCAGGGTAGAATACTAGCCTTGAGGAAAGCCCAAGGACAGTGCTCAGATGCTCAGATCCCAGGACTGGCAAAAAAAAAAAAAAAGCTTAAAAAGCCTATCAATCTCATTTACATCCTGATTGAAACACCCTAGAAAGGTACATGTTTGTGGGAAAATGATAAATGTAAACACTAGATATTTCCTGATTTGAAGGTTATTGTTGGTTTCTTTTGTGTGATAACAGCATAATCATATTTTATTATTTTTAATAGCCCTGTGCTTTATTAATTATAAATATATCTGTGTATGCATGAGTTAAATAGAATATCTATAACTTACATATTAAATATACTTCTTGTGATTTATGCATTACATATAGTATCTGTGGTTTATATATTAAATATAATAATTGTAATCCATGTATTGAATATAATGTCTGTGATTTATCTCAAGGCAATGTGTGAATAGAGGAGTGGATGGAAACAAAGACCAGTCACATTGTCCATGAGATATTAATTGTCAAAGCTGAGTGATGAGACTTCACTTACCTATTTTATATGTGTTTTCTACAATATAAAATTTTATTCACATATATCTGTTATACCAGGAGTGGGATTTCATTGTGACATAGAAATTCATGCATAGACAATGCATTTCAATCAGTCTCACCTCTATAATTCTCTTTTCTTCCTTCTCTTCTCCATAGTATAATTTTTAATCAAACTACTTTAACTGAATAACCATATGAAAAAAGTAAAATTTGACTGACAATTCATCTTTGTCTATCAACTTTCCACACAGTAACAATATCTAGTAAAAATCAACCTTGTAAAAGAACAAAGCAAGAGCTTACCTCTCAAGTTAAGAGATGAGTTTTGCTTTTTGGTATAGCTTTTTTTTCAGATGGGATCTCATGGTTTTGTCCAGGAACAGCCTCAGTCCTCCTACTTCATTGTGTAGCTGGCACACCCCTCCACTCAGCCTCATGATCTGTTTGAATCTGCATTGTATTACTTGCTAACTCAAAAACTACTAGATCTTTCTCTCCCTCCTTCCAGGTAATTTTTCTCTTTCTCGCTTTCTCTTTCTTCTCTTTTTTTCCACTTTCTGTTTCTTTCTTTCTCTTTCTATCTTTGTCAGTAAAGAAAGGGTAACAACCCACTTTGGGCTAAATTGAAGTTTTTGAGGTCTCCTAGTCACTTGCCCTTCTGGCACAATGCATCCTGGCAGGTGTGCATGGGGGAGGAAGCCCACTCAGCAAATGGAAAGAACAAAAGAGGAAGAGATTGACTGGTATCCCACAATCCCTATTTAGGGCAGACCATCACTGACCTAAAATCTCCAGCTGGGTTTCACTTCTTGCCAAGAGAATCAAGCTGAGGGTCAATCTTTAATACAGGGGCATTGAGAGAATATTTAAAATCCAAAGTCTAACACTTCTGCATTTCATAAAAATTCCATTACAAGCATAGTACAGATCTGTATCTATAACATAACCACGGAGAACATCCTCTTGACCTTGGGGTAGAAAAAGATGTCTCAAATAAAGTATAAATTATAATGAAAAGGTTGAATAAATTATGTTACATTAACATTAAAAATGTAGGAATTTCTCTTCAACACAGTAAAATCCACTAAGAGAATGCAAAGGCAAACCAAACAGTGGGAGAATGTATTAGCAATCATGTATTAGTCAAAGGACTTATTCTTAAAATGTAGAGTTACTGTACCATTAAGGAAAACTAAGAAGGAAGCTAATTCCAGCATGATAGCTTGGTAATCCTCTCTGGAAAAAAAAATAAGCTAAAAATGATCATTTCATGGAGCTGTAAGCTGACACACAGATCAACAATAAATGAAAAATACTTGTTTGTGAAAAATTGTAGACTCATTAGAAAAATGAGCAAGTAGTTTAAATTGACAATCACAAAAGAGGAACAATGGATAACCTCTCTCTCCATATATATACACACATGTATTTATATTTATAAAAATACGTATTTTGTTCATAGCAATATATAATCATCTGCATTTGTAGCCAAGGAAATTTCAGTTCAAACTGTAAGAATATATTTAAAGATGGCTAATATTAATGGAATATATAATACCAAGTGTTGGCAAAAATTAGAAGCCATGGAAATGTAATATGTTGCCAATGGAAGGGCGAATTTAGGCAACTATTACTCTGGATGCTGTCATTTGTCCACCAAAATAGAACTGCATACCTTACGATCCAACAATTTCCCCTCTTAAATGTATGCCTAACACACGTGCACAGGTTCACCTTAGCATTATTTGTGAATTTTAAAACTAAAAATAACTAAGTGTCAACATTAAGGCAAACTGTAGTTTATTTACACAATGGAATATCATACAAATAAAAATGGATTCAAGTTACACAGAATAATGTGGAATTATAAGATGTGCACATTATTAAACCTTAAGAAACTAGGCAAAGTGATAAACTGAAATAATTATCCATCTATTTACATGTTATGGTATTCATTTATGTACAGTTCAAAAACACAGACAATGCTACACCATAGTTCTTAACTATATGTGCTTACATAGCAAAATCATTTTTCAGAAGGTAAAGAGAGCTGGGTACTGATGGCTCACATCTGTAATACTAACTACTTGTGAAGCTGAAATCTGAAGATTATAGTTCACAGCCAGCTTACACAAGAAAGTCTGTGAGACTATTATTTCCAATTAACCACCCAAAAGCCAGAAATGGAGCTATGCTCTAGTGGTAAAGTTTTCAGCAAAAGAAAAAGCTCAGGGACAGAGCCCAGGCCATGAGTTCAACCCCCAGGTGGCACACGCCCATACACACACACACACACACACACACACACACACACACACACACACACACACATACACAAAGAGGTAATCATGTAAAATTCAGAATAATGTTTACTTTGTGGGTAAGGAGATTGAAATTAGTAGAGAAAGGATTTCTGGAAGCTAACAGTATTCTGATTCTTTACTTCAGTGGTAATTACAGAGGGATATACTTTGTGATAGCTATATATTTTGATTTTGTATATTTTTTATGCATGTGTCATATTTTACACTGAGAAGAAACAATACCCAAATTATACTCCCCAGTAGGGACAATGAAAAAGCTGTAGAAATTTTCCAGAATAAGAGATCAAGAAATTGGCCATAATCAAGAAATTTAATAACAACAGATACTGAGGGGTATGGAATGTGGCCAAAAAGGAACTACTACACAATTAGTGAGAGTAAACTTGTTCAGTCTGGAAAGCAGTATAGAAGGTCCTCAAAACAGAACAATGCAAAACTCCCCTCGGATTCAGCAATCTCACAGACAAGGCCATACTAAAGCCACTGCCACAACCATGTTCATTGCAGCATTATTTACCAGAGCTAAAACATGGAACCAACCCAGTTGCCCCTCAGTAGATAAGAGGATCAAAAAAAAAAAAAACCAAAGAGATCAAGGATTTAAAAAAGAAGAAAGTTACTTATAATCATACTTGATTCTGTCCTTTTGGGACATCTTTCTATATTCCTAAATTCCACAAATGAGTTATAGTCAATTAGACCATATATTGACATGGTTACCATATTATATGACTCCATTTTCATGTTTGTTCTTATTGTTGCTTTGCAGGAAACTAAACTAATAATGTGTCAGGATAATGCTAAGGGCACTTACAGGCTTTGAAACCATGATTTATACCTGCAAGATAAGTGTTCTACTGGTGATCAAGCTACACTTGTTTTTGTACTGATCCTGGATTTTGAAATTAGAGCCTGGATGCTGTCCCTGGGCTCTCCTGCTTAAGCTAGCACTTTACAGCTAAGCCACAGCTTCACTTCTGGATTTTTGGTGGTAAAATGAATATAAGATTCTCACAGGGGTGGGGGGGAGGGTAATGGGTACCAAGACATGTGAAAGGGTATCAATGTATGTGAATTAATGCACCTTCTATCTGGCAAATATCATGTAACCCTTTTATTAATTACAATAAAAAATTTAAAAAAAACAGTAAACAAAAAAAAAAGATTCTCACAGATGGCCTTGCATGGGCTGGCTTTGAACTATAATCCTCAGATCTTAACCTCCTGAATAGCTAGGACTACAGGTATGAGCTGCCCAGACTTGTCCACATGTTTTTTTGTCGTCAGTGAGCTTGAACTTAAGGCCTGGGTACTGTCCCTGAGCTCTTTTGCTCAAGGCTATCACTCTACCACTTTGACCCACAGCTCCACCAGTTTTCTGGTGATTAATTGGAGATCATAATCTCAGATACTTTCCTGCCTGTGCTGGCTTTGAACTGTGATCATCAGATCTCAGACTCCTAGGATTACAGGTGTGAGCCACCAGCACCAGACTTTAATATTTTTCAGATAGGGTTTTTTGCTTTTGTTAAGGGCTGGCCTCAGACCACCTCCATCTTCTCTCCTCTTCCTTGTCAGTAGTTGGCATAAGATGGAATACTATACATCGAAGTGTTGTGTTTGAATCTACACTTTATTGCTTGCTAGTTCAGTCTTGGGATTGCTCTCTCTCTTTTTCCTTCCCTCCCTTTCTCCTTTCCTCCTTCCCTCTCTCCCTCCTTTTATCTTCTTTATTTCTTTCTCCCGGTTCTTCTTTTTATCTTTATTTTCTTTCTGCATCATCCTTTTTCTCTTCTCAACAATAAAAAGGGTAACAACTTAACTTTAATATCACTGAATAGCATTATATAAAATCAGACAATACATGCTAGTAGTATATTCCCATAGTTGTTATTCCAATAATATATTGCCTACTAAGAATCTCTTCTCTTAATTCTTAACTGTTATTGAAAAGTGGAATCAAAATAATTACCCATCTCTATGGTAAACAATACTGAGACCAAATGAACACTTTTGTCCCTGTACTAAACAATTTTGGCAAGAAGCATAACTTCCTGTTTTATTAATGCCATGGAGATTCAACAAAATTACTTTTTCTCCAAGTGCCTGCTTCTGGAAGATAAGACTATGAGTCAACTAAAGTCAAAGGGAACTGGGGAGTTAGTTGCTAATTCATGGGTTTAAAACAAATCTCATTTTTACAAGATGTATAAGTTCTAGAAACCTGCTATATAATTATTCCTCTGCTTGACAATATTGTACTCTGCGATTGAAATGTGGCTATGAGAGCTCTTAGCACAATGAAATTAAAAATAATTATAAGTCACTCAGCCCTTGACCTAAAACCCTGTTAATGTCCTGTGCTATTTTTCATTTTCAGACATTTAAAAGTCTGTGTCCAGATTGCTGCTCCCTACCATAGTTAATCTTGTTAACTTCACTTTCCTCAATCAATAGTTTTTCTGATGGTCCTTAGGGGTACTTGACAGTTAATCAATAGATTAGTGCAGGCACATGAGAGTGGCAGCTGGAAGATATCTACTCATTTTGAAAGTCAAAATCTATAATTGGGAAAACTCTCAATATTTTCAGATTCCAACATATCATAAAGTACTTCCAACAAGCCATTCTAAAGGATAAGCTACTGACATCTGCTCTTTCAAAACAGGACCCCCATGTGTTTTATGATTTTTGGATTCCAGTACAATTCCCAAAGGACAGCAGCATCGTAGTTGTAGACAAGACTTCCAAATATTTTATCCCTGAGAAAATTTGATATAGGTTGGCTTTAAAAATGAATATATATCCATCACTCATAAAGGAATGGCAAAAAATACTGCTATAATGTTTTCTAATGGAAGGTTGTTTGACACAGTTCTCACTAGAGGGAGCTCGGCACCCATTAGCAGGACAAACTAATATGTCACTTCCCCTTGGGAGAGAAATCTGGGAAAATAAGATGTCAATTTGCAGACATTGAGGAGTTTTATATATCAATTTTCTTCATTTATTAACTTCTAAGCGCTTAAATTACGTAAGAGAAGAATAATGCACAGCCAACCAATAAATTAGTATGGTAAATAGGTCTGGTATAAGTCAAGGAAGAAATACAGCACATATTGATGTCCTGAGACATCAATGACTCACTTTATCCTTAAATCAACTGCTCCTTTTAAGCAAAACTGGGAGTGAATTCTGTCCTGCCAATAAACATCTTTCAAACTGAGACAAACACTTAAAACAATTTTGGAGACTGGCAGAGAATCAATTAAAAGGTGTAGACAGATGAGGTGAATAATTTCCACACTGAGATAACTTCAATCTTTTTTCATGGGACTTGAACTCAGGGCCTGGGCACTGTCCTTAGACATGTTTTGCTCGAGGCTGGTGCTCTACCACTTGAGCCACAATGCCACTTCTGGCTTTTACCGTGTATGTGGTACCTAGGAATCCAACCCAGGGCTTCGTGCATGCTAGGGCAAGCACACTAGGCCATGTTCCCAGCCTGATAACTTCAATCTTACAACACTTTCTTTTTTTATTGTAATTAATAGAAGGGTTACATTATATTCACCAGATAGAAGGTGCATTAATTCACATACATTGATACCCTTTCTCATGTCTTGGTCCCCGTTTCCCTCCCCCCCACCCCTACCCCTCATCTTGTTTTCCCCCCTTCCCTATTCAATTTGCAATGTTTTCTTTTTAATATATATTCTTACAAGGTTTTCTTTTCTTTTCTTTTTTTGTATTATTTTTTTATTGTATTTAATAAAAGGGTAACATGATATTTGCCAGATAGAAGGTGCATTAATTCACATACATTGATACCCTTCCACATATCTTGGTCCCTTTACCTCCCCCCCACCCCCTCTTGGTTTTCCCCCTTTCCCTGTCCAATTTCAAGTAACCAAATACAAATGTATCCAATATATCAGATAACAAAATGAGATATTGTGTCAATATAAAATAACAAAGGAACAGCAAAAGAGATGAGATAACATAGCACATTAAGGACAGCAATCATTCATTATATGGCTTTTGTTTCAATATCCTAGAAGTCCATTCAATTAGCTTCATACTATATGGCCTTATGTATCAAGTTTTTGCTCTATTGCAAATCTCTGCTAGTACAGCCCAAGGTTTCTACAGGTTATGATGAATGAGGGAAACCATTGAGCCTGAGTTCCTTTGAGTCTGGCTTACTTCACTTAATATGATTGTTTCTAAGTCTTTCCATTTCCTAACAAATGGGGCAATGTCGTTTTTTCTGACAGCAGCATAGAATTCCATTGTGTACAAATACCACATCTTGTGGATCCATTCATCAACTGAGGGACATCTAGGTTGGTTCCATATCTTTGCTATGGTGAATAATGCTGCAATGAACATTGATGTGCTAGTGGATTGAGTATGCCCTAGTTTCTGAATGGTTGGGTAAATGCCAAGTAGTGGAATTGCTGGGTCATAGGGAAGCTCTATGTTTAGCCTTTTGAGGCACTGCCATACTGCTTTCCACAGTGGTTGAATGAGTGCACTCCCACCAACAGTGTAGTAGTGATCCCTCCTGGCCACATCCCCTCCAGCATCTGTTGTCATTCGTTTTCCTAATCCTGGCCATTCTAACTGGAGTGAGGTGGAATCTTAGCATTGTTTTGATTTGCATTTCTTTTATGACCAGAGATGTGGAGCATTTCTTCATGTGTCTATAGGCCATTTTTGTTTCTTCTTCAGAGAAGACTCTCTTTAAGTCTTTGGCCCATCTTTTAATGGGATGGTTGTTACTTTGGAGATTAGTTTTGGAGTGATTCAATTTTTTGAGCTGTTGATATATTTTAGATATGAGGCCTTTGTCCATTGTTTGGTTGGTGAAGATCTTCTCCCACTCTGTAGGCTTCCTAACTAATTTACTAGCTATGTCTCTTTTCTTTTTGCCAGTCCTGGGCTTGAGTTCAGGGCCTGAGCACTGTCCTTGGACTTTCTCAAGGCTAGAGCTCTACCACTTGAGCCTCAGCACCACTTCTGGCTTTTTTGTCTATGTATGTGGTACCAATGAATCGAACCAGGGTCTTTGTGCATGCTAGGCAAGTACTTTATAAACAGGCCAAACTCCCAGCCCAAGGTTTTGTTTTTTAAGGACTACTTAGTTTCTAAATTTTTAGTTACATAATATCATGTATTCACTTCTACAGTTCCATAGGTAGTTTATCAATGGTCAAGTTATTCAGAATTCATTTTTCTTTTATATCTTTCTGAAGGTGGTTAAGAATTCATAGTATCTGCTCTAGGATCGTACCATAGAAAGCAATTGTCATGACAGAATCCGTCCTATCCTCACTAAAAGCTTGTTCTAACAATAAAGAGTTTCAGGTCCCACCATAAAACTGCTTAATCAGCATCTACACATTCACACAATTCCCAGGAAGGGGTTCCCTGCTTTGGTTTGGATTCCAAATACCTCCCCAAAGTCCACATGTTAAATGTCTGGTTGCCATCTCATGGCAATTCCTCTATGTGCCTGTCCTACACATATACCTCTTTTCACCAAGGCTCATCTCTTTTTTTTGATGTATTGGGTCATTCTGATATGGGTGAATCTGATGTATTGGATCCTCTGGGATATCCCACTAGCTTAGAACTCAAGGCTACCTTGCTAGAATACAGGTGTTTTTTCCTTAAATTTATTGTCAACTGTATTTTTACATTTTAATTTTATTTTGTGAATGCTCTGAGAAAACACCCTTCACGTGAAAGAAACAATTTATCAGTCAATTCAACATCACTGCTGAACTCCATGCAAAAGTTAACCTTCAAGGTTTACAGAAGAAGTGTCCAAGTTGTCTTTCAAAAAAAACAAAAAACAAAAAAAAACAACCTCTTGAATCCATTGAATGGTGGTTGAAACTAGCTTGTCAAGAATGGACAAGAAGAGAAGCCATTCCAGAGGTCAATAGCTTTTTGACATCACACACTGCTCAAAATCCCACCAGAGAATATAACTCTGCCTAAAAGAAACATGACAGCTGTGGATGGGCCTATCTAGCATGTACAATTGATTCCCCAGACTCTCACTTCTCATCATCAAAACAACGAATAGCTTCTCCCTTTTCCTTCCTGTAAGACCCTTCCCATTCCCCAACACCACATGGATGTAGATCTCATGGCTTGTCTTGCCAATTGGCTCAGCTGTAGAGGTTTTCTGTTGTTTTGTTTTCCAATAAAGTCTCCAACCTTAGTATTGCTTTCTATGAGCCAATGCTGTTGGTATCACCAATAGTTGTATTTTGTTCTCTAATTTTATTGAAAGATACAGACATCATTTGACTTACAAGATGATTACAAGACACTGAACAAATTTATTTTCTTATCCTGACAACAGAAAGTCAACAAGGCAGACAGAGAATAACCTAAGGACACAGGCAGGAGGAAGATTATTTGAAGGAGAGCTAAAGTGAGAGAGAACCAAGGTTTTCAACCAGACCAGTCTTAGCAGAAAAAGAAACTTCTTTTAAAATTACCCCTACCATGAAATCCAAGAAAGAAACAGTCCCAGCAGGAGGAATTAAACACTGAAAGTCTGTGTGCTTCAGATGCAGGACATCTAACCTAACCTAACAGTGGGGTTTGTCAGGGGGAACCAAACACTACAAGTTCAAGGCAGAAGTTTCTTTTTTTTCTGTCTACAGATTTATTTGTCTATTTGTTTCTTTAAGACAGGGTTACTGTATGTAGCTCGGGCTGCCCTGGAACTCAGTGATCCTCTTTGCTTTCCACTCAAGTTCTGAGATTACAGGTGTGAACCAATGTGCCTGTCCTTGCCAACAATATATATTTATAGATATCCATATGGCTGGTTACTACAGTCTCAGCTTTGGGTCCTAAATTCATTGACAGTAAGAGAAAATCACTAAATATATATATATATATGCACCTATATATAAATATGTTTATATATATTAGAAAATATTTAGACTTTGGCAGAAACCTACACAGATGTCCAGGTATAGAGGACAAAGGAAAGGTTGATTACCAGCAACAGGACCAGAAAGACCCCTTCTCACAAGAGAGAAGTGCTGGCTCTTGTCTGGGGTGAGCTATATCCTATATAACCAGTAGAGTTTAGAGGGCGAGACGCTGGGGAGGATGTGAGGACTAGCAGGCTTCACCATGGTGGACTAGGATTTATGGTTGCTGCCCAAATGGAAGATAAGGGTGCCTAGGCCTACAGGTCAGCTGCCACAGAGGAATGCGTCTCAAGGTAAAAAGGTGGAAGCTAATTATTTACTGCCTTAATCAAAGGACCTAGCCTGTGTAGGGAGCACACTTAACAATAGAGAGGAGGCCATTGGGCCTACACCAACATAGAAAATAATTTACTAATTTGGGCCAAACTAGGGAACACAAAATCTTAACCCACCTCCATCCACATTGGCCATCGAAATACAATTATTTAAAAAAAAAAAGAAAAAAACAAGAAGCTTGTATAAATGATTACTGTGAACACCAGTAATCATACCTAGGGCTTCATCTGTCTTTCTAAGCAATTTTCTTGCTTTATTTGGCCAAAACATTTGCCAGGGTTTCTTTCAAGTCTTGTGGCTACTCATTTAAATCTGTATTCCCTGTTTAGTAATTTGTACCCCGCACATCCCGTGTGCACCTTTCTGCTTTCACATTCTTGATCAGAGAGAGGAAGAACCAGCAAGACCACAGGCCAATTTCTATCCAGACCAAAGAGCATTCACACATGGGGCTTGAACAAAATGAGACATGAGGTCTGTGCAAAATGGGAAAGGCTCCTCTCCAGACTGCCTCGGATCTGAGCTTGTCTCTACTACCAAGCACAATCTGGCCAAGAACTTTTGCAGCAGAGGCCTCCGCCAACCAGAGCCAGAGAGCACCCCGCGCATGCGTACTGTAGGACGAGCCGGAAGTTCAAAGCGCGGGTTGCCGGGGCGCGCGCACGCGCGGCCACGAGCGGAGGCGGGACGGCGCGCGCCGCAGCCACCGGGTTTCCCACGGCGGGGAGGCGCAGGCTCATGCGCGCGCGTCCGCCCGCCTCTACGATGGCTCACAGGCCGCCCAGGACCTTCCGTCGGCGCCAAGCCGACTCCAGCGACAGCGATGGCGCCAACGACGACGACCAACCTGCTGAGCCTGCCGCGGGTCCACAGGGCCAGATGCAGGACGGCCCTGCTGCAGGCCGAGCGGAGGCGGCGGAGCGTCCCCGCCCGGCCCGAGGTGGTCGGGGCCGCGGTCGAGTCTGGGCGAGCTCCCGACGCGACGGCCCCGGAGCTGCCCCGCGGGCGGCTGGCGGCGCCGGTGGCCGAGGTGACGCGGGCGGGGGCCGGGGTCTTCTGTGGGGACTGTCGTGACCGCTGCCCACCCAGCCCTCCGCGTCCCGGGACCTGTGGGACCAGAGCTGTGGGCGGGGGAAGCCGGGGGCGGGAGGGGGGAGGGCTGAGGGAGGGGGTGTAACCAGGAACCTTGTCTCGTGTCAGTTTTTCTATGTCCGTATGCCAAAAACTGACCTTAAAACCACAACAAAAAGTCCCATGGAACACTCGGTACCCGAACAGATGGGTAATATGGCGACTCTGCCGCGGTCTTCCAGTAAATAGCCTGGAAGCCTTTTGAAATACCTCGAGTTCTTCAAGACAGGTTTCAGCAGCTGGGGGCCGTCTATGAAATGCCTTTGGTACACGTTAGCATTTTAATAAGGAACGGATTTTTCATTAGTCTTTGAAGTCCAAACTTTCTTCTCCCCCCCCCCCCCCGCCCCCCACTCCCCTCCATCAGTTCTGGGTTTTGACTCTAGTTAGGCTTTTTCCACCCACCTGGCCGTCTTCACCATTTGAGCCACACAGCTCCACTTCTTGGTGGTTAAACTGGAGATAAAAGTCTCATGGACTTTTCTGCCCAGACTGGCTTTTGAGTTTGCAGCTTTTGGAATAGCTAGTAGCAACCTGCTTCTCCTGTTTTTAGTTCCCGTGAAACACATTGGTATTAACTATAGTTTTTGTACAATCCGCCAGTTAAATTTATTTCTCTAGAATTTTGAGGATCTTCTTTATGTTGCTGTGTAGCTTTACGGAACTTAACAGACCAAATGGCCTTTCAAAATCACACACTGAAGAGAGACTTGTACACTTTTTGCTACTAGCCATTGTAATTTGGCCTAAATAGAAAGAAAGCTTTAATCATAGCGGTGTATGGAATTAGGATGAAAGTCCCATTTACTTTGAGATAGTGTATCTTCCCAGTTCTTATTTTCCTCTGAAATAGAACTAAATATATAGGATTTGAGTATTCAATAATTCTATTGCGTTAAAACAGATTTCAGTGTACCTTGCACATCGTAAGTGTACCTCCCCTTTTTTTTTCTTTCTACTTAATCATGTCTATTTTTCAAGATATAGCTTCCGTGCATCCACATCTCATTGAGAATTACACTACTAGGCAGATTATACAAATAGGGAAAGTCTTTGTACATTTATTATGCCTTCTATTTGTCTCAGAAAGATAACATTAGAGATCTGTGTGTCTACCAAACCCCTATTGTATATTATGCCATATGTTTCTCAGATGCCATTGTTGACACTTTTTCTTCTTGTTTTCCCATAATGTCCGATTAGAATCTGGAATGATTGATCTTTCGTCAGATGAAGAGGATGGAGCACATGGTTCCTCAGACAGAGAAGAGGATGAGCCTTCATCCTCTGACAGTTCCAGCTCTCTGGATGTAAAGGAATGTTCATCAACGGGTTGGTCTTTGTGCATAATACTAAACATATGCTCTATTGCCATGTTAAACCTATAAAAAGAATTTTCTTTCAGTATTTTCTCTACCAATAATTCTTATTATTGATGAAACAGCAAAGTGTGAAGCAAATCATTGATTACGCATAATGGTCAGGGTGCTAGAATTACTCCTCTCCACACTGTGTATACAACATCAGGCAGCTTCAAAGAGATCAAGGTGAGATTCAGGCCCAAACAATCTGCTCCAAAACTTGATCCTAACCACAGCCCTGTATTGGGTGATTTCACCCTGATGCCTGAAGAGTAGTTAAGAATTTGTCAGTGGTACATTTCAGGTATAGGAATACAACAGGAAACTCATAAAAAAAATTATAAAGTAATACATACTTTCATGAAGATGGGTAGGTTAGTCTTCATTCAAGTCATAATAAATATTAATCAAAGCAAACAAAAGGCATTTGTGTTTTTTTTTACAAAGATTAGTCCACATGTTCAGAAGTTAGCACCTCTGGGCTAGATCAGACCCCCTGTTTCTGTAAATAAAGTTCTGTTAAAATACAGTCATACCCTTTTGCTTACTAAGATTGATTTTGTACTACAGTGGTAGAGTCGTTGTAGTATGACCCACCTTCCCCCAAAACCAGTGTTTATAATTTGCTCTGTGCTACCCCTTTTTCATAAAGAAATACGAATAAAGGAAAATAAATTCATTAAACATTTTAAAGAATTTGTAATGTGGTCATCTGTAGCGCTGTAGCCTTGTCAACTTGGTTTTTCTTCTCTAAGTTACAAAACACAGAAGTAGTAAGTCATTAAGACAATGTTATCATTGATGAAAAGTGATTCTTAGATGATTCAGATACTGTACTGTACAATGTACTTTTCTTTTATAAAGGAAACTTACTGCATCTTCATCATCTACTACAGTAACCACTAGCCACATGTGGCTGTTGAGCAACTAAGAAATTGCACTTTTAGTTTATATAATCACATATGGCTATTAAACCATACCACTGTGGAACATGGTGGAGTCAACAGAGTAAGGAAACTCTTAAAATGAATCAGCTGCATGCCCCACCAAGGAGAGAACAGTCCTTGGAATAGTACGAACTAGCTTTTTTTAATGTTTAGAATAAAGGAGGCATGAGCATATAGTATCCCAGAGACAAAGGAAAATGAATGTTGTACAGTGCAGAGCGTTTAGCACAGTGAATAAGTGGCCATATACCAATGCCTTGTTGAGAAACACTGATGTACATGTCTACAGAAGAAAAAATGGAGGAGGGAGTTGGTATCATGATGCACACTATAATCCCAGCACTTAGAAAGCAGAGGCAGGAAGATTATGAATTTGAGGCCAGCTTGGGCTCCAGAATGAGACCAGGTCTCAAAAACTAGAACAGTAGAGGAATACAATAACTTGAAGAACTTAGGAGTGAATTTATTTTATCTGCATATCAGAGACTACAACTGTGAGAAGAATGAACCAGGAATGGACTATCTTCTTTGAAATGTGGCAAATTCTACCTGTTGTCAAGGGAAAAGTTAGTTGACCGCTGAGTCTTAGGTGATTGTGTGTCAGAATGAGGTATGTGGAAGTTATTTGAGTTATTTATAAAAACCTGATGTTGGCTTTATTCCTTTATCCCGTGGCTGCCTAGCATCTGTTCTGTGGGAACTGCTAGATGTTGGATGTGGAGAAGCAGAACAGAAAGACTATTCTCTTCCTTGAACTTGTACTTCTTTTTTCTTTTCTTTTCTCTTTTTGATCTGAGAGCAGAACTCAAACTTGGTACCTGATGTTTTTGCTCATTGGCTAGAACTCTACCAACTGAACCATGCTGCCAATCCTACTTTTATATCTTCATTGTAGCTTAAAAGGATTAGTGAGTGTAGTCATTGCTGTTCACTTATTATGTAAACCCTATCAAATCATTTTATGCTAGTCACTTCTAATTCATGTGTTTCTATTTCCATAGTCATACATTGGCCTATTTGTTTTTTTTTTTAATTTAATTTATAGAGGGGTTACAGTTATGTTCGCCAGATAGAAGGTGCATTACTTCTCACACATGGATACCCCTTCTCATGTTTTTATCCCTATTTCCCTCCCCCCCACACCCTCCCCTAATCTTTATTTCCCCTCTTATTTCAAATAAACAAATGAACATACATATAATATACCAGGTAACAAAGTCAGAAACTGTAACAATATGAGATTAACCAAAGGACAACATAAGAGAAGTGAAAAAAACATAGTACATTAAGAACAACAGTCACTCATAATTAAGCTCTTGTTTCCATGTCCTTGAGGTCCATTCATTTGTCCTCATCCTATATGATCTTATGTATCTAGGATTTGAACTGCTATAATCCTCTGCTAGAAGAGTCCTAGGTTTGTACTGATTATTACAAATAAGGGAAACCATTGAACCTATGTTCATTTGGGTCTGGCTTGCTTCACTTAATATTATTTTTTCTACATCTTTCCATTTCATTACAAATGGGGCCATGTTGTTCTTTCTGATGGCGGCATAGAATTCCATTGTGTATAAATACCACATCTTGTTGATCCACTCATCTACTGAGGGGCATCTGGGTTGGTTCCATATCTTTGCTATGGTAAATAGTGCTACAATGAACTTCGTTGTGCTAGTGGATTTAGTATGTCCTTGTTTCTAGACCATTGGGTAAATGCCAAGTAGTGGAATTGCTGAGTCATACGGGAGATCTATGTTTAGGACATTGGCCTATTTGAACTTCAAGGTATTATCTTAAACATTAGTGTCCCAGGAGGCTATAAAAACAAACTCGGCTCTACCTCAAATCAATTAAATATGTATCTCTAGTACTGGTGCTTGGGTATTAAGTTTTAATGTATGCATAGAGTTTTTAAATTGCTAATATAGTCTACTGCATTTGAGAGAATAAGAATTTCTCTTGTTATTTTGTTTACTGTGAGGATTTTTCTTGATTTTGGTTGTTTGGTTTAGTTTTTGCTTTTCTTCCGTGTAGGAGTGGTAGTATTGTGCTTATTTTGTTTTTGAGGCAGGGTCTTCCAGTTGTAGTCTGGACTGGTCTCAAAGTCACATTCTTCTGCCTCAGCCTTCCTCTCATGTGCTTGGATTATAAACCTGCAATACTATGCCCAGAGATGATATTTTTCTTGGAAAAACATTTTTTTTCTAGAATGTAAAGATAAATTTTAGCTTAGATCATGCATGAAGACGCTTATAAATAAAAACTCATATAAATGAGGTTTACACTATATAAATTAACAATTAAGACTATTAAACTTTGTTGCCATTTGGTCACTCATTTATATCTGATTAGACATAAGGACAATTTATTTCCTTTATACTTTTTAACTTATTATGTTTATTCATGTGGGATTCACCGCATCACTTTGCATCTGGCTTGTCTTCATGCTGGCTGTAGTCTGTTTCTTCCTGTGTGTGGAGTTTCTCCCCTGGAGGACTATGTCATAGTTGGGTCTTTTACTTGGTATGCCAGGCTCATCTTCTGACTTCTGCGGGTCTCTCCAGGTAAGGAACTCCACACCAAGCCCATTCTGCCTGCGCTCCCTGATACCCAGAGCTTCTGCAACTGAGGAATAGCCCTAAGCAAAGAGTCTGCCACACCTCCCAAGTTCAAAATTAACAAAGTTAGGGTTTTTATTTTTTCCTTTCCTGATACAACTCTTGAGCTAATTATTACCATTGTGTACATGAATGGAAATAGCAAGCACTCTTAAATGTAAGGACTATATATTCTGCTGATGCTCAGTTTTTCACTGTCTTTCTCTTTGATTCCTGCAGTGAAGATCCCGGATGCGACTTTTATTCAGGCAGCGCGAAGAAAGCGTGAGCTGGCCAGGGCCCAGGATGACTATATTTCTTTGAATGTAAGCCAGTGCTCCACCATTTGTGCTGGGGAGAGAAACAGTGAAGAGGATTCTGAGTGTGAGACCGGTGACTACCGGAAAACTATACCATTTGCCCCCAAGCCACGGACCCTTAGGCAAAGGATGGCTAAAGAAACAGGTACCACACATTTACTTCACTTAACAATATGTGAGAAGATTTAGGTGTTTTATTATTATTAGTGTATTAAGACACAATTTCCTCACAATGTCAAGTGTTAAGATTTGTTTTTGTTTGCTATCAATTTGGTTCATTATGTCATGGCCTCTAAAAGATACATATCAAAATATTATCAAAAGAAATGTAATAATGCTTAATACCTGTCCCCTCATTTCATTTTAATTTTTATTTATTCATTTTCAAGACAGGATCTTGCTCTGTTGCTCAGGCTGGCCTTGAACTCACAATCCTCTTGCTTCCATCTCCAGAATGCTGGGATTATACAGTGTGTGTCACCATGCCTTCCTCTTCCCAGCCCCTTGATTTTGACAGGTTTAAAACTATACAATGTCTTATTTTTGGAACATTGGAAATTATCAACTTATATGAAGTAATCTTTTGAACATAGATGACTCTCCAGGGATTTATAGCTGTCGTATATTAAAATCTCCCATACTGTAGAAAAAGTAATATGCTCTGGTGTTGAGAGCCAGAGTGGAATCAAACTGTACCTTGATTTGCATCAGACAATGGCTTTATTGTCTTACTGTTTTCTGGCCTTATTCTGTTTAAATGACCTGAGATTTACCATATGAATGTAATACCTGGAAGTTCCCTGGGTCTCAAGGAGGGAAGAAGCTGGAGTAAAAAATAAACGGGGCAGTCTCAGCAGTCTTTACCTGGACTGCAGACATCCCGGACCCGGTGTGTCTGTCTCTCTTCTTTTTCTTCCTAGTCCTTGCCCCCTATTTCAGGAACCCCAATCTGCGAACCCTGGTTTGCTGCTGGCTGGCCCCGGCACTCTGGCTCAAAGGGCTGTCCACATTTCTCATTTGTGTCATCTTACGGAGATTTTTGTTACTTCTAATAATATTTTGTTTCAGAATGAGAGTTTGGCTCCTCATAAATCAGAAATTAATTTTTAGATACTTGAATTCTCAGGTAGGAATTAGATATCCTAATAAAACCACCATCACCAGACTTTTTTTTTTTTCTGTGTGTAGACTGAAGTATTTCAGGTAAGTTAGTGGTAAAAAGACAGGTTTCAGAGTCAGTCACTGCCTTGCATTGTAGCTTTAATATAGTCCTTAGCTAAGTATTTACTTTTCCAGCGTGTACCCATTCTCATTTTTTGAATGAGGGTAATAATGGTATCTTATCCTTAGAGAAGAATAAAACTTATAAAACTGCTCCCCAACCAATGTAAAATAAATGAACCACCAAAAATGTTGGTTGCCGCAATTGGAATGGAAAAATATTTATGTGAGAATTTTTTTTTGTTTTCTTTTTATAGCAATAAATGAAGGAATAAGTGAAGAGAGTCAGGAGGATGAAAATCAGGATATTTGGGAACAACAACAAATGAGGAAAGCAGTTAAAATCATAGAGGTAATCTATTCTAACAAAAATGATAATAACTAATTAACACAACCGTAGTGACTTAAAACAGCAGATAGGGGCTGGGAATATGGCCTAGTGATAAGAGTGCTTGCCTAACATGCATGAAGCCCTGTGTTGGATTCCTCAGTTCTTCATAAGCAGAAAAATCTGTTTATATTTATTATTATATTTATTTCCATATATACACATGTATATATGTACATATATACACATACATGTATATAATACATGTAGATTTTATATAGAGAGCGGGGGAGAGGGAGAAAGAGAGAGAGACAAAAATGGATCAGGGATGTAGCTCAGTGGTGGGACACTTGTGTAGGAATATGCAAAACTTTGGTTCATTCTCCAATATCCCCACCCCCACCGAAAAATTATATATATATATATGCTATATTATATATTGTTGCTATATATATTTATATAATAATCATTATTGTATTTGGAGATAAAAGTTGTAGATTTTCATTTTAGGTTTGTTTTATTCTAGGTAAGCTCCACTAGGTCAAAAATTAATAACTATCCATTTTTATATCTAATGGTGCCCTGTCTTGTTGGGAACTTACACAATATTTGTACAACTTGAGAAAAGGGACTTGATTTTTCTAAGTTTCATTTTTCTCATCTGTAAAGTGGGAAAGATAGTAGAAAAATACTTGACAATGGCTGAAGGCTCAAACTTACAATGATATATGTCAAAGTACTTATAAGCTGTATAAAATCATGCAAATATGAGTTTTTAAGTTAAATCTTTTGATAAGGATGCTCTGAGATATTATTTGTTCTTTTTTTATTTAAATTTTATTACCAGGGTAATGTATAGAGAGGTTAGGATTATATTCATAAGGTAGTGAGTGCATTAGTTCTTGAACATTGTTACACCTTCCCATCATTTTTTACTACTTTTCCTCTCCCCACCCCCTCCCAAGTTGTAGAATTTCCTTCCAACATATTGTCTTGTGAATATCTGTTAAACTGGTTTATTTCTCATGTGTCTCATCATTTTTGTCCCTTCCGTTCCCAACTCAAATAAACAAATAAATGTGTATTCAATACAACAGTTATCAAATAGTTTTTTTGAAAAGTAAATTTCCTTTGTAAAATGCTGAAATAAAAATAGTTTTTCAAAGGAACATAGGCTCAATGGTTTCCCTCATTTGACATAATCAGTAGAAACCTTGGGATCTCCTAGCAGAGATTTGCAGTAGAGCAAAACCTAGATACATAAGGCCATATAGGATGACACTAAATGAAAGGACCTCCAGGATATAGAAACAAAAGCCATATAATGAGTAATTGTTGTCCTTAATATATTATGTTATCTCTCTTCTCTTTTGCTATCCCTTGATTATCTCATATTGTTACAGTATTTCACCTTGTTATCTGATATATTGTTTATCTGGTTATTTGAAATAGGATAGGGAAGGGAGGGAAAACAAGATGAGGGGCAGGGGTGGGGAGAAGGAAATGGGGACCAATATATGAGAAAGTGTATCAATGTTTGTGAAGTAATGCACTTTCTATTTGGTGCATATAATGCAACCCTTCTATTAATTACAATAAAAATATATGGAAAAAAAAGAATTAGAAAATAAGAGAGATGATAGATAAATTAGACTACTATACAATATTTAACATGCAATTCAGTGACATAAATCAATGATCAACCTTTTTCAGTTAGTTTGATAATTCAGAAATATTCAATTGCTAATTTTTTTTAGAAAGTTCAGCCCAAGGCTGGGAAGGTTGCTTGGTGGTTTGCCCTGCATGCATGAAGTCCTTGGTTCAATTCCTCAGTACCACATAAATAGGAAAGGCCAGAAATGGCGCTGTGACTCATGTAGTAGAGTGCTAGCCTTATACAAAAGAAGCTCAGGGTCAGTGCCTAGAATATGTGACCCTGAGTTCAAGTCCCAGGACTGGCAAAAAAAAAAAAAAATTAAAAATAAAATAAAAGAAAGAAAGTTCAGCCCAATATTATTTGTTCTTTTAAGCAAAAACAAGGTTGGAAGATCTTCATGTTATTTAAGCTGAAAAGCAAAGGTCAGCCTGTGACCGTAATTTTGGAATACAAAAGATAGTGAAATCAGTGAATTGGTTCAGTACGTGGTCCACGTCTCCATCAGAACTCCCCGCATGCTAAGCAGGGTGGTGATGGGCTGAGACTAGCCAGAGGACTTGGCCTACCGAGTGAAGTATGCCACGTATTACTCAGGAATACATTCCTCTGAAAGTACCCCCAATCCCAAATCACAGTGGCTTTATTCACATGGTAGGCTGAGAGTACATTATACAGTAAACCAAATGAGCTGTGGAAACTTGAGGAACTGTACTTTGTGAAAAATCACATTTTTTAAAATTCAAAAACAAGGAAAGAAAAGAAACTTAGTTTTGGTGGTCCCGGGGCTTGAACTCAAGGCCTTACAGTTGTTAAGCAGGATTTTTATCTGTGTTCCACACCTCTAAATCCAATTTTTTTTTCTGGGTGCAACCCCAATTCCTTTGTCATCACATCATAGCTGAATTAACAAGCACACACCAACCACTCAAAAACTCTCCTGAGTGAGGCTGGTCTCCAACTACGATGTTCCCAATCTCAGCCTCCCAAGGCATTAGAAATATAGGTCTAAACCACTGGCACCTAGCTTGAGAAATCACATTTTTTAAATTGCCTCATGAATTCTAAAATTTGAAAAACATTTTAATGTGATGTTCAAAAATTATTAAAGCATCTAACTTTTGAACTAGCTCCTTTTATGA
This sequence comes from Megascapheus bottae, assembly GCF_031878675.1. Lineage (NCBI taxonomy): Eukaryota > Metazoa > Chordata > Mammalia > Rodentia > Geomyidae > Megascapheus > Megascapheus bottae. The sequence continues at coordinate 30,735,572 of NC_143515.1, forward strand.
TAAACTAAAAAGTCATTTTAGTGTTTTAAAATTATTTTGCTAATTTTCATAAAATTAAAAATTGTTTTAAATGTACCAGTTTAAAAAATAATTGTACTAATTATTTATAGGGAAGAGACCTTTCTCATAAAAGAGAATCTCAAATGATGAAGTTTGATACACCTGTGTCATTTCCGCCTGTAACCTTAGAAATTATAAAGAAGCAGCTGAACAATAGGTGAGTCCTACTGACTTGGAAATTTTCCTTGTTCTCAACAGTGCCATGTTCATTTTAATTAGTATTAATAGTAAAGAGATTTATAGAAAAAAATAGTATCTGTTACATTACCATGCTAAAAAAAATTGATTTGATTTTTTGTTTTTAAACTTTGTAATATATATGTAAATATACATATTACATAATTAAAAATCAGTTATTATGGAACTGGGAGTATAGCCTAATGATAGAGTGCTTGCCTAGCATGCACAAAGCCCCTCAGTATCACATACACAGAAAAAGCGAGAAGGGGTGCTGTGGCTCAAGTGCCAGAGTGCTACTCTTGAGCAAAAGAGTCTAAGGACAGTGTCTAAGGACAGTTAGTGCCCAGGCCCTGAGTTCAAGCCCCAAGACTGGCAAAAAAAAAAAAGTTATTATAGAGCTTTACTTTTCGGGAAAAATTATGAAAAACGGGCAATTTTTATTTTATTTATCTAGATTGACATTACTGCAAGATACTCATCGTTCACACCAGAGAGAATATGAAAAATACGTAGAGGATGTCAAGAGCTCAAAGAGCACAATTCAGAACCTAGAGAGCTCCTCAAATCAATCTCAAAACTACAAGTTCTACAAAGACATGAAAATTTATGTGGAAAATGTAATTGACTGTCTTAATGAAAAGGTAGATATAAATATTTATATTGTTTTCTTTTTAGAGAGACACTCCTTTACTACCCAGTTCAAAAAGGAAAAGCATAAATCTCTCTTTAACCTCTCTCTAGTATTTTTGCACATACTTCTCCTGGGGGAGATGGGATCTCACTATGTAGTCCAATCTGACTTGGAGCTCACAGTTCCCCTTCTGTACCTCCCGAGTACAGAATTTATAGGTTTATGTCACCAAATCGAGCCTTTTTTCTGTCTGTTTTGTTGTTGTCCTGATATCACAGCTTGAACTCAGGGCCCTCACTCTTCTCACTCTCCTTGTTCAGCTTTCTTGCTTATTCCTGACTGGTGTTCTGTCATAATGTACCATGCTTCTGTCTAGATGGACTTTTTGTTAATTAGAGACATTTTCACAGACTTTACTACCTAGGCCAGTTTCAAACCAAGTTACTCTAGGTTTCAGCCTTCAGGGTAGATTGCATGTAAGGGCCATGGGTGCTCAGCTAAAGGCTTCCTCCACTCCCTTGTTTCTTGTTTCGGTGGTTGGGAATAGGCCACACATACACATGCTTGCACTAAACTCAAGGCTTCAAGCTCTCACTTGGTTTTTTCACTCATGGCTGGTTCTCTACCACTTGAGCCACGTTTCTACTTCTGGCTTTTTGATGACTAATGAGAGATAAGAATCTCTTAATTTGTCTGCCTGCTCTGGCTATGGACAGTAATCCTCAGATCTCAGATTTCTGAGTAGCGAGGATTATAGGCACAACACACTAGCCTCCAGGTCTAGACATTTTTAACAAATGAGATCAAGTGTCCCCTTAATGTTGATCATAACTTTTTATAATTATTATGTTGCCACAACCATAGAAAAAAGTTGTAAGTGATGCTGTGGCTCAGGTGGTAGAGCTCTAGAGCCTTAAGAAAGCCCAAGGACTCAGGCCTTGAGTTCAAGCCAAAGGACTGGCCAGCTAGCCTGGCCAAAAAAAAAAAAAAGCTAAGAGCTAGAGCTAGATGCTATCTCAAAAATAAGCAGAGCATAAAGGTCTAAAGATGTGGCTGCAGTGGAACAGGGCCTGTCTAGAAAGTAAGAGTCCCTGAGTTCAAACATCAGTATTCTCCACCATTTTGGGGGGGAATAGCTTTTTGTGTTAAAATTTCAGATTAAGAAAAAAATCCTAAGAAAATGAAATCCAACAAAATTAATTATTTATAAATATTTTAAGGTTCACACAACATACTTCCAAATTAGAACATAGAAAAATTGTGGCAGTCTACAATTTAGAAAAAAATTGGCTTCGTTGGGCACTGGTGGCTCACACTTGTAAATCCTAGCTACTCAGTAAGCAGAGATCTGAGGATCACAGTTCAGAACTATCCCTGCAGAAAAGTCCACGAGACATTTATCTTCAGTTAACCACCAGAAAACTGGAAATGGCACTGTGGCTCAAAATGGTAGTAGAGTGCTAGCCTTGAGCTGAAGAGCTCAGGGACAGCACATAGGCCCAGAGTTCAAGCCCCACCACCAATAAAAAAGAATGAAAAAGCAAAGGGAAAAAGAAAAACAAACGGCTGATCTCAAACAAGTACTTTATTATCTACATATAGTTTTTTGTTGTTGTTGTTATTGGGGTCTTTTCTTGGTTTTTGTTTTTTGTGGGCCATGGGGCTTGAACTCGGCCTGGGTGCTGTCTCTGAGCTCTTCAGCTCAAGGCTACTGCCCTACTCCTGGGCCTGAGCATTGTTCCTGAACTCTTCAGCTCAAGGCTACAGCCCTACCCTTGAGCCAAGCCCCACTTTCCATTTTCTAGGGGTTAATTGGAGATATGAGTCTCAAATCCTTTTGTGCCTGGGCTGGCTTTGAACCTTGATCCTCAGATCTTAGCCTCCTGAGTAGCCAGGATTACAGGCGTGAGCCAGCTATATATAGTTTTTCTACCAGTGAATTACTTGCTTTCTTTGCCTTATTACACTTCAATTCTCAGAAGGGATTTTTTTTTTCTCCTTTTCTTCTTTGCTTTCTGGGTGAAGAGTAATTTTGTACAGTTTAAAGTTTTTAATTATCCTATTTAAAATAGGCTACCTTTTAATAGCATTTGATGGTTTCTGTCTAAGACAGATATTACAGTGTAGGTTTTTCTTCATTCATCCTTGGAGAATTCTAGTTAGAATCTTCTTTAGAACACATATGACCATGTTTGGATAATGATGTATGTATAACAGTGGCTGTTGATACCCTTCATCATCTCCCATCATTGAGGTGGGAGCATTCCTTCCCAAGATGTCAGAGTTCCATTTTACCTACTCGTAGCTTTCTTATCTTGTTTGTGTTGTCCTTAGTTCAGTGTCTTCTATTCTACATCACCCCACACCAAGCGCTAAGAATTGAATCCTGGTGCTTGCTTTTCCTAGGCAGGCCACTAAAACTGAACTTTCTCCCTTCACCCCTTCTTCCCTTTTTCAGCTTTTACCACTTCTTTATGTGTTCCTCCCTGGGTCTGAGTGGAACACCTACCCTCATTTCCTCCTCCTGTCCTGTCATTTCCTCTCATATTTCTAGGTCCTTGCTCTTACCTGTCATGTGTATTCTGTCTCTGAATCACTTTTGGTGTCATAATCTGATACTTTTTATCTCTATTACAGTTGATAATCTGTTGTTTAATTTTGAAAGTCTAAATTTGTTGCTCACAAGTATTTTGTACTTGAAATGTGTTGGTATTGGAAATGTTTATGCACAAATTGAGCATATAATTTGCTAATATATAATACCTTTTTAAACTATTTAATTGATTATCCATGATCTTCAAGTTGTGACTTATGTATTTCAGATTATCAGCATCCAGCAAATAGAATCATCCATGCATGCACTTCTTTTAAAACAAGCCACGACCTTAATGAAACGCAGGCAAGATGAATTAAAACATGAATCAACATATTTACAACAGTTAGCACGTTAGTGATTTTTTTTTGTTGTTGTTCAATATAACTTACTGGTCATTAAGCTAAATAAATTATCATCTGGAGAATAAAAATATTTTTATTCCTATATAAAAATGATTTTTGTGTATATTCAGAGTAGGCCTTTATTCAGCCTGTCTTCCAAACCCCATACCTTTGAGGGCAGAGTTTCAAAATACCTTCAGTTAAGTCCAAGGCTGAAAAATATTTTAACCCCTAATCACTAAGTATTTGAGACAAAATGTTTTCTGGCCATTAGTGTTTGGGTATGAGTATATATAAATCTATAGACTTGGTCAGAAACCTAACTTGGTGTTTGAAGGGTTCGTCCATATGTGGGTTCTGGTGCCTTTCAGTAGAGACACATTATATTAGATCTCATTTTATAAGATTTGGATGCTTTCTTCAAGTTCTAGCATGAGTTTTGTGATTTCAGTAATCCCTTCTTTTAACCAAGTGTCATTGGAAAGCCAAAGGTACAAGACCATAACAATCTGAGAAAAGCCAGTATAGTGACTTTCAAAATACTACCTGTAATCACAAAGAATGGTAAATGAGCAAATATAAATGAGCAATAATACAGATAAGCTATTGTTAATGCAAATACTTCTATTAGTTGAAGTCTGGCTACTTTGTAGCAGTTGCTCTTTTCAACTGCTAAGTTATATTCAAGAGCAAAACTACATATTTTATGTGAGCATTCTTGATGCTTGTTAATATTGTAATAGAGTTAATTTTGGCATTCCATTGCATATTGAAATCTGCAGTTTACGTATGTGTATGTCTGAAGTATATTTTATTTCATATATGCATCCATGATACTGTTTTCATTTTCAAAGTTTCACTTTTGCTTTTGAATTCATGGTACAAAAATCTATTTAATTCATTGATAGGTAAAACTGAGGCATCTACAAATGGAAGCTTGGCCATAGATGAGAAAACTCAAAGGATTTTGGAACAGATTGAATCTCGAAGGTACCTGTTTTATAAAGGGAAGACTTAAAGCATCATTGCTGTAGTGCTTTTCAACTATTTAAACATACTTAACTTTATGACATAAATGTCCTAACCTGACGTGTTAGCTTATAAACATAATCTGAAGCCAAAGTCTAGTTCAGCAATCCTTAGCTACTTTATACCCACTGGTGTATTTCCCACTGTTGAAAGGGATGGATAAAGTGGCACTGATATGGCTGGGAGTTGCTTCTAACAAGACTGGAAACTAGTTAGTTCTAATTACATTGTCACTCCTTCTTCAGAAACTTAGTAGCCCACAGGAATGTTCTCAAGGGAAATGTCTTATAAAGACACCCTCCTCGAAAAGAAAAGAGAAAGTGGGGAAAGGAGAACTATCAACTCAAAGGAAAAATGTCAGAAATAGTCACAGGAAATTGTGTGCTGATATGATGGTGTTATGACCATTTAAGATGGAGAAAGAACTTCCACTTTCTGTGAAAGCATTGACTTCCAGAAGCAGCTATTTACTTTTCATTTACTCTCAATTTATTCCAAAATACAGAGCACAAAGAAGACAAGCAAGGTTACTCTCTGGGAACTGTAACCATGAGGAAGGGACATCAAGTGATGAAGAATTATCTTCTACAGAGATGACTGACTTCCACAAAAGCCGAGGTCACTTGCTAAGTTTCTAGTAGATTTGACTTCAATTATTGAAGTAGTGAGAAATGTTTTCTGCGATTGCCTGAAATACATTATATGAAACAGTTGGGATAATTCCAAGAAAATGGAAAACATTTTCTTTCCCTGTAAGCTGCCACTGTATAGTTTTTTTCCTTTATCCTTTTATCTTCTGTTATAATCTTTTATCTTTTTATATCATTCTGTTTTTATTTTATTGTCAGTGTAATATAGAGGGGTTACAGTTAGGTTTGTCAGGTAGTGGATGCGTTACTTCTCAAACTTTGATATTCTATTTAAAACAAGTAAATTTAATGGTATAGTTTTTTTTAATGTTGTACAAAGTATGGTGGGTACAGTTGAAGGATTGGGAGTTTTGCAGTTAAATACACTTGAAGTTGAAGAGTTGAGTAATAGTCCTAATGTGTTTGATTGTTGTCAGTAAGTAGGCTATACCAGCCTTCGCGGGACATAGTAAAGATAAAGAATTGAGCTAATAGATTGATATTGTGAGCCCACAGGCTCAATAAATGGCGAACATTATTATTACTACTTTTGCTACTCAGGTGACTTGTTTTAATAAAATAAATGTATATATAAGAAAGCAAACCTCAAATGCATAGATATAAAGAGTCTTATTTTGTTTACAGGTGACCTTTTACAGGATTATAAGAAAGTTTTTGAAGATGTACATGATGATTTTTGTAACATCCAGAATGTCTTACTGAAATTTCAGCAATGGCGAGAAAAGTTTCCTGATTCCTACTCTGACGCTTTCATTGGTTTATGCATACCAAAGCTTTTAAGTCCCCTGGTACGAGTCCAGTTGCTTGACTGGAACCCTCTTAAGGTATTTATGCTTAACATATGCTAATAATTATGATCATATGTGTTAGTCTTCTATCAGGTTAGCTATGAAACACGCCTTACCCTAAAAAGTTGAGCCAAAATTTAGAAATTTATACTTCATGCTTTTTCTTAGTTGTTTTGGTCAGTGGTAGGGCTTGAACTCTGGGCCTGGGCACTGTCCCTGAGGCACTTCAGCTCAAGACTACCACCCTACCACTTGAGCCATAGTGCCATATCCTTTTTTTTTTTTTTTTTTTTTTTGGTATTCTTTACTCTGACTTGGCTTTTAATACTGAGCAACACCAAACATTCTTTTCTACGTTCTTTGAAACCCACACCCACCCAAATCATAAAGTAATATTGGTTTGGGAAATTAAACATAAAAGCTTTGGGGCCAGGAGTTTGGCCTAGTGTAAAGTGCTTGCCTAGCATGCATGAAGACCCAGGTTCGATTCCTCGGTACCACATGCATAGAAAAAAGCCGGAAGTGGTGCTGAGGCTCAAGTGATAGAGCTCTAGCCTTGAGAAAGTCCAAGGACAGTGCTCAGGCTCTGAGCCCAAGCCCAGGACTGGCAAAAAAAAATTTTTTTAAAAAAAAGCTTCATTCCAAGAGTTTTGAAGTTGGAGGTAATAGAGAAAAACACAGAAGTTTGGGAGGATGGTTGGTACTAGCGTCTGCCTAGCCAGTGCAAGACTCTAAATTCAAACTTCTGTAGGGAAAGATGGAAGGAGGGAGGGAGGGAGGGAAAAAGCAAAGCGCATTGAGGAATAAGAGCAGGAACTTAAGCAAGGCTTTGAAAATTGTACATCAGAAGGGGAGAGAGGAAAGGCAATCGATTTAATAAATGTATAAAGGGGTCCGGGAATGTGGCTTAGTGGTAGAGTGCTTGCCTAGCATGCATGAAGCCCTGGGTTTGATTCCTCGGAACCACATATACAGGGAAAGCTAGAAGTGGTACTGTGGCTCAAGTTATAGAGCTCTAGCCTTGAGAAAGCCCAAAGACAGTGTGTAGGCCCTGAGTTTGAGCCCAGGACTGGCAAAAAAAAAACAGTGATAGAAATAAATGTATAAAGGCACAAATTCTAGTTCAGAATCCTAGAGATCACACTAATGTACCGATTCTATAAACAGGTAAGAAAGTGTAGAAATGACACCTTGAAAGTAATGTTTCAGGAAGCTCCAAAACACTCACTGAAGGGAAGAAAATAAGACATAAGGCATTGCTGTAGCCAACTAGTGCAAGGGCACACATCCATCATGTAGATAATAGTGACGAATGATTCACTTTATACCAGCGGTCAGAAAGTAAGAATTAGCAAAATATAGATAACAACATCATTTTGCACTTCCACATACAAACATAATCCTAATATTTGTATTCTAAACTACAGCTTTTCCATTCATTAATGGATGGAAGTTTGAACTTTTCAGAAAGAGAAAGAGACCTGAAAGAAGTTTTATATCCATGTAGAGGTGCCTGCTAAGCAGGGATAGGGAGATAAAGTTCTAGGAAGAGAGCAAAGCTAAAAAAACATTTCAACAAGTAAATGATGGGACCACAGCCTTCTCTCTCTGTTTTGCTAAGTACACATTCTACTCTTACTCTGTTTTAGTCATGAATATCTGTTAGTTACACGTTAGGGTCAGGACCACACAGCATTCATAGTATAGCAACCAAGCTTATTTCCAAGAAGGTGCTAGGGTAATTGGTTGGGCATTAGTTTAGTTAGTACCCATTCAAGTTGAATTGGGTACTGTATTCCATTTTGCCACTGACAGAATAGTAATTGACCATCTGCACTTTAAAAATAAAGTAAACCACATACATTGCACATTTTATACTTAGGAGACTTTTTTGGAGGTAGGTAAATTTTGCCAAAATAAAAATTAAAAAGTTATGTCTGTTTCAAGTGCCTAACAAAGGTATGTGCTGAATATTGGCTTTACAAATGCAAGTAGCAAGTACAACTTTGTTACTGCCTAGAACCCCTAAGGTCGTGTCATCCTGCCTAGCCTTGATCTAATGTTCCATACATAGTACTAAAACAGAATTATTCTCCTTTGTTCTTAGGAAAGTTCTTAAGAAAGAATGTATACACTGCTTTTGTTTTTTACTTTGTATACATTTATTTAAAAATTGATTTATAACCTTGTAATTTCATTTGTAAGTTGGATTCCACAGGTTTAAGACAGATGCCATGGCTCACATCTATAGAGGAATTCATGGGGAACAGTGTGGAAGATGCAAAGAAGGCTGACAGTTCTGATCAAAAAATTCTGTCCTCTGTCATCAACAAAACTGTTATTCCTCGACTTACAGGTACATTATGATCTTATGTTCTTCAGCAGAGCTGAAAATCACTAATGTCTGTGATCATTACAAATACATGTTTAGGTATTGTTGAACAGAAGGAAAGGAAGGGCTGTATTCAATAATATTAACATGTGTTCTGTTCAAGCTAGTTAAAAGATGTGGGGGACGGATGGCTAGAGAGTTGTGGCTCGAGGGTAGCATACATACTTAACAAGCATGAAGTCCTGAGTTCATGCTTATACAAATATCTAGTTATGAAGCTGCTGATTCTCTTGAGTCTTTGTGACATGAATGTTATATTTGTGATACTTGTTGTTTGTTAGTGACATGCTTTCATCCATACTACATGTGTTTTTTATGCTTTTCCTAGTTTCTGTTAGATTCCTTCTCTTTATTTCTCCCCTTTATGTGTTCTCCCTTTCTTTAAAAGCATGTCACATTTTTATACCTACCACCATTGGCAACTTTAAGCACTTTAACATTAATACTTCAATCGTCAACATCTGAAGACTTTTGTTATTAGGTCACACAAAATGAACTTCCATTTTAAAAGATGAAACAGACATTGTTTCTCAGTAATGTGATAAAACTTTAAAGCTGTTTTTTATTGAAGTATTACTGTGAGAAACCCATATTCTTATACTTAGATAATCCCAAGAGTAAGTAGCTTTATAAGAAATTAATAGTTAGAGGTTCCTGTAGTGGCTGAATTCTGCTCATAGTTCAAAAGTAGCACTAACAGAATTTGCTAATGAATTACAGTCAATATAGCAACAGAGAAATAGGAATGAAAAATGGCTCTCTCTCTCTCTCTCTCTCTCTCTCTCTCTCTCTCTCTCTCTCTCTCTGTCTCTTTCTCTTTTTCCTTTTCATCTTAAATAACTGGAAAGGCAAGAGTTGACATTTCTTAAAGCTGGAATGACTTAAAGGAATGTTTCTAGAGTCAAGAGGGCGTGTATTGGGAACTGTTGAGTTTGATAATCTGACATCTGAACAAAAATGTCAGATTGTTGAATATGTGAGTTTTAAAGGAATTCCAGAAGGAGGTATTAGCTCAGAATTTATGAGCAAGTTGACAACATTTAAAAGGATAAAATGATTTTAAATAATGAGGAAATGAATGCAAATGGAGAAGTGTAAGGAAATGACTTAAGTACTGATACTATCTGAGTGTTTAGATGTAGAAGAATTGATAAACAGCCAACTAAACCAGAGAAATGGGCAGGAAAAGGGGGCATGGCATTCCAGAAGCTAGGTAAAGGAGGAGTCTCCAGGAAAAAAGAATGTTTTTTGTAATTGTTGATAATTAGCCAGGTGAAGATTACAGTCTGTCTCTTTTGTGGGATGAGGTTTTATGAATGCCTTGTGATTTAATAAAGCAGTTTCAATACAGTGGAAGATGATAAGACCTAATCCAGAAACAAATAGGAAATGAAAACTTGAAGGTAGACATTTAATATTTTAATGGACTTGTTTTAAAGAAAATTGAGGAGTGAAGCATTATTGGAAGAGGAGTGGGGGTAAGAAAGGAAATGATTTTTTTAACTTTTTAATTAACGAGTTTATTAACATTGATTTTTATATCATTTCAAATGTCATGTTTAACAAACAAATATTCAAAAAGGGAATCCATACAATCACTGGCACTTAAGATTTTAGAACATAATTAAAATTAAGCATTAATCTATGTAATAAAACATTATGTCTATAGAGAATATAGCCCATCATAGATTTTTATGTCTATGTAGTTATGTTTATATCTCTTAAGACCATGTCCATAATATTGGGTACCCAAATATTGAGTCATCGCTCTTGTACTGTTTGGATCTAATATCCACATATTTAGTGCAAGAGGAATAGTTGTTTCACAGTACTGCAAAAAATACTGGAGATGATAGCAATGCCAGAGTGAAAGGACCAAATTCCTGGAGCAATGTGCAAATAAGCAGGGGGGTAGAGCGCTCATTCACTGTCAAAGATTGGCCTTGACTGGGATGTCAATTCTTCATAGAAGCAGGAGACATGAGAGTGCATGTAGGTTCAGGTGCATTAGTGCTAGGGTAAGAATTTCTCTTCTGCTCTCTTTTAACTCTGGTCCCCATGAAATTAAGTACATGTGAGAGAACGGGGAGGAGACCAAAAAAGTAAATAAAAACACTCATTTAGAAGAGTAAATAGTTTGTCAACTGAGAGTGAGAACAAGAAGACAAGAAATAATCCTCTACATGGAAGAATAAGTGAGTAGATCAAGGAAGGGGAATATAATTGCTGACCCAGCATCAAGGGCTCATTTCAGTTTCATGGTGACATGATATTTTAAAATTCAAAATTTAGCTGTACAGCTACAGGCACAGACTCAGTGGTAAGGTGGCTTTAAGCTAAGGTTGTAGGCTAACCCAGAGAAGTTCAACTAAGCTGGAGGGCAAGGAACTGAAAGTATATGCAAATATTTTGAGGGAATAATTCACCATGAATTCTAACTTCATAAGAAAGAAAGCCGACTAGACCTCAGTTATGTGTACATTAGGTACAAATCAATGGAGTAAATAAGTTGTATATCACTGAAATGTTGATTTCAGACTTCGTAGAATTCATTTGGGATCCCTTGTCAACTTCGCAGACAAGAAGTTTAATAACACACTGCAGAGAGGTTCTTGAAGAACATTCTGTTTGTGAAAATGAAGTTAATAAAAGCAAACAGGTAATGATACCTGGGGACTCAGGGTAGGGTTCAACGAAGGCCCTGGAGTCAGGCTTTAGCACTGGGAAAAAAAAAAAAAAAACCCAACAGTAAATGAATAGAATAAAATAACTTATGTAAGTTCAAATGCTATTTTGTGGAAATATTTCCTAGAACATGATCCTAGAACACTGTGATTCTTAAGACAATTCAAAATGCTTGAGAAATGGACTAAGATAAAACTGAATTTTTTACCAGGGGCTGGTGGCTCACACCTGTAATCCTAGCTACTCAGGAGACTGAGATCTGAGGATCGCTATTTGAAGCCAGCCCAGGCAAGAGACTATTATCTCCAATTAACCACCAGAAAACTGGAAGTGGTACTGTGGCTCAAAGTGGTGAGCACTCACTTTGAGGAGAAAAACAAACAACACAGGGACAGTGATCAGGCCTTGAGTTATAGTCCCATAACTGACAATAAAAAATAAAAATAAAAAAATTGAATTCCGCTTGGCTTTTAATGTTATAACTATTGATTGATGGCCACTTAAATATAATTATATCTTGGATAAGAGGTTAAAGTAGTAAGAGACATATGACGTCATTGAGTTCAATGTTCTGGTTTGCATTGTACAATCATGAATAGTTTGGCTGGGACAGGGTGAGTGGTTAAGTTCTCCTTGGTAAGGGTGTCAGGAACCAGAGTCCCTGTAGGAGGTTTTCATCCAATCTTCTTTTGCAAAGTTTGAATACTAATGAGCATGTGTGAGTCTTATGTTTTCCAATTAGGATCCTGTCTTTATATATTTATGTTCATGTCTTTGAACTTGAGCTGATATTTAAATTTCGAATATATATGTAGTATAGTGCCTTAAAATTTTCTAATTTGAGTACTGTGATTAATTTTTTATATATCTAAACAAAGTGAATTAACTAGAGTCAGCTCTCTAGGTAAAAGGATATACAGGTACAAACAGTACCTGGCCATACCTAGAGCAGATAAGAACATAAATTTGTTTGGATTTGACATTTATGAACAATTTGGTTGGAATTGGGTAGCTGCTTAATTGTAGGCTTCTACAAATCGGTAAGAAAAAGGTAGAAGCTAATACCAAAACAAAACAAAAACAAAAACTGTAGGGGCTAGGAGTTTGGCCTAGTGGTAGAGTGCCTGCTTTGTATGCACGAAGACCCAGGTTCAATTCCTCCATACCACATACATAGAAAAAAGCCGGAAGTGGTGCTGAGGCTCAAGTGGTAGGGCTCTAACCTTAAGAAATCCCAAGGACAGTGCTCAGGCTCTGAGCTCAAGCCCAGGACTGGCCAAAAAAAAAAGAAAAGAGAAAACTAAACATAGAAAAACAGCTTAATGTACTTTGCAAAAGAGCCAAATATGAGAACAGGGAAATGAGAAACAAAACACAATGAGAAATTACTTTACAGCCACAGAATAGCAAAGGTTAAAAACAAAAATGCAAGTTTTAATATGAAAGTAGGGGAGACAGGATTGCTCAGCCACAGCCAATGAAAATACAAATAAGATACCATTATTTTGGAAAACAGTTTGTCATTTTGTACAAAGTTGAACATATGGTTTTCAGTGATATTCAGCAATTCCTTCTTACATATATATATATACCCACTGGAAATACATTGTTATGCTTACTGAGAGAGTTCTGTAAGAATTTTTATATATCATTACCTTTAATAGACTCATAACTGGAAATAATATGTGTTCTATTAGAAGTATTCATGAAACAAAACATAATAGAAAGTGAAAATAACATAACTACAACCATCTGCAACAACCTGGATGAATGCTTTTTATATCCAATTGAAAATTATTTCAGAGGCTGATTCTGGGTGTAGAAATTTGCACTATTAAAATTGTGAAAATATATTTGGTAAATATATTTTCAACCATAACTCTTGCTAATGTTTTCCCATTCTTAAATAGGATTTACTTAGATCCATTATTTCAAGAATGAGGAAGACAGTAGAAGATGATGTTTTTATTCCTTTATATCCAAAGAGGTAAGAGCTATTGATTTGTAGATCTTTTGAAATAGTTCACCATATCAGACAAGTTTGTTGAGAATGTGATGTGAACTGAACTATACTGTTTTCTAACCATAGTGTGTACATACTGTATTAATACGCAAATTAAGATTTCAGTAAATATTTTTCAGGTGCTACTTTATCCCATACTTGGCATGTGGATGTTGTATGGTTTTGATTTGGGGTTGTTGTTGTTTTTAAATATGGCCTAGGAACATGAGAGGTGGCATAAAGTAGTAAAGAGCACAGGTTCTGGAACCTGGATCCACCATTACTAGATATTTGGCCTTGGTTTTTTCCATGTACTGATATTCTTATCTATAAGGGGGTAAATTTAGTGGCTGATGCACAGTACTTTAGGAAGAGGGTGCTCAGAACACAGTAGTGCCTGGACAAGGAAGCATAAGCCTAGAACACCGCTGAAGGCTGTGGTCTAGAGGCCACAGCGATGAATTCTCCCTTCTCCCACTGAAACAAGTGGGACTTAATAGATGGTCAAACCCTTGCCATGAAGTCTTCAGTCATAATAATGCTTTATGAGCACTATCAGTCAGCTACCCAGTGAGCAATCACAGGACTGGGCAGAAGAACCTCAGTGTTTTCTAGCTTATTTTGAGCCAAGAAGATTTATCTGTAGGTGAGAATTATATCCTGTAAGGTTTGTTTGAGAATGTTTTAAGAAAGCAGTACACGCTCATGGTTCAGTATATGCGTTCTTTGTAGTCGACCACTTGAGCCACAGCTCCATTTCTGGCTTTCTGAGTATGTGGTACCAAGGAATCAAACCCAGGGATTTGTGCATGCTAGGTGCACATTCAACCACTAGGCCCCTCATGTAGTACATTTTTTAGATCATTTCATATCATTCATTCTTCAGCTCATACTTCGCCCTCATGTGGATATCCTGTGTCTAAAGGGCAGGCAGGGGAATATACTGCCCACGGTGACGCTATAAACCAGCTGGCTGACATACTCTGTATATGCACAAAGCATATCTGTAGGAATCATTCTCAGAAATAAGTTGTTGAGACAGTGTGGATACATGTGTTCATCTATTTTTTTTTTTTTTTTGCCAGTCCTGGCGCATGAACTCTGGCCTGAGCACTCTCTTTGGACTTTGTCAAGGCTAGAGCTATACCACTTGAGCCATAGCGCCATTTCCAGCTTTTTTTTCTAAGTGTATGGTACTGAGGAATCGAACCTGGGTCTTCGTGCATGCTAGGCAAGCACTCTGCCACTAGGCCAAACTCCCTGCCCCACATATGTAATCTTTAATTGAGATGTTATCAGAGTTTCCAAACTTATAGTTCATAAAGATTTACTTTATTTTTTTAAAGTCTGTTATTGAAACTGGTTCTGAAAGAGTAATGTCTTCTTTTTTTCTTTCAAATCAGTGTTGTGGAAAACAAAACATCACCACATTCAAAGTTCCAAGAAAGACAATTCTGGTCAGCTTTAAAGGTAAGCAAAAAATTGCAAAAATAAAAACTTAAGTTCCTTTTTGAAAGTTTCCTGAGAGAGACAGTAGACATTTCCCATATGGTAAATGTTTTAGGCTTTGCAGACCATACAAAGTCTATCAAATCATTGTACTCTGCTACTGTAATTAAAAAAAATAGACTACGTATAAACAAAGGAAGGGCAATGTTTCAGGAAAACTTCGCTCATGGACACTGAAATTTGTATATCACAGAACTAAAGCGATGTTAAAAATATTTTCATTTTTACAAATGCAATGTAAAAAGTGTGAAAGTCATTCTAGTGTCATAGGCCCTACAAAAATAGGCAGCAGGCTGAAATTAAGCCCTAGCAACAATTAGCTCTTAGTCTAAAAGATGAACTCATTGCTAATTCATGGCAGCAGGGATGGTAAGAAGATGAGAAATTCAAAAGATGTTTCAGATGAAGCACTTTTAGGACTAGTTAATTATACATGATATTATGAGCAACATAGAATTTAAGCATAGTTCCTGATTCTGGCAGCTTATTATCTTCCTTGTGACCCTATAGATGATGTAGAAGAAAAGTTCTGGGAAGGGAAATAGTATCTCTTTTAGACATAGTAAGTTGAATACAACTGTGAAAAGTCCATATTTCAGGAGCCAGATGGATCTGAGCTGGGAATATTAGAGTTAACTACTTGTGTTTAGCATTGGAACCTTGACCGTGAGGGAGTAACAGGTTCTAAAGATGGAGCCTAAGGAGGAGGCCAAACAGAAGAGAGGATGGAAGGGAGGGTAGGGCAAGTGGAATCTTCAGAGAAACCTCAGGAAGACCATAGAGAGTGGCCTTAAGGAACTTTGAAAAGCAGTTGCTAAGAATGATGATAACTTGTTAAAATGCCATTAGGAGACACTGTGAATAGCCATTGCTATGACTGTTGGAAGGTAGCAGTAATGGAGAGATTCTGCATTGAATTTAGCAGAGTTTCAAAAGGTGAGGATTACACTGGGTAAATAGAGCTAATTGTAGAGAGAGTTGAAGAGTTTGGCCATCTGTTTTGTTAGAGATTATGCTGACTTCTCCTTGGAGAGCCTGTGTAATAATCTCATGGCATTTTATGTTAGCTCTTCCGCAATGTTCTTCTTTGGAATGGACTCCTCCCTGACCACATCTTACAAGAGCTGGGACTAGAAAAGCTACTAAACCGCTACCTTATGATTTCTCTTCTGAATGCTGTTCCTGGGCCAGATGTTGTTAAAAAGTGCAGCCAGGTAAGCTGCAGAAGAAAGCATTCTACTTTTATCCTTCCTAAAAATTTAGCTAATATGTGAGGCAGTGTTGACTCCATATTCCAGAATTCCGAGGCTGAGTCCCAAGAAGATTAATGTTCAAGGTAAGCCTAAGCTGTCTGTAGCAAGACCTTTACCCAAAAAAGTGGGGGATGGGAGGAATTAGCTATTAAAATGTATCGTGAAACAAAACAAGGTTGTGATGCTCATATAAGCGTAGAAACCCCGAAGCTCCTCTTCCATATTTAAGAGTTCCTATAGTTCTGAAAACCAGCTAAAATCCCAGCATGCAAGAGGCTGAAGTAAGGATATTGTGAATCTGAAACTACACGGCAAGTTTGAGGCCAGCTTGGGCTATTTAGTGAGAGAATACCTCAACAGTGAAACAAAAGCACCAGGTACTAGTGAATCACACCTGTAAATCCTAGCAACTCAAAGGTCAGCCTAGACAGAAAAGTTCAAAAGACTCTAATCTCCAATTAAAAAAACATGTGGTACTGTGGCTCAAGTAGAGAACACCAATTTTGAGTGAAAAAGCTCAGCGACAGCTCTGAGGCCTTAAGTTCAATCCAGTACACACACATACACATCAAAAGAATTAATATACTAGTTTGAAATCTTTGAAGTCGCCCCTGTAGGGAAAGGGAAATTTACTTAGTCATGACTCCGGGCAGCTGGCTGTTGAGGACTGGCTGTATGTTAGTGGTAGAGCATTTGCCCAGCATGCCAAGGAGCCGGATGCCAGTCCCAGCATAGCAGTTAGTTAAGCATTATTTGTAATTTAGGTGTAGTAAAAATTAATGTAAAAAGTTAAAAATATACTAAAATGATAAATGACAATCTGAGAGTAGGGAGTAAATGAAATGGTGAAAAGATTGCTATAAATTTGACAGAAATTTAAAACTGTAATCCTACCTAATCAGGAGGCTGAGATCTAAACATCAGTTCAAAGCCAGCCCAAGCACTAAGGACCATGAGACTTATCTCCAGTTAACCACTAGAAAATCAGAAGTGGCACTGTGGCTCAAGGGTAGGGTGGTAGCCATGAGCTGAAGAGCTCAGGGACAACGCCCAGGCCCAGAGTTCAAGCACCATGACCCACCAAAAACAAAAAACAAACACAAAATCTTCAATGGACCAAACACATAAGCCAAAATGCCATAGAGACTAACAATTGTTAAGTGGAGTGTTCAGTGGCTCACTGTTTCTCCTGTTTCCTGTCTTCCTGTCTGAAGTTTTCTATAATAAAATACTATCAGAAAAGATCTGTAAAACTAGGAAAGAGGCTGCAATACATGACAATTCAGATCCACCTTTAAAAAAAAAAAAAGCTTTTTACAAATCTGTAACATGCTCTTTTATGGCCCAGAAATGGATAGTGACCACAACAGAATTTGTAAACATAGCCTGAAGTATGTGGGAAAGAAGAGCAGTCCTAAGAATCAGAGAAATGCAGAGTAGTACACACACGTTTGTTTTGCCAGTTAAGAACTGTTTTTTGCTCAGAAAAACATTGCTACCTTTGATGAAGTATTTTTAAAAATTTTATTAAAGCACAAATATAAAATGGAGAGATGAATTGTCATCTTGCACAGTCACTGTGAGATGACAGGTGACAAAGGTGAAAAGTGTCCATGCTTGGATTAACAGGTAGCAGCCTGCATACCAGAACGGTGGTTGGAACAGTCAGCTATGGGGACACCTATTCCCCAGTTAGAAAACTTCAGCCAGTTTTTATCGCTGTCTGCGCACAAGTTATCTAGCAGTGAATTCAGGTAATATTTTCTTTTTACTTCCATAAGCACAGTACAAGGATTTTTTTGTATGTGTGATTTTTAGAAAGATTTGTACTTTTACTGTACTCTTAAAAATCTATCAAGACTTTGTAATACTGCAAAATTGCCCTTGGGACAGGTATTTTATAGAAATAACCTTAAGTATATTCATTTTGTTAAGTATAAATCTTTCAAAATAAGTACTTAGCACTTCTGCAGCACAGAAAAATTTGTGGAGTTTAAACATTAAATCAAAAATCTTGTTAGACATTTTGAAATGTAGCCTAGAGTGCTTGCCTAGCATGCACAAGGCCCTAGGTTTGATTTCAAACACTGTTAAAAGACAAAATATTTTAAAATGTGTTTTTTGGGTTTTTTTTTTCATTTTATTTTATTTATAGAGACTCAACATTTATCTGTGTGCCTGGTATGTACCCAGCAGTAGCTAGTCTATGTACACTACTCTGATAAACAACCTGTCCTTAAAATGGCTGAGAGTATTTCCTTATGCTGAGTGTAAATACTCCTGCCATTTCTCCCATAGTGGCCCAGCTAACTACTGAAATTTCTCTGTGCTTTCCTCGTTTTCACAAGCATTCCCTAGAATGCACTGAACAATAGTCTGTGTTTGAACTTCTCGATTATGTCCATGTGTTTCTTAATGACTAGAATACATTCTAAGAAATATATCACTAGGCAATCCTGTTGGACAAACAATGTAATTACACACAAGTCTAGAGAGAGTAACCTACTACACACTGAGGCATGTGTGTGTTGGGCCCTGTTGCCCCTAGAGACTTGTTGAATAAAGCAACACAAGATGAAATCAAATGTAAGGGAAAAAGAAGCAATCAAGAGATGCAGCACCCACAAGATATTTGAGGCTGCATAATGCAGCACACTGCTTTACTCTTTTTTAAACACACTATAAAATAATGAGTAAATGAATAATATGGTAAATGCATAAACCAGTAACCTATTCATTTCTCCAGTATTAGGTACTACTATACATAACTGTTATTGTGCTTTTCATACCCCCCCCCCCGCAGTGTAAGTTTCTTTACACCAGCATCACCAAAAATACATAAGTGCTATATACGACATCACTAGGCGGGAGAAATATTCTGGCAGTTGCTTATTACCTGAAGTATCATTGCACAATTCATTACTATACATTTATCTCATTATGTGCTACTTTAGATTGTCAGTTTAAGGTAAAACTTTTGCTAGATTATTAAGAATTGCACCAAGTCAATGACTGTGTCTTATTTTTCACACCATTGGGGAGCATGGGGGTATTAGTGATCAAAGCCAGGGTCTCCTCCATGCTAAACTTGCACCTTGCCACTGATAATACACCTCAGCCCTGATCTCTTTAATTTTTAAGAGCGATTTGTTTGTTTTCCAGGAATGAAGTAAAAGACATAATTCTCACTCTGGTGAAAATAAAAGCTGTGAATCAAGCAGAATCAATCATAGAAGAATATCATCTAGAACATCTTACATCTCTAATGAAAGAAGCTTGAATGAACTTTCTAGGAAAGTACTTAAGTCACACAGGGTTCCTTTGCCAACAAAGCTGGCCCATCTGTACTCCCTGTACTCCCTCCGGCTCTCTTCACATTACCTTCCAGTGTCCTGAGTGTACCCACTGATTCTTCTTTCCCAGTTTAAGAGGGGAAATGGAGATATGTGGCATGTAGTTCGATTTTGGCTTAGCTAAGCATAAAACTGTCTTTAAGTTGTACTTTTTACTATAGTTACTTGCAAATAAGGAAATTTTAATTAGAATTACTTAAGTGCTAAATGGCTTAAAGCATTTTAAAGCATTGCATTAACTGACAGTCCAACTGTTCTTCCGAAATGTCTACAAATTTGTTATACCATCACAAGCAAAGAATGCCAGGGTATCTCAACAGTTCTAACAGGTACTTTTAAAAAAAAAAAATTATTTCAGACGATTGAAAAGAATCTTAGGTATTTGTTGGGGCTGTTAGAGAGTGAGCATGTGTTGGTTATATCCATTTGTAATTTTTAAATGGCCATTACCTTTTTCTTACAGGTTGCTTTTTTTACCACTTGGCAGTTTTACTCACATTGCCACTTTTCTTTTGATACTATGTAAGATGTTTCCGGTGCCCTAAGTCATTACTGTTGGTGAGTTACTACTCCTTGGGGTTTTTTTTTGTGTTGATTAGATTAAAAAGGGAATCAGTAATTTAAATACTGAAAATATGTGATTTGGTTTCTGATAAAATATTTCATAAGTCTGAGGTAATAAAAATTAGGAAAAATTTTTAAATTTTTATTTGTGAAATAATTCAAAGGAAAGCCCAAATGCATTTTTTTTTTTGCAATTTGGTATCCAAAAGATAATTGGAAAATAAACTAGTTGCACAGTAGGATTTCAATGTGTGACCTATATTTCTAGTTAACTATGTAACTTAATGGCTTGTTAAGTTATCCTTACTGCAGTAAAGACCTGTAATTCATTTAGATATTTTTCTAAAGTTTCTACTAACCACACAAAATATACAATAAGAAAATCCCATGTAAGAACATCAACCACTGCTATTTGCTAAAAAAAACACCTTGCACCGCTATACAACCACCATCCCAACTACAGCTGCTGTCTCTTTCTTAGGTTATCTTTTCTGTTATTTTCATTATTTGCAAAAATGTGTGTTCATTTTGGTAGTTTTTTAAAGTAAATGGCAAGTACCTTATTGTATATGGAATTTGTAAACTTTTTTACTATTAAAATGTATCTTCTGACTTGAATTTTCAGTTAGTCAATGTCCTGTTCGTAACCTAGAATTTCTTTTCCTGCGGCCTCCTGCATGTGCCATGTATTTAGATACTGTTAAAGGTTCATTATCGATCAAGGCATCTAGTACTTTTTGTTTATGATTTATTTCACAGCTTACAGAAATCATCCCCTCCATCCCCTTGTTCAGATTCTGTGCTCACAGAAGAGCCTTCTGGTGATGATGCATTCATCCCGCTGTGGCTCTACCTACAGTGGGAAGAATGATCACACACCTCTGGGCAGGTATGATTTTTTTTGGCATAATAAATGAGCAAATTTCATTTATTAAAAAAAAGTACTAAGAAAATAACAACTATTTAATTTACTTAGTAACTGTGTTCTCTCACAAATGAAATTAAACTGTTTTCAAGTAACTCCCCTGAGAGCCAACAGATCTTCCACGGCTCACAAGTGTGCCTCAGTCAGGATGTTTTTGAGGCTTCAATTTCATCCCATATTATAGCTTCAATCTTTGAAGTATCATATTCCCTCATCATATCAAACTCCAACCATGGCCGATTCCACTTCTGAGCTTCCTTCATTTGTTCTTCAGTTAAAGCAAGATCAAATCTGATTCCTTTAATTTTAAATTGTGGACGTTCCCAACGTTTAGACCAGGGTTTAGGCTTCATTTTTACTTTCAACTAAGAAGATAATAAAAATGGGATTATTAGGTTGACACAAATATTTTTAAAATTCTCGACTTTTCATTAAGATGGTTCTTTTCTCTTTTTGTAGTACTGGGAATGGAACCCAAGGCCTCACATGTGTTAGGAGAGCTACAGCCCTGAACTGTATTTTCATCCCTGAGATGATTTTTATATTAATTTTATACCTATATTTCTAACTCCAAACACACAATTTATACCTCATTAATAGGAACTTCCTGGTTGGATTGTGGTATTTCTGGTTTCATGTTGACATCAAAAGTGCTGTATTCTGGAAGGGCATCTCGTAAGTACATTAAGTTGTCATCCAGCCGTTTCTCTAATTTGACTACTTGGATTTCATGGATTCGAGGATTATATAGTTCAAAGCAAATCTCAACACCTAGAAAAAAAAAGAAACTACAATCTTACAATGGACTTCAGATACATAAAGCAACTATCATAAAAGTACTTCAAGAAGAAAATGACAAATTTAATTTATTTTTATTTTATTTTATTGCCAGTCCTGGGCCCTGAGCTCAGGGCCTGAGCACTATCCTTGGGTTTTCTCAAGGCTAGAGCTCTACCATTTGACCCATAGCACCACTTCCGGCTTTTTTCTATGTATGTGGTACCAAGGAATGAAACCTAGGTCTACCTGCATGGTAGGCAAGTACTCTACCACTAAGCCAAACTCTTCTCCCCAAATTTAACAATTAAGATGAAAATTACTGAAAGAAAAACCAAAATATGTCTAAATTAAAGAGTAAGATTAATGCTTCCATCAAAGAATGGCATTGTCCCATGCATCAGGAGATGGAAAAACTTGGAGAAAATTGTAATAAGCAAAGTAAGCCACATTCAAACACTACATGGTTTCCCTCATTTGTAGTAACTAGAATGTGTATATAAATCTACAAGTAAAACCACTGGACAATAAAAGACAATTACACATGAACACGAACTAGAAAGCACTCTAAACACATTGTGAGAAAAGGATATTCTTAGGAGAGGATCACAAAGGCTCACAAGCTATGTGCATATAAAATGATGCTTATCGAAATGAATTCCAAGAAATTAAAAGTGGTTTTTCTTTTTGCCAATCCTGGGGCTTGAACTCAGGGCCTGGGTACTATCCTGGGTTTTTCTCAAGGCTAGCTAGTGCTATACCACTTGAGCCACAGCACCACTTCTGGCTTTTTTCTGTGTATGTGGCACTGAGGAATCAAACCTGGGGCTTCATGCATGCTAGGCAAGCACTACGCCACCACGCTCCCAGCCCAACACATGGTTTCTTA
Organism: Megascapheus bottae; assembly: GCF_031878675.1. Classification (NCBI taxonomy): domain Eukaryota; kingdom Metazoa; phylum Chordata; class Mammalia; order Rodentia; family Geomyidae; genus Megascapheus; species Megascapheus bottae. The sequence continues at coordinate 30,758,196 of NC_143515.1, forward strand.
TTGTATGGTTTAGTCCCTTTTGGCGCTGTTTTTTTATTTCTGTACCCTTTAGTATATAAGTTTCTGATTTGGAGAGCAGAAGGGGAAGCACAGAAACGAAAAAGGTTGAACCAATTCACTGGATATGCTGAAAATAAACTCAAAAAAATATACTTATTACTTATGTAACTGTAAACCCTCTATGTCACTTTTACCATAAAATTTAAATTTAAAAAAGTGAAACTAAAAAGAAAAAGTAAGGAACCCTAAATAAGAACACCAACATCTAGAGAAAACATGCCCTCTACAAATACATTGTCTTAGAACGCTTCAATTCTAGTAACATGCATAATTTTAGAGAAAGTCTAGGCAAATACTTCTCCATGTGATGTTCTTTATTCCCCAATGGACAGATTGAAAATCATCCCTATTAAAATAGCAAAATAAATTATGTAAAATTAGTATCTGGGTGCTAGTAGTTCACACCTGTAATCTTAGCTATGTGGGAAGCTGAAATCTGAGGATCATGGTTAAAAGTCAAACTGGCACATAAGTCCACGTTTAACTACCAGTGGAGCTGTGGTTCAAGTATCAGCCTTCAATTTAAAAAAAAAAAAAAAAAGCATCAGCTTCCAATTAAAAAAAAAAAGAACATGTGAAAGGATATCAATGTATGTGAATTAATGCACCTTCTATCTGGCAAATATGTAACCCTTTTACTAATTACAATTAAAAAAAATGTTGGAAAAAAAAATAAATTGAACCTGAAAAAAAAAAAAAAAAAGAGCTAAGGGACAGTGACCAGGATCTAAGTTCAAGCCCCAATACTGGCAAACAAAAACAAAATAGCCAGGAGTTTGGCCTACTGGTAGAGTGCTTGCCTAGCATGCACGTAGACTCAGAATCAATTCCTTGGTACCATATATACAGAAAAAGCTGAAGTAGTGCTGTTGCTCAATGGTAGAGCTTTAGCCCAGAGACAGTGCTCAAGCCCTGGCAAAAACAAAAAAGTAAACTTTTTGATTCTAAACTAGAACTACCTCTCCATGATGGCAGAGTTGAGTTTTGTTTTGTTTGGTTTTTGTCCTGGGGCTTGAACTCTGAGCCTGGGCATTGTCTCTGAGCTCTTCAGCTCAAGACTACCAATCTATCACTGTGAGCCACAGCGCCAGTTCCGATGGCAGTTTTTGTTAACACTGGAGCCCTTCACGTAAACACACCAGCAACAGTTGTAAGCATAACAAGATGCTACAAGTCTTCATTTTATATATGTTATACTTGTTGTGAAACACTTAAGGGCAATGGTGTATTTATTTAAGGTTTATTCCAAAAGAAATATACTCATATGCACTCCATACTCTTATATACACTCCACATTAGCTTTTTGTGTTTAGTACCAAAATGAAAGCCAATTATTTACTATTCAGTATACTTATTTTATTCCAGACGCTGATCTAGGAACTATGCATACAGCAAAGCAAAACAAGATCACTCTCCTCTCATAGCTTACAGGGTGGATAACAGAAAAGAAGGTAATTCCACAGTGATGACAACATTGTGACTGAAAGAAACAACCTTAACTAAGACCATCAGGGAAAGGCTCACTGAAAAGATGGGATCTGAAATGATACTCTAAAGGGCCAAGAATCCTGCAGACAGAACAAGCCAGTGTGGTTACCCCTACTTGTAGTCTCAACTACTGCAGAGACTGATTGGGAGGATCGATCGAGCCCACAAGACACTGTCAAGGAAAAGGGAAAAAGGAAGGGGAAAACAGGAAGGGGGAAGGAAAAGGAGAACAAATACAAAGGCTGTGAGGTGTTAAAAACTTGACATGCTGGAAAACCAGGGAAGGGATCATTTGGCAGAAACACAGAAACATACCAACCAGGGTGAAGGGTTGTGTCCCCTCCATGACTCATGCTGAAAAATCTGACTGAGGTTCTACTAAGGAGTGAGGCCTCTGGGGAAGCAAAGAAGGCCTGAGTTGTCTGCCCTCAAACGGAGGGCTGATGGGAACCAGCTGAGGTCTTCTGCCTTTGTCCTCTAATCAGCTGAGCACTCAGTACTTGTCTCCTCTGAGGACACACTCAGGAGACAGGGATGGGCCCCACCAGGCAGTTTGCCAGGGTCCTGATGGTGCACTCCTCATCCTCCAGTTCTGTGAGAAATAAATGTTCTGTACAAATAACAACGTGGGCATTTGGTGACGGCAGCACACATGGGATAAGAAAGCAGGAAGTGAAAATGGAGACAGCACCAGTGGGGATGAAAATGAGATTAGGGAAGAGCCAATGGAGAGGGAGGAGATATAAAATTAGAATTTAAGCCGGGTCGGTGTCTCATGACTGTAATCCTAGCTACTCAGGAGGCTGAGACCTGAGGATCAAGGTTCAAAGTCAGCCCGGGCACTAAGGGACCTAAGACTCCTCTCTCTAACCTCTAGAAAATGCGAAGTGGGGCTTGGTTCAAGGGTAGGACAGTAGCCTTGAGCTGAAGAGCTCAGGGACAGCACCCAGGCCCAAAGGTAGGTCAGTAGCATGAGCTGACGAGCTCAGGGACAGCTCCCAGGCCCAGATTTCAAGCCCCACAACTGACCAAAAAATAAATAAAATCCTGAAAATATATTGGCTGGCATGTGTGAAAGGGAATAAAAACAGCACCTGACGTACTTTAAACAGGTAGGCTGTGGTCCCATTTTAGGGGCAAGTAACTCACACCTATCTAATGTTCTCAGGGCCATTTGCTCCTTCAAGGAATATCCCTGCACTGCTATGCAGACATCTGTGTTCCCGTGGTTTGGGAAGACTACTTGGTGAATGGCTATAGTCATTAGTAACAGAATAAAAGAAATCTTCAAGAGAAGGCACTTCAGCAATAGCTATAGTTCTCAATCCAGTCTATGGCCATAGCTTCATGTTATCTTTCCTAGGAGCCACCTTGTTGAAGCTTCAAATGGTTTGTTCCAGGAAGCAGGAAACAAAGAAGACTCCTGAGAAAACATTTCCAAAACAGCTAATATAAAGCAATGGCACTTACCTTGTCCTTCTATAATATTCCTAAGGATAAAAGTAGCCCCAAATCCTGCCCCTGATCTCTGGATGCAGATCCCCAGAAACTGGCTGGTTTTCCCACTGGCGTAAGGGTCAGATGTGGTAACCCGCAGTATGCTTCCTACAAAGGAGAAGCAAGCGTTTAGGACAGGAAGCCAAACAGTAACATGCCTGGACCACTTACCTTCCTAACAGTTTAATATTAGCAAAAATTACCCCCTACAGACAAAACTCAGATATGTAAAGCATAACCTCTGTAAAAAGAAAACTAACCCTCCAACTAATAATATAAGCATCCAACGGCTACTGACCAACATAGAACTCTGGAATGTGGAGGACTTTTCTCCTTTCTAACATGTCTTTTCTTTCTAGGTAAAATTTCAGAGGATTTGTTCTTCCCCTTGGAGGAATGAATTCAGGACTCAAGAACCTGTGAGGGGAAAAAAAAAATTAAAAATGAAAGAAAACTCAGACTAACGTCACCAAAAACAAAAACTTAAGCCTGTCCTAGAAAAAGATAATAGGACTCTAGCTCCCTCCTCTCTCTGCTTTCCAACCACCCAGAGATTAGCAACTTTCCTCCACCAACCACTCTAAGCCAAGAGACAATATCTCACCAAAGGTCTCAAGTTGGGTCCAGATGATCATGGACTAATTAACCCTCTGCAACCATAAGCCAAAGCAAAGCTTTCCTCCTTTAAGGTGATTATGTTAGGAAGTTGGTCACAATAACCCAGTCGTATAAATGAATTTCTTCAGCAAACAGATGGTTGTATCATCTCATTTTACAAATGAAGAGGCTGCCGCTTGAGGAAGGTCAGTAACTGAGCCATCATGGTAGCAGCCCGGGTCAAGCCCGGACTGAAATGTAGTGGCATCTAGGGGTGTTGACACAGCTCGACAGGGGACACTGTCTACACATCTTAATACTTGAGCTCCCTTGGGAGTGAACCAGGTTCCTATTCACAGTTCGGGTGAGTTACAATGGTTGTCCTGATTCCGTTGATTCAGGAATTCCCGCCTGCATCACGGTGAGTTCTGACGAGCTGATTTCTACCCACTCCACGGGAGTCCCAGGCTGCCCCAGGCCGCGCGTGGGGGGGGGCCGGGGATGATGCGCATGCGCGTTCTTCCCGACAAGCTCCGTCTGTCTCCACCTCCACCTCCACCCCCACCCCGCTTCACACCCCAATCCCCGGTGTCCCCGCGCCGCTCGGCCCTCACCTCCTCTCCTCGCCTGGGGGCCGCCGCTTGTCTACGATGACGGGTTTCTGCGGCGGCTGGAAGGCGCCGCGGTCGGAGGGCCCAGTGCTCTGCGGCCGGCTCGGCTCCGCGTGCAGCCCTGCAAGAGTACACCTAGGTCGGATCTCTGGGGCCTTCCCCAAGTCCCACAAAAATCCCGCAACCTGTGACCCTGACCGCGCCCTGGCGGACAAACTCAGCTCCACTTACGACAGACGACAGAAGCTGGCGCCGAGAGTAGCGCCCTGGCTGCTCTGAAGCTTTGGTTCAGCCCCATTGAGGGCCTGCAGCAACCCGCCATGCAGGCCGCCATGTCTGCAGGTTCAGGTTGGAACTACAACTCCCAGTAGTCAATGCGGTTGACGGTGCTAGCCACCGCGTTCAGATGGTGGCTGGTATGGGACAAAATAGACAAGTATCACAGCTTACTGCTATTTACTACCATTTATTACTACCCTAATTCACTTCAATGAGCTAAGTTACCGCCCTACAAAAAGGTTTTCTCCTGACCAAGAAACTATATCTTTTCTTTCTGCACTTGCTCTTATCTTCACTTTTTCTGCCAAGTCTTCTCCACACCAAAAACCCGAGTAGAGGTTTTCGTTCCTTACAAGAATTTCTATTAACCACTCTGATCTCATCTTCAGTGTTTCTTTTCTTGTGCAATTTCTAGGTTAGTATTTAAATCTTCTATTATACTATAAAATTCCAGGAGAGAATAATCGAAATATTTTGCTTATGTTCTGTCCTACTACCTGGCCGGCCCTCATTGAATGAACAGAAAACAAAATAGTTGCTGACCAACAGCTTGCCCAAAGTTTCCAAGCGATTACAAAGAGGAACGCCCCTCAGAGGAACTAAAATTGAGTTTGGGTAGTTGGGAGATACTTAACAAAAAAGGGGGAACTGTAGTCTTAAGGCCATGGGTTCTATTGGAAATATGTGATTCCTTGTCATTCCCATTAAATTAATGTCCCAAAGCTACCTTAAATTCAACATGTCTACACTAAAGTTATCATTAAACCCCAAACCTCCTCCCCAGTATGAACTATTTCAAGAAATGATTTCAAACTCTATTCTGTGGCTCTTGCCAAACATCTCATGGCTAATCGAGAGTCTTCCTGCTGTCTTCCTGGGTAAAAATGTTTAGGATTATGCTTTTGACCACCAAAGGTCTCAAGAATCCTTGTACTTCCTTACCTTCCAACCGGTATGACTCGCAGGTTATCCTTTTTTCTAGGATCATCTTTGTCACCTTATTGGTCATCTCACCCCTGGTTGCCTCCACTTCACACAGCAACCCAAAAAGGTGGCTCAAAATACACAGCCCCTTCTTCTCTTACCCTCATTTTAGAGCCTTCTGTAGTTTTCTGTTGACCTTGGATAAAAAATTAAACAATCAAAAAAGCAAATAACCTCTGTATCCTGTCCCATATCCTCTCACTCTCCATCCTGAATACAAGCAAGCTGATCCATTAGCCTGAGAGAGAGGATAACTTTGAGGGTAGAACTTATATTCTAAAAGGGAAGTCGGAGCTTTTAGTTTTAATTCCAGCTTAACTGATTAAAACAATAAATACATTCCCATATAATATATAACAAAGAATCAAGCAACCAGAGTTTGAAATGAGCAAAACATTGGCTATTTTGCTCAACCAGAAAGAGATGCCAAACCCTGATGGAAGAGAAAACAGGAGAAAAGACAGATAATTGTCCTTGGTAGTGATGAATATTAATTATGCAAAAAAAAGCTCTGCCTTTGATTTTACCAGACTCGGTCCTAGAGATAGAGCAGAGAAATAACAGACCTTCATGAGGACAGAATTTTCTGAACATTTCCAATCCACCCTGTGACCCCACCCTTCAAAGGTCAATGGGATGGTTTTACAAAACTGTCAGGAAACACCTGACAAACTCTATTTCATCATTTCTTCCATATTTCTATTTAGGAAATATCCATCAGGCCCTTCAGATATTTTCTTAGAGTGAAGCATAAGCTAAGAATTTTCATTATTACGCCAAACAATTTCAGATAGCAAAATCAAGAGCATAGAGCTCAACCATTTTGAGCTGATTACTCAAATAAAGCTTGAATTATTTTCTTCCCTACTTTGCATTCATGGTTTGGACAGCATGGATATTATTCCTTGGTGCACAGCCAAGAGAAGTAAGTGTTCCAGGCACACTCCCATGTCAAGTTATTGTGACATCAGGATTTTTGTCTGCTTTGCTCATTATCACATCCTCTACGTCTAAGATCATATCTGGCACCCAGTGAATTTTCCAAATAAAATTGAGGTAATGCATTAGCAAAATTCTTGGGTAAATGCCTGAATCATAGTAAATTTGTTCCCAGCTTTACTGAGGTATGAATAGAAAAAAATTATATGTTCAAAGTATACAATGAGTGTGTTGACTTGAAGTATGTCTATATTGTGAAATGATCACAGCAGAGCTAGTTAATATGTCTATTCTCTCATATAGTTAACCTTTTAAACATAAAGCTTTGTTATGTTTGTCAGTTTTCCATATCTGACAAGATATCTCAGAAAAAAATCAGAGTTAAAGGAAAAGATTTTTTTTTGCAGGTTTAGAGGTTTCAGTCAAAAGTCAGCTGTTTTCATGACATACATTCTTGATTTTCCCAGAAGGTATCTTATTTTTACTTCATATCCTTTTTAGCTTCCTTGGCTTTTAAATACATACACATATTTCCTAAAAATAAACAATTAAGGAAAAAGTTATATTCCTTCTCTGCTACAGGTCCTATCATAATTCTTACCCATGAATTCAACTGCTCCTCATTCTTGTTCTAATGCCTAACCACAGCTATTTCCTGGAATGCTCTGCCAAACATTAAGACCATCAAGAGGCTACGCTGTGACTGTTGAACAGGAACTGGTAAACCAAACACCTGAACTTTAGGAAACAAGAAAAAATTTCCAACAACATTAAGAATACCTTGCTGTACCAAAATAAACAAAATCACAGATGAAAATGGTAATGCCGCGACAGAAATTACTAAGATCCAGAATATCATGAGGGAATACTTCTCAAACCTTTACGCCAACAAATTTGAGAATCTAGATGAAATGGATGAATTCCCAGCCAATATTAACATACCCATACTGAACCAAGAAGAACTAACTCAACTAAACAGGCCTATTTCAAGCACTGAAATAGAAATGGCAATAAGAGACCTTCCACCTAAGAAAAGCCCAGGGCCAGATGGATTCACAGCTGAATTCTAGAAGGTCTTCAAAGCAGAGCTCACACCAATACTCCTCAAGCTCTTCAACGAAATTGAAAATGAAGGCTCTTTACCAAACTCATTCTATGAAGCCAGTATAACCCTCATCCCCAAACCGGATAGAGACTCATCAAAGAAAGAGAACTATAGACCTATCTCTTTGATGAACACCAATACAAAACTTCTCAACAAAATACTGGCCAACCGTCTACAACAACTCATAAAAAAATTACACACTATGATCAAACTGGATTCATCACAGGGAGGCAAAGCTGGTTCAACATATGCAAATCAATTAATATAATTCAACACATCAACAGGAGCAAGGACAAAAATCACATGATTGTCTCAATAGATCCAACACCCCTTTATGTTAAAAGCTCTGGAGAAACTAGGAATCCATGGAACATTCCTCAGTATAATAAAGGCTGTGTATGACTAACCCACAGCTAGTATTATACTTAATGGTGAAAATCTAAAGCCATTCCCTCTAAAATCAGGAATGAGACAAGGATGCCCACTCTCTCCACTCCTCTTTAACATAGCATTAGAATTCCTAGCCAGTGCAATAAGGCAAGAAGCAAGCATAAAGGGGACCCAAATAGGGAAAGAGGAAGTAAAACTTTCCCTCTTTGCAGATGACATGATTCTGTATTTAAAGAACCCTATAGACACCATATAAGTGATTGTTGTCCTTAACGTACTGTGTTATCTCTCATCTCTTTTGCTATCCCTTGATTATCTCATATTGTTACAGTTTCTTACTTTGTTATCTGATATACTGGATATGTTTTTATTTGGTTATTTGAAATTGGATAGGAAAGGGGGGAAACAAGATGATGAGTGGGGGTTGGGGGGAGGGAATTGGGGATCAAGACATGAGAAAGGGTATCAATGTACATGAATTAATGCACCTTCTATCTGGCAAATATAATGTAACTCTTCTATTAATTACAATAAAAAATATAAGAAAAAAAAGAATACCTTGCTGATCTCTGCCTATTTGAAGCATTAGTTTTGTAGAGTCTTTTTCTTCCAAATAAGTCAGAGGATGAAAAAGTAACTTCATCAGGAAAAGCAAGTGTGTTTCCTTCTGCTAAAGAGGTACATTGCATATGAAGACAGTTTGTTTTTGACATTTTTCTAGAGTGGTGCCAATGTAAAGGGATAATTGTTTGAAAGGTACAATCATGACTTTCATACAAATATAAAAGGCACATGCAGCCAGGCACAGTAGCTCACGCCTGTAATCCAAGCTACTCAGAAGGTGGAGATCTGAGGATCATGGTTCAAAGCCAACCCAGGTACTAATGTCCATGAGACTCTTATCTCCAATTAACCACTAGAAAACCGGAATTGGCGCTGTGACTCAAGGGGTAGGGCAGTAGCCTTGAGCTGAAGAGTCAGGGACAGTACCCAGGCCCAGAGTTCAAGCCCCACAACAGACAAAAAGAAAAAAAAAGCGGCCAGGAGTTTGGCCTAGTGGCAGTGTGCTTGCCTAGGATGCATGAAGGTTTGGGTTTGATTCCTCTGTACCACATACATAGAAAAAAAAAGCCAAAAGTGGTACTGTGGCTCAAGTGGTAGAGTTCTAGCCTTGAGAAAGTCCAAAGACAGTGCTCAGGCCCTGAGCTCAAAGCCCAGGACTAGCCAAAAAAAAAAAGAAAAAATAAAGAAAAAGAAAAGAAAAGAAAAAGAAAGAAAGAAAAAAAGAAAAAGGGGCACATGTAAGTGGTTCCATCCAGCTCATTGAGGAATGAGTAAAGCATTAAAATTTTACATAATCAGTAAAATATTACATAAATTAAAACTTGCTACATTTATATTTAGATAAAATGCTGAAATAAACTGATAAATACATGCCATTGGATGCTTGTTGCATTCCATCAAATACTTTCTGTGGACAACACAATTGATTGTATTACTCTTGGTCTTTACATAACATGCAGAATTATGAAAAGGACAAAGCCAGAAGGAGGTGGAGATAAGCCTGCTTCACTCTCCAATTCTCTGACCACCACCATCCAGCTCCTTTCTTTCCTTGAAATAAATGAAGAGAAACTGTGAGCTGACTGGTTACCAATTACAGATAAGTGAAAACAGTTAAATTTCTTACTTTCTTAACAAGTTTTCCAATAAAACGTTGAATTTGCCCATAAGTATCCCAGTAAAATGTCCTCAAACATTACATCAACCTTACTTCATAATTTCCTTCACACACACACACACACACACACACACACACACACACACACTGCTCACCCAAGGCCTGGCTCCTACCATACAGGCTTGCAGGACTTGTGGTCTGCACATTTTCCCCTCTGCCGTGCCGCTTCTCCTTTCTACCACCCTCCCAGGTGTCTGGTAAGCTGTGAGCTTTCATGTGGGGCCTCCAGAGCACCCCAAGTCGAAGCCACTCCCTCACGTACACTCCTATGGCATCCCCACATGGCCTCTGAGCAGTGGGTCACCAATATGGTGATTATTTTATAATTGTTTTTCTTCTAAGAGCTGTAAGCTTGTCCAGGGCAGAAACACAGGACCCCACTCACCAGTCCAAGAATTGGCCCTCAGTTGCTTAAACGAACTACTGAAGTAGATTTAGTGATCCAAAGCCTTGGGGCTGGCCGGCCGGGCTCGTAGGCCTTGGGTGGGGAGTGCGTGTGTGCGCGTATTGTTAGGTCCTCCCAGGAAAAATGGCCCCTTCCTTTGTTCTCCCTGGGTGCATAAAAGTCCCCAGGTAACAGGGAGAAGGGGGGCGGCGGGAGGTCGTCACACCTCCTTCCTGCCCTTTCCCTATATAATCAATCATTCGTTCTTCTCCTTGCTCCCTTTCCCCCTTCTCCTTTCCCTTTCCCTTCCCCTGTATCTCCCTGCACAGCTCCATCTTGTGTAGGCCAGCAGTATGCTCTTCCCACTTTTCAGCCTCAAACAGGTGGTGGTTTCCTTATAGCAAACTTTACACATATCCCTATGTGATCTCAGGGCCCACGGAGCCCAGGGAGACAAGCTGATCCATTCCTGTTTTGGCGCATGATGGAAAAAGGCTCAGGACTCAGTATTTGGTTTTTCTTTTCCTTTTTCTAATAGGAGAGCCCTGGGCACGTGAATGGGGTACAAGCTGACTGAAAAGGCTTCTGTGAGTTTTCTAATCCCAAATCAGTATAATAGCTTCTGAGCATCAGGGGAGCTTCAAGCTTCCTTCCCTTCTGAAGTCCTACACTGAAAATACTTCCTGCCCTGCAGCTGGTTTTGCTGTTGTGCCACGTTATTGCCCCTCAGCAAATTACAAAAGTAAAATTATGAAGTAAGGTTGCTATAACGTTGCTTCCTGCAGCCACCATGACTAATGAGGCACAGACTGCATTCTGTCCTTCCTTCTACATCTTCTTTGGCTTTATACTGAGAAAATGAGCCACCTTGTTTTTCACAAATGAACTCCTGGACTATGCCAGTTCTTAGTTTCCTTACACAGTATTCTTCATAAAATGACCAGAAAGCTGTATTGGTATCCATATACTACAGTGACAGACCAATTCACAAGGAAACTGTCATAAAAATCTTATGAGGCTTGAGCTCTGGGCCTGGGTGCTGTTCCTGAGCTCTTCAGCTCAAGGCTACCGCCCTACACCTGAAGCCACAGTGCCACTTCTGGTTTTCTAGTGGTTAATTGGAGATAAGAGTCTCATGGACGTTAGTGCCCAAGCTGGATTACAGGCATGAGCCACTGTGCCCTGCTTTTATTCTTTCTTTCTTTTTGGCAGTCCTTCTGGCTTGAGGCCTAGGCACTGTCCTTGGACACTTTTGACTTTATCATACATTTTTTAATTGTAAAAATGGAACTATGTGACCTAAGGGGTACGGGAAGGGAAAAGTGGGGGAGCACAATGGAAGGGGTGGAATTAGTTGAGAAGCATCAAACTCAAAACCTGGCATATGTAATTGTAATTTCTTCATACAATAGTTAATTTAGAAACTGTTATTTCAGGGCTGAGAGCATAGCCTACTGGTAGAATGCTCACCTAGTATACATGAAGCCCTGGGTTTGATTCCTTGGTATCACATACACAGAAATAGATGCTGTGGCTCAAGGGGCAGAGTGCTAGCCTTGAGAAAAATCCAGGTGCAGTCCTCAGGCCCTGAGCTTAAGCCCAGGACTGGCAAAAAAGAAAAAAAATATGATAAATATAATGACCCCGTGTAATCATCGCTTCTTAGAAGGTTGAGATTTGAGGATCTCAATTGAAAGCCAGCCTGGCACAAAAGTCTATGAGACTCCCATCTCCAATTAACCATCAGAAAACTGGAAGTGTTACTGTAGCTCAAGCGATAAAGTGTTAGACTTGACCTGAAGAGTTCAGAGACAGTGCCCACGCCTAGATTTCAAGCCCCCCCAAATTATATATTATATTATATATGTTATATATAATGCTGTATATGTTATATCTGATATTACATATATGTATATGTTATATACATATATGTATGATATATCATATGATATATCATATCTAATATATCATATATAATATTTTATGTAATTGTATTTATATTTGTATATTAAATATATTTAATTATATATTTATTATATGTTATGAAATATTATAATAAATATAAATAATGCATAAATAAATATGTATAAAATGCATTGTATAAAATATTTTTATAAACATTATATATAATGTTATATGTTATATATTATAATATATCCCATATATTACATAGACATATCATAGCCACATTTGCTCTCCCTGCCTCTCTCCATTTGTGTGTTCTCCCTCATTGCCTTCTCCCAAACATGTTCCTACATCCTGGCATTCTTTTTTTCTTTTTCAGGAAACAAAATCCAAGGCTAATACACTGTATTTTTATGAAAATATTTTATCTAGAAGTCTGAGGAGAAAAATGTTCCTCAGAGATCTGGAAAGTATGGCACCAGGGGCCTGTGAAAGGCTTTGTGCAGAACTGATGTGCACCTCTGCCCTCTTCTGGATGCAGCACCACAAAGCAAGGCTGGACCGTACAGATCCATCCCTGTTTATTACTGAATGTTTCGTATTCTCTGCAAACACTCCAGAAGATACTCTGGAGAGAAACTTTAGAACATAGATCTTAGTAATTTACATAAACTCAAATGCAAGAGCAAGGGAATGGGGTGACATTGTCTGAAAGGAAATGTATTCTTTATCTGACTTATTAACTGTAACCCATCTGTTCATTATAATAGCAATAAAAATTAAAACCCTCAAATGCTACTACTACTATGATCTTAGCTATTTAAAGGGTTGAAATCAGGAAAATTGTGATTCTACAAGACCAGCCTAAGCAAAATATTAATGAAATCATATTAGGGCCAATTTCAAAGTGCACTGACTTATGTTTATCATCCTAGCTACAGTGGCAAGTGTAAACTAGGAAAATTGAAGTCCAAATTGGTCTAAGCAAAAAGTGGAACCTTTCATCACTTGGCTATTGTGAATAGTGCAGAGATGAACATAGCTAAGCAGGTGTCTTTATCATATCCTGGGTTATGAAGCTCAGGTAGATGCCCAGGAGTGGTATGGCGGGATTGTAGGGAAGGTCTATTTTCAGTTCTTTAAGAAACCTCCAAACTGCTTACCAGAGTGTCTGTACTAATTTACATTCCCACCAGCAGTGCAGTAGGGTTCCTCTTTCTCCACAACCCTGCCAGCATTTGTCGTTGTCTGAGTTCAGAATATTGGCCATTTTAGTTGGGGAAACAACCCAGATGCACTACTGCAGATGAATAGATACAAAAAATGTTATATATATATATAGATAGATAGATACACATATATATATACATATATATAATGGAATTCTACATAGCCAACAGATAAGATAAAATAATGGCATTCGCGGGGAAGTGGATTAAATTAGAGCGAATCATGTTGAATGAGATAAGACCAAAGAAACAAAAGGCGCATGGTATCCTTAATATGTGGATGTTAGATCCAAACAGTACAAGAGCAATAAGCCAATATTGGGGACCTAAGTTTATAGACATGGTCTTTAAGATATAAACATAGACATAGACATAAAAATCTATGATGGACTATATACTCTATAGACATAATGTTTTATTACATATATTAATATGTATCTATGGCATACAAACTATCAGCTTAATTTTAATTATGTTCTAAAATCTAAGTGCCAGTGATTGTATATAGAGATTCCCTTCTTGAATATTTGTTTGTTGAAATATGATGCAAAAAAATCTATGTTAATAAAATCTTTAATAATTTTTTAAAAGTGGAACCTTATCACCAAAAAGAGGTGGATTGGAGGTGTGGCTCAAGTGGTAGAGAACAGCCCTGGCATGGCAGTAGGCCCTGAGTTCAAACCTTAGTACAAAAGGAAGGAAGAAAGGATGAAAGAAGGAAGGAAGGAGAAGGGAATGAGAGGAAGCAAGAGGAGCTAGTTCTATGTCTCAACTAGTAGAATTACCTAGCAAACAGAAAGATCAGAATTCAAGTGTCAAAAGAAAAGAAAAAGATAACATTCAAAAAACACTGGTAAGCCTTTCTACAATGTAGGTTACATTATCCTAAGAAGATGAGAAAGCTATATGTTATGTTTGGATGTGGAGTGATATCCCCAAAAGGCTCATGTTGAAGGTATGGTTCCCATCTGTAAGTGCTATGGAAAGTTGATTGGCTTATGAGGGTACTAAGCTCACTAACAGATTGACCCACCATGAGAACATGGCAGAATAGGCTTTAAGAAGGGCCTTTGAAAGGTAGATCGTATCCACAGCCTTCTCTTCCTCTCTTTTTTCTGGCTACCCTCTGGTACACACATTACAAGTACCAAGTTATCTGTCTCCCCGCAGGCCCACAGTAAAGAAGTGAGCCAGCATGGACTGAAATATCTGGATAGTGAGCCACAATAAACCCTTCCTCTTTCCAGTGAGTTCTCTCATAGATTTTGATACAGTGAGAAAAAAAAATGGCAGACACATGATGTTCCCAAGAGAGCAGTGCCTTATCAGAGGCCTCACAGTACATGTCCTGGGTCTGTGACACAATCGGCAGATGTCATGTGTCTGCTATGAGCTGGTCATGTAGATGGATGTTGAGAAATAATGTACTTTAAGGCAGCATTAGAATGCAGAATAGCAATCGGTGGGGCATGTGTGCACTATAGGCCATTATACCATATAGCAGTACAGTTTCCCCAGATCTGTGAATCCTGTTCCCCAAAGGAGAACTGAACTGAGCCTTGAGGATATATGTTTAATGGAGCAAGTCAGAAGAGATCAAGATTAAGTAGAAGAAATCAGAATAATGTGCCCATGAGACTGCACTGAAAAAACAGATGCAGAATACTGCATGCAGAACTCTTGCCAGTTCTGCAGCCTTCAACAATAAGATCAACAAATTTGCTCATTCATTACTGCTTTGAGAAATTTACACACACACACACACACACACACACACACACACACACACACACACACACGCAAACCATGTGTAGCTAGAAGCAAAACTTTTCTTTTTCCCAGTCCTGGGGCTTGAACTCAGGGCCTGGACACTGTCCTTGGACATTCTCAAGGCTAGAGCTCTACCACTTGAGCCACAGCACCATTTCTGACTTTTTTTTCTATGTATGTGGTACCGAGGAATTGAACCTGGGTCTTCGTGCATGCTAGGCAAGCACTCTACCCCTAGCCTAGACTCCCAGCCCCGAAGCAAAACTTTTCAAAGTGCTTTAGATATGGTCTTAGTACCAAAATAAACCAGAATGTTATACTGTTCTTTTAGACTGTGTATCTCTTCCTCTCCTGGCTTGTCATCTCAGAAAATAGCACACCAAGTTCACGGGCCATCCTCTCTAATGGAGTCCTCAATGCTTCCTGTCTCCTATTTTTCATACCACTTAAACAACCAATGTTCTTCCAGTGCATTGCTACATTGCACAGCATGAAATCTGGAAAGTGGCTTGTCTCCATTTGCATTTTACCTGAGCAGAAAATAGGGGTGGGAGGTTAGTTTGTTTTCTTGAAACAAAAGAACAAAGGCAATCACATTGGTTGAGAACCTTTATTGAAAGAGAGGCAAGAAGAAGGGTATACAACACAAAGTTCCCTGTTGCTTTGGAGTGGAAATGAGCTGCTGGCAGTCTGAGGAAGTGTCTTCAGTGACAGAGACAAGGATCTGAAAAGAAGACAGATGTGTGACTGTGCTCCAGATACAAGTACCAACATGTATTGAGTGAGAAGTACCAGTACACATGCGTTTTGAGGAGCAAGAAGCAACAAGAACTGGTTGGTCTTAGGGCATTTGGGAAGCTGTTGATTTCCTTCCTGAGAATTAGGTGGACATAGCATTATCTGCTGAGGCTAGGGGATAGGAGGCATGCGTTTGGAGTATAGGTGGATGATGCAGTAGAAACTTTGAGTCAAGAAGTCCTCGAAAGAAGTATCTGGAACTCAGGAGACAGCACTGGGCTGAGTTTGCAGCTGCTGAACTATGGGATGAGGCCACACAGGATGACTGGATAGGAAATAAAGGGGCATCAATGCAAAACAGCAACCCGTGGGGGACATGCCAGAATATCAAGAATTCAGAAGTAGCAGCCAAAGAGAGGGGAAATGACTCTGGAAGTATCAACGAATGTAGAAGGCTGTGGACAGAAACTGGACTTGAGAAAGAGTATCAGGGAGGAGAATGAGGACCCCGATGGAGAACTGTCCAGGAAGAATCCATATGGCTTTGATGGTCTGTCTGCCTTTGTATTTAAGGAGCCTTTGGACTTAAGGGATAGGAAAAATGTGCTAAGTGCAGATGCTAGAGAAACAAATGGATTTGAAACCATGTTACCAAGGTATTCATAACCATTTGCTAGAAAAAGACATTTTATTTCATATTATATATAGATATAGATATATATTAAACACATAATGGATGGAAATGGGATTGGATTTGAACCTACTTAAAGGAGAATAAGATAGCCTATTGTTTGGCTATGTTTTAGAAAGCATGAAGTCTCTCAGATCCATGTCTATTTTGTTTTTACTGTCAGGGTAATGTATAGAGGGGTTACAGTTACAGTCACCAGATAGTAAATGCATTACTTCTCACACATGGACACCCCTTCTCATGTTTGTGGCCCCATTATCCACCCCACCCCTCCCAATCATCTTTCCCCCCCTTCCCTTTCCTATTTCAAATAAATAAACATATACATGATATACCACGTAACAAAGTCAGATACAGTAACAATATGAGATTAACCAAAAGGCAAAAAAAGACAAGAGAAATAACATAGTACATTAAGAACAACAACACACAAGATAAAGCTCTTGTTTCCATATCCTAGAGATCCTTGCATTTAGTCACATCCTACATGTCCTTATGTACCTAGGTTTTGAGCTATTGTAAGCAGAGTCCTAGATGTGTACTAATTAGTACATATGAGGGAAACCATTGAGCCCATGTTCCTTTGGGTCTGGCTTATTTCACTTAATATGATTTTTTCCAAGTCTTTCCATTTCCTTACAAATGGGGCGATGTCATTCTTTTTGACGGCAGCCCCATTTGTAAGGAAATGGAAAGACTTAGAAAAAATCATATAAAGTGAAGTAAGCCAGACTCAAAGGAACTTAGGCTCAATGGTTTCCCTCATTTGTCATAATCAGTAGAAACCTTGGGCTCTCCTAGCAGAGATTTACAATAGAACAAAACCTAGTTACATAAGGCCATATAGTGTGATGCTAAATGAAAGGACTTCCAGGATATAGAAACAAAAGCCATATAACGAGTGATTATTCTCCTTAATGTACTGTTATCTCTCATGTCTTTTGCTGTCCCTTGGTTATCTCATATTGTTACAGTATTTCACTTTGTTATCTGATGTATTGGATACATGCATATTTGGTTATTTGAAATAGGATAGGGAAGAGGGGAAAACAAGATGAGGGGTGGAGGTGGGGGGAGGGAAATGGGGACCAAAACATGAGAAAGGGTATCAATGTATGTGAAGTAATGTACCCTCTATCTGGTGAATATAATGTAACCCTTTTATTAATTACAACAAAAATATATGGAAAAAAAGAAATCCAAATTCACAAAAAAAGAATTCCATTGTGTTTAAGTACCACATCTTCTTGATCCAATCATCTGCTGAGAGGCATCTGGGTTGGTTCCATATCTTCAAAATGGTAAATTGTGCTGCAATAAACATCATTGTGCTAGTGGATTTAGTATGTCCTTGTTTCCGGACAATTGGATAAATGCCAAGGAGTGGACATTCTGGGTCATAGGGATCTCTATGTTTAGTCTTTTGAGGAATCACCATAATGCTTTCCATAGTGCCTGAACGAGTTTACACTGCCACCAACAGTGTAGTAGCAATCAGATCCATGTATATTACACAGCACATGTTTATTACTCAGTATGTTTGTAAGACATTCCTGTTTTCAAGTCACACAAGGATGATACCACAGATCCCACTGAATTTGCCTATTAGCTAAGGAGCACTGAGCTTAGGCACAAAATGCAATGCCTTTATAGCAAGCAATAGAGACTTAATGGTAGAAGTTTCTCCTTTCTAGACATGACTTACGTTCTTTATCTACAGGAAATCTAGTTAATAATAAAAATAAGATACCTACCTTCTACTTATATGGCTCAGAAAGTGAAAGTGTTTTCATTGAAAAACTTGGATCTAGAGTTGAGCCCAGTTAACGAGCAGGTGGTAGAGTCTCAACAGAAATTTAGGTGATAATATTTTTGAAACTGACATGGTTGTTTTGGCTAGCTGAAGTTTGCCATATACATTTGGACTCACGACTTGTGTTTGGTATTTTTCTGTTAGGCTGGGTCATTAAGCAAACCATCCTCCATTCTTCCATTTTTTCCTTGTCTCTCTTTTTCATAGCTCAAAAGTTAATAAGATGAATACAGTGAGCTTCATGCCAGAGCCTATTTAAGATGGTTTGTTTCTAAGCTCTTGCCTCTTTCCCAGTATGTTGTTTCACTTTAGCAAGTCACACAAAAAAATGGATTTGAATCAGGATTGATCTCTTCAGCAAATATACACCCTCAGGTCTAGAGCTGAGAACCCTGGCTTCAAGCTGTATATATGTTTCCATTCTCATTACTTTGCTTCATTGTGTATTCATGATTAATCAATCCTTCCTCTATTCAGTTTATTGAATATGGATTGAGCTGGCAACTCTGATAAAGAATGAGTATACTTACCTCCTGCCCACAGGAAATCAAACTGAGGGAAATCTCAGGCAAGTGTTTTTTTTTTTTTTTGTAGAACACCAGAAGGCTGCACGGAAACTAAGCAATCATTTTGCTATGATTATTAATTAGGTCTCTGTGTGCATTTTTAAAGTTATAGCTAACTAAACCCCCGTATTACCATTCAAAATGAAGCCAACAGGAAAATAGGATTGCTTCATCTCCATATCACACTTGGAAGGAAACTAACTGAACACACTGGTGAGAGCAAAGCCAAGCATCACCAAGCAGAACCAAGAAAGATGAGTGAAGGGAGATAGTATCTCCAGCAGGCAAAGAGAGCATGGGATTTATTTGCAAAGCAATGCTTCCCTTCTCTCCCTCCGACCCCCGACAAATGAAGCATGCGGGTTTTATTAGGGCACTTCTACATATTTACATAAGAAGCACTTTAGAGGCAGGCACATTCCTGAGCATGCTCATTTTAAAGTCACATTAAAGTCATTTTAAAGATAGCAGGTACGTTGTTGGACATGTTTAGTTCATGGTCATGGAGCAGTTGTTCAAAAGGTTAAAGGTAAGGGACAGAAAGACCTCTGAGCATGCTCAGGTTGTGTTCTAAAGCTCACAGACAGGAATACTCTAGTTTCATCAGAAAGTTTTAGCTGAAACAAAAAGAAAAGATACTTTGAAGGTATGTTAATACAGGCTCTTGCTCTCAAAGATGTCTCCGTTGCTTAGCAGTTAACAAGCCTACTGTTTTATAGGCCTTGAAATTGTTAAAGTGGTTTATTTGTGGTTTTAAAATGTAACAGAAAAAAATGATTAGATAAGAAATTAGATGTCATCAGATCTCTTGGGGTATGTGTTGTGTGTGTGTGTGTGTGTGTGTGAGAGAGAGAGAGAGAGAGAGAGAGACAGAGAGAGACAGAGAGAGAGAGAGACAGAGAGAGAGAGAGAGACAGACAGACAGACAGACAGACAGAGACACAGACACAGACAAAGAGACTGAGAGAGAGAAGGAGGGAAGAAGGGAGGAAGGGAGAATACATGTACTGAATGATGTTGGGAACTAAACTCAAGCCCAGGAAGACATGCATATCCCCTATCCCTGATATCATCTTTCTGTATGTGTGTGTCTGTGTGTTTGTTTTTTGGTGCTGGGGCTTGAACTCAGGGTCTGGGTGTTGTCCCTGAGCTGTTGCACTCAAAGCTAGCTTTCTACAACTTGAGCCACCGCTCAACTTCTAGCTTTTGGGTGGTTAATTAGAAATAAGATTCTCATACGCTTTCCTCCCCAGGCCGACTTCAACTCATGATCCTCAGATCTCAGCCTCCTGAGTAGTAGGATTACAGATAGAAGCCACCAGTGCCTGACTCCCTTATAATCTTTTTAAAGGGAGAAACTGTCCAGATTGAATAAATTGCTGATCAAGCTAAGACTAAACCTGAGAAGACAGTGATATAGGTTCTGTTCTCTGTCTCTCACTTGTCCAAAATCAAAAGAGAAGAGTGACTCAGAACCTCAGCCTATCCCAGCACAGGAAGTTTTCTCAGTGCTAAAATTGGTGATTGCAGGAATAGAATAATATATTGGAACAACTTTTCAAGTGGCAAAAATCTAAATAGAAATCCATTAAGGCTACTGTTAGAAGACAAAAGAGGGATTGTATGTTGAATGCAAGGTCTCCAACTGGCAATGCTGTTTGGGAAGGTACTGGAAAATTTAGGAGGTGCCTCAGTTGGAAGCAATAGATCTTCAAGGATGTCACCTACTTTGAAGGTTCTACTTGCCCCCTTGTCTCTGCTTTCTGCCACCATGAAATAAAGAAGCTAAGCCATCACATCTCCATCCCTACAGTTTTCTATCACAACCACCATCCCCAGAATCAATGCAGCCAAGATCTGTAGATTGAAATTTCTGAAAGTATCAGCCAAAAAAAAAATCTCCTTGGTTCGTCAGAAATTTTGATCACAGTGATGCAAAAGTGACTAACACAGCACATCTCTGACTTCTCCTCTCCAGAAGAGACAGAAGCTGAGGGCTTCTGAGGAAGTGTCCTCCAGTCAAAACTATGTTCGAGAGGATTCTCTGGGTGAGATATTGTGCTTCCCAATCTATAGAAAGTCCACTGAGTTTCAGAACTTGTTCAAGGTCCCTTTCATTCCACTAAGTGAGCAAATCAAAAACCAAACTATAAAATCACCTAATTTGTGCTTTTTCAGGGCAGAGAAGAAAGTTTGCTAAAGGCAAATGTCAGCCCCTGGAACTAACACTCTTTCCATCCCAGCCAGAGCAGTACTGGTCCTGTTTCATAGATGGACCATCTGGCTGAGGGTACAAAGAAATGTTCTTGCTGGAAAAGGAAATCTGCCTTGTGCCTTTTGATACTGAATTTAATAAGGGGTGTTGTTAAGATGTTTATTATAAATGTTCTCAGCCTACAATAGTGGTTCTCAATTCTCATGCTCTTACTAATCTTAAACTTGGGTGTTTGTTTAACCTTGAGATTACCAAACCACCCTCAGAGATAAGATTGACTAGGTCTGGGCTGGAGCATAGGAATTTGAAGTTTTAACAGGTTCCCTGGAAAATAAGATGCAGGTGGTAAGAAAATTGCAGTGGCTTGGAAAACTGAGACCTTTGGGGGGAAAATAAATGTGAAGATGGATCTTCAGATTGAACATTTAACATTACACCAGGAGGTTCCTGAATGCAGGGCCTACGGAGAAGAGAGAGGTTGTCATCTAGCTAGTAAAAGGAAATGCTAAAGTAAAAGTCAGAAGTATCAAAATAGAAAGAGAAGAGGATGAAATGAAGGTGGTTAGCCAAAGAACAAACAGAGGTTACTGATCCAAAAGTCACAGTCTTCTTCTTCCTCTTCCTCCTCTTCTTCTCCTTCCTTTCTTTCTTTCTTTCTTTCTTTCTTTCTTTCTTTCTTTCTTTCTTTCTTCCTTTCTTTCTTTCTTTCTTTCTTTCTTTCTTTCTTTCTCTTTCTTTCTCTTTCTTTCTTTCTTTTCCTTCTTTCCAGTCCTGGTCTTGAACACTATCCTTGGCCTTTCTCAAGGCTAAAGCTAATTTTTGCAGAAAATCTATAAGGCCCTCTGTAAGGTCTGTGGAAAGGAAATTCCATGCAGTTCAGAAGAAGGTTTATTGTGTGAGAAGAGAGCAAACCTGCCACCCAAGATGGAGTGGGACAGAGCAAGAGTGCTTATGGTGGGAAGTGAGAGATTATATAGGGGAAGGGGTCTGGCCACAGGGGAAGAGGATGTGATCTCAGAAGATGGGGAAATACCTCAGACTGGGGGACCTCCCACTGCCCCCAGGCATGCCAGTTGCCCAGGTTATAGGTGCTGGCAGGGATTTACAGGGTTCAGGGGAGAGAGCCAAGGGAAGAAGTCATTTCTTCTAGGCAGACCTAACACCTTCCTTGCCATTCTCTCCTGTAGAATTTCTTGTTCTCCTTCTCCTTTGTCTGCTTGCTTGCTTGCTTGCTTTTTTTTTCTTTCTTTCTTTCTCTTTCTTTCTTTCTTTCTTTCTTTCTTTCTTTCTTTCTTTCTTTCTTTCTTTCTTTCTTTCCTCTTTCTTCTTCTTCTCCTGCCCCTCCTCCCCCTCCCCTGCCTCCTCTCCTTCTCCTTCTCCTTCTTCTTTTTTGCTATTCCTGGAATTTGAACTCAGGGCCTTGGGCTTTTTCAAGGCTAGTACTCTACCACTAGATCCATGGCACCATTTCTGGCTTTGTGTGTGTGTGTGTGTGTGTGTGTGTGTGTGTGTGTGTGTGTGTGTGTGTGTGTGCATGTGTACCAGGGCTTGAACTCAGGGACTTGTTCTCTAGCTAGACTTTTTCCTCTCAAGACTAGTTCTCTAACATATTGCCACTTTCATCACATTTATACCTTTAGAGGCAGCATTGGGTCCAACCAAGTCCTGAGGCAATTACTATGTGGGACCCTGAAAATTACTGAACACCAAACTAGACAAGCAGAATACTAGGACATGGAAATAAGGCACTGTTGGGTAAGAACTAGATTCTAGCCTTGTGGATTTTTTACTATTGATATGTCACATGGCATGAGTGACACATGGCCTTTTCTTGCTTTTTACCTGGAATTTTATTACTTTCACTTATGACTAAATTTATCATACTTTTTTGATTAAATTGCTATATATGTGAGAAAAACCCTCCCCTTTCTCTTTGCTTCTAGAGTACTTTATTTTTTGCCAGTCCTGGGGCTTGAACTCAGGGCCTGAACACTGTCCTTGGGCTTTCTCAAAGCTAGAACTCTACCACTTGAGCCTCAGCACCACTTCTGGCTTTTTTTCTATGTGTATGGTACCAAGGAACCAAAACTGGGTCTTCGTGGCTACTAGGCAAGCACTCTAGAGTACTTTTTAAAAACTTGTTTTTTATCTGTCATGCTTATTCCTATAATCAATTTCTATCTTTGTTGTCCTGACTACATTGTCCAGAAAAATAAAACATTTCATGTTGTTTAGATTTGTATGTATTATATTCTGGATTATTGTTATGGGCAAGTGGGAGGGCTATAAAATTAGTAGATTTTGACCAGTATATTTAAAAATTAACTTGAAAAAAACAGAGACAATCGAAATGACTCACACATTTTATGAATGAGTAATGTTGCATGAAATCAGTGTTACTCACATGCGTGTTTTGAGTCACATGTAAAATATTCTCAGTGATGACCATTTTGAAAACTGAATAGAGGCTCTATTATTTAGGGAAGAATCAAAATACTAGAAGCTCAATTATTTGGGATAGAATCAAGAAAGACAGCTAGACCTAGGGTTTTGGAAACTTTCAGGCTTCAAGTGACACTGTACCATACACACAAAGAGCAATAGTTACACATTTATACCTAAATGAGCAAGTATAATAACACACATGTTCTGTAGATTAGGAAATTAGATTAGCAAATTACTTCTGTAAAGGCAATGGATATGTGAAGATTTGTGACCTCTCTACTACAGCTAGAGAACTCTGTATTTGTAGCTCCAAAGCAGCCATATACCACATGTTTGCAAAAGAATGAGTATGACTAAGTTCCCCCCAAAATGTGAATTTTACATAATTTCCAGCTGTCAGGAACTGTTTCCTTTGGATTTTTTTCAATGATTTAAGAATATAAAATATATTCTTAGTGCATGGGGCTTCATATATACCGGGCCTTGCTATGTTTCCTGTCTGGCCTTGACTCCTACGCCAAAGTCATCCTTCTGCTTCATCTTCTTGAATAGCTAGGACTATATAACTACTATGCCTAGTCCATGACATGGTGGCTCCCATCTGTAAGCCCAGCACTTGGAAGACTAAGATAAGAGAATCATAAACGTGACATACATTTGAGCTACATATTTAGTGCAAGGCCAGGCTGCTATGCAAAGCATGACCTTATCCCCAAACATATATATTTACAAACAAATAAACAAGCACTATAACATTGTGTGTAAATAGAAGATTTAAGGTCTAGTAAGGCAACAGATCAGGAGCTGATTGCCACCACAAAGATAGCTTGTTACAGTTCCCCAAAGGAACTGTATGTCATACTGCAGGAGACCAACCACACAGAGGGTTTGCTCGTGGGAGAAAAGGAAATGGTGATCTCCATGGAAAAGACGAGGCAGGTTAGTGTTCGCAGGATTAGCACATGGCTGCTACTAATAGTTTCAGGGTGCTCTAGGGGTAAGTGCTTTCTCTGGTTTCTGATACTTGGCTGGGGCAAATGGACAGAGGACTAAAAGGTCAAAGTCCAGTAGAAGAGGTAGCAGGGATTGTGGGCTCTGGATTTGGGTGGTTTGTATTGGAACCGCATGCTTCTGTCTAGGAACAAAGTTAGCCATGGAAAGGCAGTGCCTTCAGGGTCACTGAAGCCCTCCATCACAGTATATCACTGTATAGAAAAGACAAGACAATGGACAGTACACACGGACTGCATGAAAACATGGGCTGTTGACTTCTTACCCCATGGCTGGAGCGAACAAAACCAAACATCACCGTAAAAAATAAATTAAAGAGAAAATAAAGACTGTCTCTTAAAGTTTCTTAATCCTGGTCAATCAATACTGAAACGAGAAACTAATCTATGATAATAAGAAATAACCTGTGTCCACTTCAACTTAAAGAGAACCTTTCCCCCATTTGAACACTGTATTCTATTTATTCTGCTCCAGTTGTTCCAGAATGGAAGTATTCCCTTGACAGCTCTCTCCTGGTCATCACCAGGAAAAGCAATCATCAGAACAGGACAGGGAATTCTCAGGAGTCAGTGTCAACACGGTTGTGTCTTCCCAAGCCCTCTAGGGAAGCATTAGCATGAGTGAGTTCTGTGTTCTCATCATTTCACTGGAGCCTAATTAAAGTTCCTGGAGCTCCTAATCTAATTACACCATGGTGAATTCCTTGAGGGCAAGGCTGGTGTTTGCCTGTTATTTCTTTACACAAATCCTTTCACTGACTGTTCATTACAGTTAGACAGTAATCCCAAATTCTGTACAGGGACTAAATGTCTGCTCCCACCTGATAATGCTTGCCCCAAACAATGTCTGCCTTTGGCAATTATTTCAGATGCTCTTCTTGACAAGGCCCCTTTTCAATAGCCATGTTTTGTTGTTGTTGGGTCTTCAAAATTTTTTTCCTTAATAGTACAATATCAACTTTTAATGTTGAGCTCTTCTATTTATTAGACACCAGGCCTTGGAGGGGAAAGGGCCTCATCTCACAGTAATGACTCAGAGTGGAGAAATGGACGAATGAACCAAAGGCAAACACAATGAGGAGTCTGGATTTTGTGGTAAGGAATGACAGTGGTACTGTGTATATTAGAACCCCATTTCTAGTGACTTCACAAGTCCTTATTCATATTTGAAGGCATCTTGAAGTAGCAGAATCCCAGAGGAGAAATGCTTCATGTGGACTGTGAGAAAATTCTCAGTGTTTCTAAGGAAAGAAGGAACCAGAGAGAGCTTCAGAGCACCGTAAGGATGGAAACAGGGACAGAGGAAGCCTGAGTACAGATTCTTATTTAGTGCAATTTAGCTACAATCTTAATAGACGCTGTAGACTTTTACCCAACAACAGTCTCCTTGTCATGAATTCTATTTATTTGTTTGCTTATTATGTGCTGATACTGGGACTTGAGCTCAGGACTAGGGTATTCTGGACTTTTTTCACTCAAGACTCTACCACTTGAGTTGTAGTTCTACTTCTGGTGTTTTTGCCACTTAATTGGAGACAAGGGTCTAGGGTTTTTGCTGCTCAGACTGGCTTCAAACCTAAATCTTCAGATCTAAGTCTTTTTAAAAATTATTTTTGTTCTCTTTAAGGAGTTGCACAAAGGAATTGTCATTGAAAAAATCAGTTTACCCAAACAATATATCTTGAGCAGCCATCTCAGCTTTCTGAAAAGCTAAGATCACAGGTGTGAGTCACCAGCACATGGCATACATAATTATTTTACTATCACTGGAACATCTAGTGATAGCTTATTGATTGCATAATAACTCCACCTTCTCCTATAAGTCACTATGAGCAAATCAGGAATGCTGCTGCAAGTTGGTGGCTCTAAGGTCTCCCTTCTCTTCTACTTTACTTTCAATATGCTCTATAATCTGTATGTGCTCATTTTATAATGGAAACTCTCTGTGTTAGGAAACGACTGTCGTCTATGCCCGGTTCTTCTCTCTGCCTTATATTCTTGCTTATGTATAGAGATGAATGTGTGGCATTGACAACAATGGTAATAGGGCTTCTATGCTGTGCTTTGTGACCCTGCACACCTCATTTAACTTCTTTCAGTCTCATACTAGGAAAATGGAGAAACAAGAACAGCCATCTTCCATAAGTATTGTGAAGATTTAATGAGCAAATATAGCACAATATTCAGAAGTATGCTTGATTATATTAAGGTCCAAATAACCATCATCCATCATCACCATTTGTATCTGAAGTTAAGACTTCAAATTACATAGTGTTCCTAACCTGATAGAAATTGGCTTGAAGCTTTACAATGCGGTGCTGAGATACACATACAGTTTAGACAGCTTTCCACTGAAAAGACCCAAAATTAAAGTTTTGTAAGTGAAAGCTGTACTGAGCAGCGACTAAGAGGACCAGTTTGTTCTCAGTGACCTCTCAAGACAGGGATCAGGAAGACAGAAGTATGGCTGGTTAGGCAGCCTTCTGAGGGGACCTCTCAGCAGGACTAGTGGCAGTTTGAGCAACCCCACATTCTCATATAACAAAACAAAGCAATCATATGTACATAGTCCACTCTGTTTATCTCTGTCTTTTCTTTCTCTGTGTCTTTGTCTTTCTTTGTCTCTGTCTCTCTCTGTCTCTTTGCCTCTCTCTGTCTCTGTCTCTCTGTTTCTCTGTGTCTCTTTGCTGTGTCTCTGTCTCTCTCCTCTTCCTTCTCTTCTCCTTCTTTTCTCCTCCTCCTACACCTCCTCCTTCTCTTCCTCCTCCTCCTCCTGGTACTAAAACTCGAACTCAGGGTTCTGATTACTATCCCTTAAGTTTTTCACTCAGGGCTGACATTCTACCACTTGAGCCACATTTCCACGTCTATGTGTTTTTTGTTTGTTTGTTTTGCTGGTTAATTGGAGATAAGAGTGTCATGGACTTTTCTGTCCTAGCTGGTGTCCAATCATGAGCCTTAAATCTCAGCCTCCTGTATAGCTAGGATTACATGAGTGAACCAGCAGTACACGTCTTCTTTAGTGCTTAAGGTCACTAAAAATAAACTGTTGAATCAGCCCCTTAGGTTAAACTTCTTTTAAATGACCAATTTGTAACTGCTTTCAATTCCTTACATAAAAATTGGAATATTATCGAGTGAGAGGATGATCCCAAACATTTTAGTTTATTTTTCGCAGCTCCTCTCGCTGCATTATCATGGCAAGAATAGATCAGCCTGAAACAAGACATGATGAATGTTCTCTTCTCATCTGCCGTGACCCGGCTCCATCAGCATCGGTTGTAACATCCACCAAGTGTGAAATCATGTGGTTATTCCACACTTCATTTGGCAGAGGCCTCCAGGCTGGAGATTCAGGCCACTGCCTGAATGACTCTGAAGTTGTACCAAGCCAAGCTGGAGAATATGACCAACGGAGAGGCAGCTGGGGACAAGTCAGGTAATGGTTACTCTGCAATCTGTCCTTTACCTTCTTGTCAGGTATTTGCTTTTCTGAAAGCTAATCTTAGAATTTTGTGAGAAAACCACATAAGCAGAAGTAGCTTGTGGAACTTTGCCAAGTAGAAAGGGGCCAGATGCAGTGAACTCTCGGAGGCCATTGACACACCTCCAGGAGCTGGCGGAGATGGGGGGACGCAGGGCTTTGCATCCACCTAAGACTGAGTCACATGGAATGCAAGAAATACCACCCTGGAAAAAACATACAGTAACTTTTTCCTCACCCTGTCACCCAGGTTTTCAAGTGCCTCTGTCATGTCAGGTACATTGTCAGCACATAGGATACTTAAAGGACATATGTGTCCATTACCTTCGAGAACCTATTCACAATGTCTTGAGGCAGTCACCCAGAGAAGCACATTCACTAGTGCATGTATAAAAGCAAAGCACTGAGGGTTTTTAATGCACCCCTTAAAAACACACACACCAGTCACCTAACTTCTTCCTACTGGGCCCCATCTCTGAGAGATTTTACTGGCTCCCGATATTACTACAGGCTGGCTACCAAGTCTTTGACACATGGCCTTTAGGGAGACATTTGAGATCCAATTCATAACATCTGTATATATTGAAACCTTCAAATCAAACCAACTCCAATGAGTCATGAATGAAACACATCTGTAGTCTTGGTCACCCATCATTCTTCTGAGAAGTACTCTGCCCGAATGTTTGCCTTTTCTGTTCACACTCAAGTAATAGCAATTGTACGGTAACTGTCTGCCTTCTGGACTACATTTCTGAGCTTTTCAGAGATTTCCTGACAATCCCTTTGACCACAATCACTGTGGTATGGGCACTGTGGTTCTTTTGTTATCCTTGACCTCAAGTTTCAAGATTGATGCTGTCCCATTTTGCACCAAATCTCTCTGTTTCTATGCTCATAAGGACTGAAAACTGCTCTAGCCTGGCTCGTCTACATCATCATGGTCTAGGAAACACATATCCTTGTTTCGAGGAATTCTGGGAAAATGGCCCATTCCCTCTGCTGTCCAAGCTGCTCAGTGTGAGAGAGGCCCCCATTTCCTGTTCATCCTGCCTGTGGAGCACAAGACAAGAAGATGTCTTACCACAAAGACCTCTTCCTCAGAAGCCCCTCCCCCGGCTCCTGTGAAGGAGGCAGCCCCCCCTTCCTCCCCCCCCCCCCCCCCCCCCCCGCTCACTCATCAGAGATGAAGGGGGGACTTGGTAACAAAACCCTCCTAAGAAATCATTCCACAGCTCTTCCCCTCTCTCTCTTCCCTGGATATTTATGCAGATCCTTCCAGTTTCTCAAGCAATGATCCATACTCACAACCAGAACTAGCTCTAGAAAGTTTCTCTGTGAATCCTTCCTATCATGAGCTATCTTGCATTCAGCCATGCCTGTCCTTCACTTGAAACTGAGGCAGGCCTTTCCTAACAGCTTGTCCTCAATTTACTTATTCGTTTCCTGGCTCACTGGTAACTCACAAAACATCTGTTTCAGGAGTAAGTGCCAGGAAATTGGAGGCAATGCAGGGACTGGGCATTCCTGGTACAAAAGTAGTCCATAGGACGTTCAGGTTGGATTGCCTTTATATCATGGACTATAGTGGTGAGGGGTGGTTCACATACTTGAGCTGCAGGTGTGGACATATCCTCTTGCTTTTCCAATTGTATGGCAAATAGTGTCCATACAATTTTAGAAAATCTGCTTCTTCTTGAACCTTTCCCCTTACCTGTTGAAGAAAGTCTAAGTTCAGGGGAGACAGACAAGCACACAGACAGAGACAGACAGACAGACAGACAGACAGACAGACACACACACACACACACACACACACACACACACACACACACACACACACACCAGACTGAAGCAGAGACGCTTTGCCTGCTGCCTGCGCTGTCCCATGCTGCCACGAGATGGCGATGTTGGATGGGCCGTCAGACTTCCACAAAGCAGCTTTTGTCTTGTGTCTGCTCACAGCTCTCAAGTTCTCCCAGGAGGATGACCCCATTCCTTCAGCCTTCACCTTGGCCAGGAGTGACCCCCGCAAATCCCCCCCCCCAACTCCCGGGGACTCATGAGGTTGCAGTCAGCTGAGCTCCATTGCTAATTTCCTTTCACAGTGGCTGTCCAGGTGCCAGCTGGTCCCAGGAGTCTGGGCAGCACAGACCCCTGGGAATCCCAGGGATCCTGTTCTGAACCCAACACACAAAGGGCCCAGTTATCAGCTGGCCAGTGGACACAGGGGACTGGGGTGGTGGACAGTGGTGTCCATTAGACTTCCATTGCAAAGTCCTTAGTGATTACTGAGGGACTACAGGCTGCTCTATTTCCCCCCCAGGGCTGTGCACCTCAGGCTGACACCCTTATGAAGGATGAGTTGTTTTGCCATTCTTGTTCAACAAAGCCACGTCCTTGGTACTTTCCTTAGCAGAGAAGAAAACAACAAACTTAATTTAAAAATAAATCTTTTGCAGGCATCTCTTTTATAAGTCAGCTTGTCTCAGAGTAAAAACAAAACAAAAAATGTGTTGAACATGTCTTAAATCTATCTAGAATAATCATAGCTTTGACCTTGAGAGCAGGCCTCTGGGAACACATTTGAGATCCATGTAGCTGCCTGACCCCTCTGACTGGGAAGGAGTGACTCTGGATTCCAAGGGCTTGTTCATGCATGACAATTAGTTGTTCTTTTTTTCTTAAGCTTCCAAGAGCAAAGGGTAAACTCCATGGAGATGTCTACAAGGGACCTGTGTTTCTGTGGAAGTGACAAAGTGTCCTGGCTGCTAGGCCAGTGAGGAAGTTACCCACTCCTCACTAAGGAAGAGCCAAGCAGACGGCACCCAAGGTAGGACAACACAGATTACAATGTGAGGTGTTCACTTTCATCTGGACACAGCTATGGACCACACATTTTATAAATGTTATATTCTTTTTTTTTTTAACCAGTACTAGGATTTGAACTCAGGGCCTCTGGAGTGCTCAGCTGGCACTCCACTTGAACCACAGCTCCAAACTAGCTTCTTGCTGTTTGCTTAGGATCTGGAGACTTTTAGACTTTTTTGTCTGGGGTGATTTTGAACTGTGATCCCTGAGGTCTGAACCTCTTGAGTAGTAAGGATCATAGGCATGAGTTATCAATACCTGGCTTGTAAATATTATTTCTAATCCTTAAGGCTCCTTTATTAAGCAGATTATTGCACACACACACCACACCTTGTCTAAAGAAAGCTTTCATTCCTGAAGGATTCCTACACACTCTCTTCCCTGTCTTTGTCTTTACTATGTTCTGGAGCAAGCATCAGTGCAGAAGGCCTCATTCATTATCAGAGGCACAAGCATGCTGCAGGCCAGGGCTGTCACAGTGGGAGGGCATTGTAATGTGAAATCCTAGCTACTCAGGAGGCTGAAACCTTGAGGATCATAGTTCAAAGCTATATCCTAGGCAGAAAAGTCCAAGAGACTCCATCTCAATTTAGCCAGCAAACTGGCAGACTAGTGTGGCTCAAGTGGTTGAGCTCCAGTTGTAAGCATGAATGTGAAGTAAGAGTGTGAGGATGTGAGTTTAATCCCTGATATTAAAACAAAAGAAAAGGGAGAGGGGAATGACCAGAGCTGATATCTGCCATGATTAGAGTTCCCATCATTCAAGAGATCCAAAGAGAGTCTATAGGATCCCCAAACCAAAGAGGACTCAGATGAGAGAGTGCTAGGAGCCAGGAATTTGGGTTGAGTAAAGGAGGAACACTAGCAAGACAGCACAAAGCATGAGACTCACTCATAGCTGGCCCTCTGTGGCTGGGTGATGGATGACAGGGCAGAACAGATTCAGAATGATGAACAGCCGTTATTAAGCCAAACCTGAGGCTGTATTTGTCACGGGTAGTTAGCTACCATAGCCTGGTTGAAGTCATAATTCTCTCAAGAACGAATGCTCCTGGAGCTTCCCTCTCCATTTCCCAATGGACTCCCACACGTTTGACGAAAGACATGGACCACTTGAACTGGTCAACCACACAGCCAGCCTGGCCACTGGTTCCCTGTTCCAGAGCCTATTTGCAGAGCTGAAAATGGCCAAACCTTGAAAGCGGTACCGATGAGTCAACCCTTCATTTGGAGCCAACCCCCCTACTCTTGGCTGGAAGTCTAATTGTACCCAACAACCCCTTGTTTTTATAAATGGGTGTTGGGAATTTCCTTGGTTAAGCCTCCAGGTCTTCCCTTCTTCCGGATTTAATGAGCTCATTTATTTTTCTTTTTCACTTAGCAGATTTTAAGGGCCTGTTAATGAGTGGTGGGGCTGTTTTTAAGAGCCAAGTTGGACCAGAGTTCAGGACATTTTTTCTTGCCATTTCCACTCTCAAGTCCCCAGTGTTTCTCCAAGCTTCTCCCCGACTCTGGCAGCTGACCACCCCAGTGTATTACATACATATGGAAGTTTCTAGAACATAATGACCAGAGGTCTTAGGTTTCCTTTCTCTCTTTCTATTTTCCTACCTTTTGCATGTCTTCCTTGGGACCCTTGTTTCCGGGTGCTTTCTAAGATGAAGGGAAGAGATCTACCCAGGAAGGATTTCCCTTTGAGTTCTGTTTGAAACTTTGGTAGGTGTGGGGGTGGGAGGCGAATCTGATGGGGAGTTTCAGGGAGACAGGCCAGAGGTGCTTTAAACCTCTTTCTCTGAAGCTAATAGTAAAGAGCTGCCAGGAGAGAGAGGCCATGGGAAAAGACTTGGAAGCCTTGCTGTAGTGGTTGATGCTTGGGATTCAGAGAGCTCAGATAATGAATAAGAAAGATCCAATGAGAAAGATGTTCTGTGTGGGAAGAATAGCGATTATGGCAACTCAGTGCTCACGCCATTCCTAGATGCTCCTCTGTGGAATGAAGACTCCTCTAGCTACCTTGATGAGTCTGGTGCTGGGGCAGGTGGGTCTGAAGGGTTCATGACATGTTGAGCCACTGTAGATGACATGGAATGTTTCCTAGGAAACACTGGATTCAGCATGACGTTTTGGACAGTAGCCTAATACTGTCCACAGGCCATTCCTTTGCATTTCAGGAGTGTGAGGACTCCTGTGTGGCAGCCAGTGGTGGAGGGCCAGTCCAGGACAAGGCATGGAAACCTGTGTTATCAAATTTGGCTTGCAGATCCTGCAAGAACTCTGCAGAACTCTGAAGCTTGAGTGTAATCTTGTCCACCGGCAAGGAAGAACCCTCAGCCTGCTTTTGCCCACGTGGAAGGGACAGCCAGCCTGTGGTTAGCAATAGGAAACATGAGTAGCAGCGCTGGGTGATTTTCAAGAACTAGTGTTCATGGAGCCAAAAGTCCCATTTTGAAGTTTGTTGTAGGCTTTTCCTTAATGGGGGTCAGCAGAGATCAGAGAGAGGGGTTTACATGGGAAGGGGGTGTCAGTCTACCTTCATGCATGTTTAATGGGCTGTGTTAGCTTCCTGGAGCCACTATAACAAAATAGCACAAGTCTGATGTGGAGGAATAGCAGGAATATATTGCTTTGCAGTTCTGAGGGCTGGAGGGCCAAGATTAAGGTATCTGTAGGGTTGATTCCTTCTGAGGGATCTGAGATAGACTCTGTTCTTTGCCTCTCCCGAGCTTCTGTGGTTTTCTTCATCTTCATATGATGCCCATCTCGTGTGCCTATCTCTGTAGCAGAATTTACTCCTTTTATAAGGACACCTGTCATAATACAAGAGGGAAACCCTAAGGACCTGAGAGTCAGATTTCAGTATATAGATTTTTAAGGGACCCTGGCTGTATCTTCTTCTACATATCACCACTGCCTAGGGGAAGGAAATCAAAGCCAGTTTCTCCTCTGGGAGGCCAGGAGGGTGAGTCAGGGGAAAGAGCCAAAGGGTTTCTGAAAGGAAACATCTGCTGGCAGGAAGGCTCATGCTGGAGAGCAGCCTCTGCACAGACTTCTGCAACTGC
The DNA here is from genome assembly GCF_031878675.1 of Megascapheus bottae. Taxonomy (NCBI): domain Eukaryota; kingdom Metazoa; phylum Chordata; class Mammalia; order Rodentia; family Geomyidae; genus Megascapheus; species Megascapheus bottae. Next base: position 30,792,065 of record NC_143515.1, read on the forward strand.
AGAAATGTAGAGGGACAGTTAATAGTGAGGAGATTTGGGCCACTGTTCCATCATGCTCAGAGATAGCAGGGACAGGAAGAGGAGTAAAGCCCCAAGAGTGCACCGTGAAGAGCCTAGGACAAGCTGTCAGAGCAAATCAGTAGGCAGAAGGAGCTATAGAATCTGGGTGAAGCCATTCTCAGGACTTGAGAGAAAGGAGAGAATTGCAATCAAAGAGGATTCTGGAGAACTGGCATCAACTGGGATGCAAGAATTGGAGTGTGATTGTTGGTGGGAGTGTAAACTTGTCCAACCACTCTAAAAAGCAATATGGCAGTTCCTCAAAAGACTAAACATAGAAATCACCTATGACCCAGCAATCCCTCTGGCATTTACCTAAATGTCCAGAAACAAGGCCATACTAAACCTACCAGCACAACCATGTTCATTGCAATATTATTCATCATAGCGAAAATGTGGAACTAACCCAGATGCCCCTCAATAGATGAATGGATCAAGAAGATGTGGTATATTTACACAATGGAATTCGATGCTGCCATCAGAAAAAAATAACATTGCCCCATTTGTAAGGAAATGGAAAGACTTAGAAAAAAATCATATTAAGTGAAGTAAGCCAGACCCAAAGGAACATAGGCTCCATGGTTTCTCTCACTTGTAATAATTAGTATGTTTCTAGGATTTTCCTAGCAGAGGATTACAATAGCTCAAAAGCTATGAGCATATGACCATAAAGGAAGAGCCTAAGCAAAATGAACTCCAGGATAGGGAAACAAGAGATTCATCCTTGTGGTTGTTGCTTCTAATGTACTAGATTAACTTTTTTCTTTACTTTTTTCCCCCTCTTTTTCTTTTTCCTTTCCCTTATGGTTTATCCTCTGTTGTTGCTCTATCTGACGTTGGTGCCTGGTGTATTATATATACATTCATTTATTTATTTGAATCAGGGTAGGGAAGGAGGGAAAACAGATAATGAGACAAAATACAAAGGATGAACCATTTTAATAGTGATATTCACAAGACATTATGTTGGAAATATACTCTACAACTTGGCTGGGGGAGGGACGAGGGAAAGTGGGAGAAAAACATGGGGAGGGGTAACAATGTTCAAGAAATAATGTACTCACAACCTCACTGTAACCCCTCTATACATCATTCTGACAATAAAATAAATTTAAAAAAAAGAATTGGAGTGTGAGCCTCGGCATATAATGGGTGATGCCTAGCATTCATTCAGGCAGGCAGCCAGGATAGACAACACTCTTAACCACTTCCTCATTGAAATACCACATCCATTTAATGTAAAAATGTCATTATAGTTGGATGTTATAACATGGCTTGTAGGTTTTCACATATAGTTCTGGATGAGGAAATAGGGGGCATTTGTCTTGCCAAATATTAGCATTTAAGATAATGATTATCATAAAATGTGTTGGCACATGAATAAATAACATTTGAGTTTTAAATGTTAGAAATTTAAAATGAACATAGTGTGTTTACATACATAATATATAGACATAATGATATCTTAGTGGGAAAATTATGATTGATTCAAGAGATGGTGTTGACTTTATTGACTCTCCATCAAAAATGTGGGAAGGATCACCATCTCAGACTATATGTCAAAAGAAATTCCAGATAAACTTGGGTTAAAGATGTGAATATAAATAAATAAATAGACATTTTGGCTGGGGACATGGTTCAAATGGTGAAATGCTTGACTAGTATGCATGAGGCTATGGATTCAGTCCCTGATTCTGCCTATAAATACAGACAAATAAAGTTTTACTAGTAAAACTGTGAAAATTTTGTATGACTATCAAAAGGAGTGGACATTTTTAATGATATCGAATCTCAAAAGACAATAAAGGTGGACCCACAGATTTCCATATTTTTTGAAATTATAAAGAAAACACCATAGGCAAAATCAAAAGATAACTATAGACTCAGATAAACATCTACAGGATATATAAAAAGGAGTATTATACAGATTGTTTCAAAAGATCACATAAATTAGTAATAAATGATAAAAAAAGATAATAACAATATGTGGGAATAATGTGAAGAGGCAATTTACAGATGAAAAAATCAAGATTTAAATGGCAAAGAGAAGGGTTATTTAAAGCAAGGGACACTTTAGTCATTTTTTTCATCAGATTAACAAATCTTAAAAGGCAGGTAACATTCTGTATTAGAGAGAGCACAGGAGAATGAGAACTTTGTGCTGGTGCAGTGAGAGTATGAATTTCTTCCCCTCCTGGGGAAGAATAATTGGTCTATTAAAGTTCAAAATGCATATTCATTAGATCAACAATTCTACTCTGGGCATTCATTTGGGTAGACCTAAAAGCCTCAGACTTAAGAATATATCTGCACCCTGACCTCACTTCCCACAGGAATCTCTGAGGTAGCTGTAAACAACTTGCCACCCACTCCTATGGCACATCTACTTACACTGCAGTGGCATTGCTGCTCTCCCAAGCCACCTTGCATTCACTTTAGCTCTTTTCCCTGAGGGATTGACTGTAAGTTCCAAGAGGGCAGTGATGTTTCTCAGTGCCTTGTCTAGCTCATTGTAGGTGCTCAAAACAATACACATTTGTTGAAATCAATAAGTAAAAGAAGTATATGAACGAATGCCAAACTTGAGTGATACGAAGAATGTACAGTCTGTGTCTTCAAAATGGTACGTGGTTAAGGCAGGCATGTGAACAGCCCCATTATAAGACAAGATGAATGGGGGGGTGGGGGGAGGGTAATGGGTACCAAGACATGTGAAAGGGTATCAATGTATGTGAATTAATGCACCTTCTATCTGGCAACTATCATGTAACCCTTTTATTAATTACAATAAAAAATATATAAAAAAAATAAGACAAGATGAAGATGAGGGTGGGGGTGGGTGGGAGGGAAATGGGGACCAAGGCATGAGAAAGGGTATCAATGTATGTGAAGTAATGCATCTTCCATCTGGCGAATGTAATGTAACCCTTCTATTAATTACAATAAAAAATATATGGAAAAAAACAGAAGACAAAAAAAAGACAAGATGATAATTATTAGCATATGCCAGAAGGAACTTGCTCAACGCTGCCTGGGGAAAATCTGGAAGGTTTCACAAGTGAGGAAGCATTTAATCAATGTCCTGAAGGATGAATAGACAGTTACCAGGAAAATAAGAGGATGGAGTAATGTGTCTGGCACAAGGACCAGCTTTTGTAGGGCTACAGCCTCATGAAACAAGTCTAAAAACCTCAAAAACATTTAATTTTTGCTGGAGCATAAATTTGAAGGTTGGGGAATGGAGTATATGAAAGATTATAAATGAGAGGCAGCTGTTCTCAATCCAAACCATTTATGAAGAACCACAGGCGATGCTCACGAGTTTAGAGTTTATTTGGAAGGTAGCCAGAAGGAAATGCAGAAGACAATCTAAAACAGAGATGTGGCTTAAGGTATTCTAGATAATGCTGGAAGATCAAGGATGGGTTAGGATAGAACAGACAATGTCAGAGAAAGGAGACTAGCCAGAAGCTCCACAGAAAGGGGGTTACTACTATCTACTAGTGACACTGTCAGGCTGAATCAGGACAGATAGTGGGCTCAGTGGAGGAAGGATGATTAAAATATAAGCGAGGTTAACTGGCCTAGGTGATTGATGGGCTATGGGAGGGGACTGGAGGGGGAGGGGATTAAGTGATTTTTAAATTTTAGTTTGCTGACTTATTTATTATAATGAGAAATGCTGGAAGAGAAAGTAGTCTGGGGGAAAAACACAAACATTGAACTTAGTTTTACCATTTTGTAAGCTGCCAGAAAAAAAAAAACACAGTTGTATAAACTAGTTGGTTTAAACCAAGGAGAAATGATTCTTCCACAGTTCTGAGAATCAGAAGTTCATAATCAGGCTGTTGCCAGGGCCATACTGACTCTGCAACTTGTAGAGGAATATCCTGTCTTCTTCCTGCCTTGCCTCTTCCTTGCTTCCATGAGGGGCTGAAAATCCTTGCTTGCCTTTGACTCATGGCAGCTTCACTCTAGTCTCTGCTAGAACATGAGGGATATTCTTCCTGCTAACTTCCACTATCTCTCCTTAAAAGGATGCTGGTTATATCAGATTTACTCTTGCTCACATCTTCCTGCCTGGTTTTGTAAACCTGACCCTAGTTTTATTATTTTCAAACCCAGCTACATTTATAGGTACTAAAGGTTAAGATTTCAACATCCCTTTAAAAAACGAAGAGTTCAACTCAATCCATCCCATTTTGAACTATGCCTCTGAAAGGTATCAGGGACTTTAACATAGAGAAACCCAGGAGGCCTCTGGATAGGGGCAGGTGGGGCTTGGGTAGGGCCTGGCTAGTTAAACGGAGTCACAGTATGGGACAATCTCCTCAAGAAAGTGAGTGACCTTGAAGAAAGTCACATGTGGAGATCCCTCACAGGAGCTGACTGAAGAGGAAGTCCTGAAGTGTGTCTGTCTGTGAGGAACCTGTGCACACCCTGTGACAATGTGAGCATTCTTTCCTGACCTTCTTGCCACCCTTTCCTGAGAGCTGACCTTCATCCACCCTCGTCTGAAGCTCTGTGTTTTCCATGTTAAGGTCTGATGATTTCACGTCTGCTTTTCTCTCAACACTGCTTATTTATTTACTTACTTATTTATTTATTTACTTATTTATTTATTTGTTTGTTTGTTTGTTTGTTTGTTTGCCAGTCCTAGGCTTGGGCTCAGGGCCTGAGCACTGTCCTTGGACTTTCTCAAGGCTAGAGCTCTACCACTTGAGCCTCAGCACCACTTCTGGCTTTTTTCTATGTATATGGTACCGAGGAATCGAATCCAGGTCTTCATGCATGCTAGGCAAGCACTCGACCACTAGGCCAAACTCCCGGCCCCCTAAAGCTTGTTTTTTATTTCCCTCAACGTAGAGAGATTTGGCACCCTGTGGGCATCCCTTGGAAAAGTGAGCAGGGCTGATACAAGATGTTGGAGCAGCCACTTCTCTAAACGCAGCACTCCAGAACTGCTCTGAGGAAGAAAACAAGGACGAGTTGCTTGTACTTTGTTTCTTCAGAAGGAGATTGGCAGTTTTGTAACAGCACTTCAGGGCACCATCAAAACTCCTGCACACACACAGTGATGTGTACATGTGCAGTCATCCTCACAGATCATCAAATGGCTGAGCAGGAAGAGAGAGACACTCATCGTAACCCCTGCTTCCCTTGCCTACCAGGACATCAGTGGTCAGGGTTCAGACCTATTGCTGAACGAAAGTGCCGAGCCTCTTACAGCTTGCTCCAGCAAGACATAGGAGAAGCAATAGCCAGACTGACCATTGCTTTATAACAATAAAATTATTAATATTAATATTTATCAAGTGCCTGTTATAGATTAGGCTCTGTATCCCAGTAACACTTGCAACAATTCCATGAGGGAGGCGCTATTTACTGCATTGTTTTGTAAGCAGGAAATGAAAAAAGAAACTTAAAATAATGAAGTCATTCTGCCCAAGGCCTCATTACCAGAGTGTGGTCGTGTTGGGAATGTTTGAGCCCAGACTGCCTGCGTCTAGAGTCCACTCCTGAACCCCTTCACTGTACTTGTGAGCTTTGTTGGGCGCTTATTGAAATTTCTCATCCACTTGTGTGAATTCTGACCCAAGAGATAGGGCAGGAATGGCGTAGTCACAAAGCCCTCAGGGTGGCTGCCATCAGGTTTCAGGAATGAGAAGGCTCTGGCTTTGTGGAGAAAAGCAGCTGTGAGTATAGAGTGAGATGCAGAGGTGACTGGGTGACTCAGGTCCTGGCTGTCCCTGAGCTCTGTCTGTGTTCAGTGGTCTACAAAAAAAAAAAAAAAAGTCCTCACAGACTAGATTTTTTTTGTCAGCCAGCAAATTATCCATCAGAGCTAGTTGGTGCTCCATATCTTTACTCACAGCTACTCAGGAGGCTAAAGCACGAGGATGCTAAGTTGGAGGCCAAAAAAGAAGAAAAGAAATGGAGATATAGCTCAGTGGTACAATGTTGGCCCAGCATGTACAAAGTTTGGGTTCAATACTCTACTGTAAAAAAAATAAATAAAATTATACCTCAGAACTAGCCTTCAGGGATTGACAGAGACTTCAAAGATACACCAATTTGAATCTTCAGTTTCCTAAGCGAAAAACTTAGGAAGAGTGGGGATTCAGCTGATTCAAGATGACCTCAGTTCTTTAACCTTTCTCCCAGGGAGAGGTAGGAACTGTACTTCTGTCCTGAATATGGGCAGGTTCTGAAACTGCTTAGCCTGTGTTAGATGATAACAAGATAGCTTCTGGCCTCAGTCTTCAAGGACCTGGCAGTTTCTGCTTCCTGTTCTGAGCACATGGATGCTTGGCCTCTAGCTACCATGCCACAGGGAAGCCCAGACAGCGTTGTGGAGACACAGGCAGATCAACACTTCTGCTGACCGCATGTGGGAACCCACTGCCACATACAGTCTCAGCTCCAGTGAGATCCGCCCAGGGTCAGGCATGGTTGCACATGGGTGTCATCACAGCACTTGAAAGGCTGAGGATCCATCACAAGGGTAAAGCCAGCATGGACTACCAAGATTCTGTCTCAGAAAGCGAAACAGAAACAAACCAACAAAACCCTCTTCTGTTCTCATTTGGAAACACATGGAAATGAAGACTCCGGCAATTGCAGATTTATGAGCAAATTAAATATTTGTGGCTCTGTTAAGTCACTGAGTCTGGCGATAGTTTGCCACACAGTAATAAAAAGGCAGAACAAACCATGTTGGAAATGAACTATACAATGTGTGGGTAGAGATGAAAGGGAAGAACTGGGAGAGAGCAAAGGAAGGGGTGACATTGTCCAAAAAGAAATGTTCTCTTTATCTGACTTACATAACTCTAACTCCTCTGTACATCATCTCCATCTGTACATCTCTATCATCCATCTCCATATCCATCATCTCCATCTGTACATCTGTGCCTGTGTATAAAAGAATCAAAACAATGAACATGTAACTGGTGTTACTTTGTTGTATTGCTATTTATTTATTTATTTTTGCCAGTCCTGGGGCTTGAACTCAGGGCCTGAGCACTGTCCTTGGGCTTTCTCAAGGCTAGAACTCTACCACTTGAGCCACAGCACCACTTCCGGGTTTTTCTGTGTATGTGGTACCTAGGAATCCAACCTGGGTCTTCATGCATGCTAGGCAAGCACTCTACCACGAGGCCAAACTCCCAGCCCCTTGTATTGTTACTGTATTGGTGCTCATTGGTTCCCTTTGGGTCACTGAGTCACTCAATAGGCTCAATGGTCTATGTAGTTGGAAGGCAGGTGCCTTCCTGCACAAGGACAGCTGAACTTTATGATAATGAGAATCCCGCAGTGGGTGTCAGCTTAGTGGTTTTATTTCTGTGTTGGTTATCTAATTTTCTGATTCTTTAAAATTTACTGGGTATCCTACAGTTCAGTCCAGTTCTGGCAGTTCTCAAAGACAAAAATCAGACTCCTTGGCTTTAAGGGCTTACCCCCAACAGCGACTGTCATTTCAGCTGCCAGCTACAAGTGTTAGATTCTCCACTTACCGGAGTTCCTGTTGACATGGCTGCAAAGCCATGGTACTCACCATCTCTTTCCTACTCAAGTGTCAATCATTTGCTACAACAATGTACAGAGCACAGGGAAAGCTATATCTGTTCTTGTGTATTACACAGGAGATCAATGAACAGTGAGATGAAACAGAGATTGTCAAGACTTGAAAGAGTCTTGAACACAGGAGCCTCTGTCCCTGTGGAATTAGAATCCATCTAACTTGGGAGCTTAGGAATCTTCTGGAAGTTTCATTACATAGGCATGTTGGTACGATCACTGACCATCAGTGATTAGGCTCAATTCTAGCCCCCTCTTCCCTCCCTGAGAATTCGAACTACTGATCACATGTCTAGTTCCTCAGTCTGGTCCAGTATGACTCTCTAGTCAAGAGATTATGGGTTTTTTACTTGAAAGTCACCAGCTTCTTTTTTTTTTAATTTTTCTACTTTAAAATCTTACTAATCACAAAATTCTATCCCTATTCTTACACGAATAAACTTAAAAGCCTGTCAGAACTCTCAGAACAACCAATAAGTATGAAGAACACAATGTTACTGGTTGAATAATATTGGCTTTTTGAGTAATAATACCTATTACTTGGAACTCATAATTATGAATACGAGGCATAAACTAAAAGAAAATTCTACTTCAAGTGTTTTTTTTAAACTTTGTGAAATACTGTCCTTTTACTGGGCCATGGCTTTTTAAAGGGCTAGCTTGTAAGCCATGTTTTACAATTTTTCTGAAAGGCTAGTGGTTTGAGATAATCTCTTTGTCAGTGAAATGCATGTAGGTTTTCCTCTCTTAGACAGGGAGTGATGTATCTATCCTGTACCACAAGGACATTTGGGTGAAAAATACATAATGTGTAACCATTGTAGCATTATGATATCCTCCAGTGATGTAGCCATCATGCCACTAGAATTCAATGACTTACTCATGTGTTTGTGGTGATCCTGTTGTAAACAAATCTGCCCACAATATAAAAGCATAGTAATACATCTTTGTAAAGCATGAATTACTTGCTAATGATAATTAATAACTGCTCTATGTATTCACTGTACTTCTTATCTTGAGTTTAAACTCCTTAATTTGAAAAAAAAAATATGCTATGAAACTGCCTCAAATAGGCCTCTCAGGTGGGATTCCACAAGAAGGCATTATCTCAGGAGATAATAAGGTGTGAGTATCTTGGGAGCTTCTAGTAAGTCTATATGTGCAGGTAGAAGATGATGATAAAAATGATTCTGACTTGCTGGGTGTGGTGGCTCATGCCTGTAATCCTAGCTACTCAGGAGGCTGAGATCGGAGGATCAAGGTTCAAAGTTAGCCCAGGCACAAAAGGTCTTGAGACTCTTATCTCCTATTAACTTCTAGAAAACAGGAAGTGGGGCTTGGCTCAGGGCAGGGCAGTAGCCTAGAGCTCAGGAACAGTACCCAGGCCGAGTTCAAGCCCCATGACCCACAAAAAAAAAAAGATTCTATGTAGACCTGGACTAATGAATATTCTGTCTTTGTTTTACCCAAACACATTTAATAGGTAAAAATAAATATAGGCTATTCTGCAGAGCCTGGATATCTAGGTCTGTGGATGTCCACTCTGTGCTGTTCATACTGTGATGTAATTGCCCAGAGAGTGAAGTGATGCATGCTCCACATGAAAACTCTTCACTGAGTACGTTCTCTCATACGTAGTTGAGGGGTGGAACTTCCAGTAGTGAGAAAGGAAGCACTGAATCATTTCCTAGACAACACGTGGGGCTGAGTCTGTGCATCTGGCAGCTTCTCACCAACTACTGTTCATTTTCCTGGAGGAAGAAGGCTAACTAAGGGCCTGCTTGTTTTCCTCTTTTTTACATAAACAGTCACCACTGTTGGTACCCTAAGTGGTGATTTTTGTTTATTCATTTGTCCTATAATTACATTCTTGCTAGGTCAGCAATTTAATTCAGTTTCTGAATTGAAAATATTTTTATCATATCCATATATCTGTATATGTGTGTATATATACATGCATATATATGCACACAGTCTGTTGAGGAATAATTTAAATATTGAAGGGAACACTAAATCATGCTCTTCTCTAGGGTGAGTTGTTGTCATATATGTATTACCTCAAACATTTATATACATTTTGAATGCATGCATGTACACACACAGCTGGACTTAAGTAATGTTTTATATTTTTATTATTTTTACACAAGCAATTTATTTTATGTCTTATTTCTGGAAAAATGCTTTTATTTTCCTAATAACATATCATGCAAAATTTTATATATTGCCAATCTTTCTTATCATTTGACCTTCATTAGCAGACATTTTTATGATCTCCTTCCAAAGTGGCTGAAATAGTGAGAAATCTATAAGAACAGTCATTTTTTCCAACCAACAGTTTAAAAAACTTTTATTTCAATGATAAAAGAATATTTTAATTTGTGTAGGTGGAGAGATTAAACTGTTGAAAATTTTCATTTCTGTAAACTATTGATGTAAAATGGCTTCCCATTCACATTTTCTCCTCCTATTCTCCCTCTTCCTTTCTCACCCTTCGTCCTCCTCTTCACCCTCCTCCTTTTTCTCCTCTTTCACTCCTCCTCCTTTTATCAGACAAGGTCTTGCTATGTAGATCTAGGCTGGCTTGGACTCTGGATCTTCCTACTTCCTCTAAGGTACCAGGAATATTTTGTATATATTTTGGCAAATATTTTCTCTATTTCTTTTAACTTTATCTTGTGGTTCTTTTTCTACTTGCCTCCTTCTCTTGTTTCTCCATTAGTAAGATTGCTTTATAAAATACTTTTGCAACACATTAAATGACTCATGATGATGAGTGATCCTTTTTATTTGCTTGCAAACATGCTGTGGATAGGCCTGAGACATGGGAGAGAGAGGCATTCCATTCTGCTGTACTTGAACTACAGAGTGTGTAGTAAACCTTGGCAGCAGCCAATTGAGGATACCTTCTTCACATGTTTGATAGTTAATTTTTTTTTAGTGGGTCATGGGCTTTAACTTGGCCTGGGCACTGACCTTAAGCTCTTCAGCTCAAGGCTACCACCCTACCCCTGGGCCTGGGTGTTGTCCCTGAGCTCTTCAGCTCAAGGCTACCACTCAACCTTTGAGCCAAGCTCCACTTCCCATTTTCTAGGGGTTAGTTGGAGACTTATCTCAGGTCCTTTTGTGCCCAGGTTGTCTTTGAACCTTGATCCTCAGATCTCAGCCTGATAGTTAAATTCTTAGCAGGTACCTAGTGCCTCATACCTGTAATTCTAGCTACTCAGGAGGCTGAGATTTGAGGGTCATGATTCAAAGCCAGCCAGGATAGGAAAGTCCCTGAACTTTCATCTCCAATAAACTACTTAAAATGATGGAAGTGGTACTGTGGCTCAAGTGGTAGAGCACTAGCCTTGAGTACTAGCCTCAGGGACAGCACCTACAGTTTGAACCTCAGGACTTGCAAAAAGAAAAATAAAGAGTCTAAGTCAATGTTCAGATTTGCAGGAGTCCACCAATGACTAGGGAAACAAACTACTCTCTGACCAAACTTTTACACCCATTACTCATCTCTAAGTGCAAAAAACTCCCTTGCTTCCTGATCCAAGAAGTGTGGGTGGGAGGAAGGGTGGGGAAATGGAAAGGTAAGCGCTAAGGAAGGTTTCTACACATCTGGTGGCTCTAACAATAGAACTTGTGTGTGTGTGTGTGTTTGTGTGTGTGTGTGTGTGTATGTGTGTGTGTGTGTGTGTGTGTGTGTGTGTGTGTGTGTGTGTATGTGACTAAGAACTAGACCCAGGATTTCACTCTTGCTAGGCAAGCATTCTACAGTACTCTACCACTTAAGCTGCACCCTGATTTTAACAAACAAGACTTATAAATTAAGGGATCTGTGAGTGATTCCCCTGTCCCACAGTCCATAGACAATGGCTCCTTTCTGGGTGGCTGCACCTTGTGTTTGCTACACGTTTTATGGCTTCTCTCTTATGGGTGCATTTTGTTGGTGAGCTTCATCTTCATCCTAACCTTATCTGGATCCATGTTTTAGTGATTTTTTTCCACGATTTGCAGTTTGCTGAGCAGGGTGCATCTTGTTTTCCAAAGTGATTTCCTTTTTTAAGAATTTAGGGTTAAGGAAAAACTTGACATGTATATCTGTCAACCATCTTTTTTCTTTAGGGCGATTTGGATTGAAGCTGGTACTTCATTCATGCTAGATAAGTGGTCTACTACTGAGTTAAACTACAGTTCTCTGTAGATTCTCTTGCACCAGCAGTCAGAAGTCACCTTACCTGATTCATATTGCAGTCCTCATTTTGATGTATCTTATAATTGTCTTGAGCAACAGAGAATACAGGAAGATTATAGAGTTTGTTTCATTAATGTAGGATTCTCATTTAACCATATCTGTGCTGGGCTCATTATTTAAGCTAAGAAGAATAAATATAAGGGAGAGGGGAATCTATCTTCAAACCTATCTCCGATAGTATTGTCTATTGGAATTTCCTCAGAGCCACCCCCACAGCCCATCCCAACCCAGCTTCTGAGCCACAAGTATGCATTGTGTTTAGATAGAATTTACATACTCCTATCCAAGTTGATTTTCAAGTTGTAACACTTCTACAGAAGCAAGTCACTAATGAATCCTCTGGGAACAAATCTGTCCTCTTAACAAATCTGGCTGGGTTTGGTGGAAACACGCGGATTGTAAATCACAAAGCAGCCTTGACTTGCGGCTTGTGGCTCAGGGGCAATATTTTTGCAAGTTGCTCATGCCCATGACAAATATGTGCCCTTGCAACTTCTTACCTAGGCCTTACCACAGGTGGGCAGGCAAATTCTGCTCCTGGGCTATAGGCCCTGCAAGCAGCTATTCATTTCTCCTTTATCTTTTAATCACTTTAAGGAGACCTGGAGCTCCATTCTCTGATTCCAACCAAGAAATGGGGCGGAGGGGTGAACATATAAAAGATCAACTCCGTATGTCAGTAAGGGAGGTTCTGTTAATGTGTTAATTTGGATCCCAAGCTTCATTCTCTACCCTACTAATATACACTATGCCTTAGAAAAATGATTTACATACTGCATACAGATGAGTCACTACATTAAAAGTAGAACTGCCATCTACATTCATGTCAACTGAAAAGACAAGGTATCATTAATCTTCTATCCAAAAATTTTCTCCTGTGATGAATAGTTTGTAGCTGTCTACACTATTAGATAAAATTGAGTATGGCTAGATCTTATTATTATTATTATTGTTGTTGTTGTTATTGCTATTATTACCATTCATGGTTGTAGAGATGCTATAATAATAATAATAATAATAAGAAGAAGAAGAAGAAGAAGAAGAAGAAGAAGAAGAAGAAGAAGAAGAAGAGGAGGAGGAGGAGGAGGAAGAGGAGGAGGAGGAGGAAGAGGAGGAAGAAGAAGAAGAAGAAGAAGAAGAAGAAGAAGAAGAAGAAGAAGAAGAAGAAGAAGAGGAGGAGGAGGAAGAGGAGGAGGAGGAGGAAGAGGAGGAAGAAGAAGAAGAAGAAGAAGAAGAAGAAGAAGAAGAAGAAGAAGAAGAAGAAGAAGAAGAAGAAGAGGAGGAGGAGGAGGAAGAGGAGGAGGAGGAGGAAGAGGAGGAAGAAGAAGAAGAAGAAGAAGAAGAAGAAGAAGAAGAAGAAGAAGAAGAAGAAGAAGAAGAAGAAGGGGAAGGGGAAGAGGAGGAGGAAGATTATTATTATTTTGTAGAAGTTTATTATTTTTTGCAGTCAGAGGAGGTTTGTGGCTGTTTTTCTTTTTACTTTTTCTTTTTCAGAAAGGTCTGGCTATGTAGAATAGCCTAGCCTTGAACTCACAACACTCCCATACTAGCCTCTGGAGTGTTAGGATTACAGGCGTGCCCCACTATGCCATGCAGAGCAGATTTTTGAACCTTGCTCTCAGATAAAGAGTTTGGAGGAGTAAATTCAATGTCGGAGAACACACTTATCAGCCTCCCAGTGACTCGAAGAATGTTCTGTTTTTAGTGAGGTAATGATAGTGAAATATATCAACCTTGAAACTATAGGGAGGGAAGTCAAGAGAAGCTCTAATTTCTTGAAAACTGTAATTAATCAGGTTCACGCTGAGCAAATATTTCTCTATCCAACTGCTTTGAGCTCTCTGGGAAGTACAGATTGGTAAAAAAAAAATACAGAAAGAATGAGATTTCCCCATTTGTAAGGAAATGGAAAGACTTGGAAAAAAAATCCTATTTAGTGAAGTAAGCCAGACTCAAAGGAACATAGGCTCAATAGTTTCCCTCATTTGTAATAATTAGTACACATCTAGGATTCTCCTAGCAGAGGATCACAATAGCTCAAGACTTACATACATATGGTCATACAGGATGAGACTAAAGGAAATGAACTCTAGGATATGGAAACAGGAGGGTTTTTTTTTTCATGATTATTGCTCTTGATGTACTATGTGTAGTTATTTCTTTTCACTTTTTTCCCCCTTATGGTTACTCTCATGTGGTTACTGTATCTGACTTGTCACCTAGTATATTATATATACATTTATTTGTTTATTTGAATTAGGGAAGGAAAGAAGGAAAACAAGATGATTGGGAGGGGATGGGGGAAGGGAAAGGGAAAACATGAGAGGACTATCAAGGTTCGAGAAGTAATGTACTCATTACCTGATGAATGTAACTGTAACCCCCTATACATTATCTCAACAATAAAATAAAATTTAAAAATGAAGACATTTCACAGAAGAGAGACAACAGTCTCAGATTTTTTTAATGTATAGGAATTATTTTTTTGTTTCTATAGCTGTTTTTAAAGTTGAAACCAGAATATTCACAACTGTCAAACAGCTTCTCTAACAGCATGGATGTTTGGGTAGAAATTGTACTATATTCACAAAGAAGAGTCATAATCTTTTAAGTTCTAAGACAAGGATTGATATATGTAGACTAAACTTTGCATCTATAGTTTTGACAACAGCCCGCCAAGACCAGTTCTACAACAAGATGAAAGCTGAGCTAAGTCTAGTGTTGCAGAAACATTTAGCAAAATGTGTTTTGATTTGCTATGGTACAAAAAATTCCATATATCTTGCTGACAAAGTGTAATGCTTACATTTAGTCAACACACATATGTGGTCCATGGCGAGAACAGCAAAATGCCCAGCCGGGTGGGGTATTTTTGGAAGGCTTTTGCCTCAGGGATGGCCTCTGCCAAGGAATTGAGATTCCTAAGTACCCACTGTCTTGGAAGATAGATGTTGCTTCTTTTGGCCAATCCACTTCTCTCTCTCTCTCTCTCTCTCTCTCTCTCTCTCTCTCTCTCTCTCTCTCTCTCTCTCTCTCTCTCTCTCTCTCTCTCTCTCTCTCTCTCTCTCTCTCTCTCTCCCTCCCTCCCTCCCTCCCTCCCTCCCTCTCTCTCCCTCATCTTTGTGCATGAGGCTCTGTGTTTAAAAGTTTCCTGTGAGGACCCCTTGTAGGGAGAAATGAACTGGCTTACCCATGAAAGCTCTTCCATAAGTGCTGTGTGTGCAGTGTTTAGCCTGTGGCATTATAGCTTTCTGACTCGGATTTTCTTGTTCTACATTTGATGGTTGCACGCAGCAGTTTTGGTAATGAGACTTAAATCTTTAATCTGGATAAATGCCATCCTTAACTATATGCTTTTCAGCTTGGATGATTGCCACATTTGTTTTATGAACATTTGTCTGCACAGCAATGTTCTTTTAGTTTATTTTTCCAAGGTCTGGGACAGATAATAAACCTTCCCATTCTGGTGCTGTTTTCCTTCTTTGTGTATAGTTCACTCATCTCCAATTGAGATATCTTTGGCACACTCCTCTGTCTTGCTGGCCTTCTTGCCTCTAAGCCATGACTGGAAAACACAGAAACAGTTTCTCCCCAGCATTAATGGATTTAGCCATAGCTCGTGTTCTTGAGAGAACCTCATGAGTTACTTCATATTGTGCAATGTTATGATATTTTCATTTTCAGCCTTTCATAGCCAGTCAAAGCCTAAAGGGAAAAAGGAAAGGTTTTTGACCTGCAAACTGTTTATGAAATGATATATCATTTAATGGATTTTTTTCTGATTGTGAGAGTACTATATAATTATTAGAAAACAGAGGAAAAGATAATCCATGGAAAAATGTGTATTGGTTTGAAGGGGCATTTTTTTTTGTTCTCATTTTTGCTCTCTTCACAAGTAGCATAGCAGTTAGGGCTACAATTTGGATTTATTTCCAACTTTTAAATTTTACATTATGGCCTAACCTTTCTTCATGTTAGTATTAGAACCAGAAATATCTTTAATGACCTTAAGACATTTAATCCTTTGTTTTCTTACAACCCAAGAGAACTTCATTGGTGGTGTTTTTCTTAGAACTGAACAGCCCTTCTGAAGTCTCATAATCATGAAACAAATTAGAGTTCCCACTACCTCTTCAACATCTGGCATGTGTCTTCAACACTTGGCCTTTGACATCACCTATGACTCTAATACTTCCCCAACAGCTGTATCTCTGTGGACTCACATGTGTTTAAATAAAATTCCTTAATCTACTCAGTCACAAGCTATGATTCTCTCTGGGAGGGAGGAGTGAAAGTAGACCTAATAGCAGTTTGAGGTTTGCCCATGCTCTATTTGCAGAACTTGAGGCCTTCTGGCCAAACCAGAACCACCAAATCCACCTTGCTTGCTTTTTACTACAATTCCTGGACTTTGCAGACAGCGCCAGCCTCTGTGTTTGATGTTGTTCTGTGTCATTCTTAGCAGATCTTAAAACAAGAGAAAATATTGAGCTTTTTCATGGACATATATGCTCTCATCTAAAGGTCAATAATTCTTTGGGAAAGGAAACAAAAGACCTGTGGATTATAAACGTACATGTAGCCCCCTGTCTTTGTTCCACATGCCATAAGAAAATTCCATAGACTAGGTGGTCTATAAACACTGGAAACAAGCTCCTGGTTTTAGAGGCTAGGAGTCCAAGATGGATGTGGTGGTCAAGGCGATGTCTTGTGTGGGCCTTCTTCCAACTTCTCGTTACATCTTCACAGGGCAGAGGAGCAAGGGCTTGCTCCGGAATGTCTTTTAGAAGGGCACAGTGTTCATTTTCCAACACCATGACAAAATGCCAGAGACAACCACTCAATTCACAAGAAGGAAAACATTGATTATTCCAGCTCACAGTTTCAGAGGTTTCAGTCTGGAATTGCTTGACCCTGTTTCTTGGTGTATCCTGCTGGACCTGTATGCCAAGGAAGGCCTGCTCCATCACCTCACTCTAGCCAGAAAGAGAGGGGAAAGTAAGAAAGGGTCCCAATGTTCCCTTCATGTACCCTCTAGAAGACTCAGTAATACTTTTTTCAAAGTATGTAAATACTATCATGTGACACACACATACTTTATATTAGATGATTTTTCCATTCAATATATGTTGTCACAATTTGTGTTTTGTTGATATAAAGAAACATAGCTCAGTCATGTTAATTGTGATGCATATGCATATGCATATGTATATATACACACATGCTTATATATGTATATAAATGCATATATATATGTATCTTCCTGGTCTCCTGATAGATATTAGGATGGCCACTGTTCTATGATTATAAACAGAACCGAAATGAATATTACTGAGTCTTCTAGAGGGTAGATGAAGGACTTCTGAATAATTCACCTACTCTTGGAATTGCTGAGTTGCCAACTTCTGGGTTCTAAATACTAGGATACAAACCTCCAAAGTAGCAGAGCAGAATCATACTTCCCTTTGCAGTGTTTGACAACTCTTGTTTCCCTTCATCTGGGCTAAAAAGCATACATTTGACTTTTAGATTTTGTCCTATTGAGAAATTTTAAGTGGAACTCAGTGCTATTTTACATTTATCTTTTCTGCTACTAGTATTTCCGTACGCTAATTATCCATTTATCTTCTGTGAGCAGTAAGTGGGGACACTTGTCTCTTGATGCATTATCCTGTTTTATAGATGTGTCTTTTCTGGATACTAATTTTTTATTAATTTAATTATAGCAAAATGTAAAATGTCTTCCAATTTTGTTGCTTGTCTTTTCCCTTTTTATTTTGGCCACTCAACAAAGCAGTTTATAAATACAATGTGTCTTGATCAATGTCACCCCTTCCAACATTCTCCTTTATCCCTCCCAACCCACTTGTCTTTTTTTCTAAAAAGCTTTTTATACAAGCTAGTGAGCCTTACTGTATTGAAATTTTAGAGGTTTTTTTCTGCTTTGATACTGTCAAACTATTTTAGCCTTTATAATTTCTGCTGTTTTGTTTCTTGTTTAAAAGTTCCTTCTCTTTCCAGGGCCAATATTTTTTTTTAAAGAAGTGAGGTAAGAAGATGATTCAGTGGTATTTTTCATCTATGAGAATTTTCATATGGAAATGAAGTTCTATTTAGCAAACACTCTGTTTTTCCTCTAAGAAGTTTCATGGCCTCATGAGCTTTATACCTACTTTCTTATAACAGGAACAATTTATGGGTTATGTATTCTATTCTACTCTGCAATTTTTTCCATCTCTGGGTTGTTGCTCTCTTCCTTGCTTCCTGTCCTTAGAAATTTATATTATATTAAGACTATATCATTTTAGGTTAAATTCTTCATTTCTGTTCTCCTTTTCTATAATTATCCTGGTTTTTATTTTGTTCTTCCCCAAGTAATCTAGAATCAGTTTGTCCATTTCAACAAAAACTTCTCTTGAGACTTTGATTTGGAATACATAGAATTTATACGTAATTTAATTAAAATATTGTGACAAATATCTTACATTTCCTCATTTAGGTCCATCCACACTTCTTTATAATAATCTATTCTCTAGAAGAGTGACTTTTCCTATGTTGTATTTATGCATCTCAACTTCCCAGTCTTTTCTATGGAAGCTTAGGAGACTACCATTATTGAATTATGTAATAAATATACCTATGTTGTAGTTGTATGTAAAATGACCCCAAAGGCTCATGTATTGAATGCTTGGTCCCCAGCTGGTGGAGCTACTAGAGGAGAATGGCTCATAAGAAAGCTAACTTCCTAAATACGTTAAATCATTCATGAGTTCATAGCTAAATAGACTACTAGGAGATGGGTAGGTTCTTGCTCCTGGTTCATCTCTCTCTGTCTCTATCTCTGTCTCTGTCTCTCTGTCTCCCTCTGTCTCTCTCTATATATCTATATTTATATATAGTTATATATAATTCATAACATATATGACATACATGATAACTGATAGTCTATTTTCAGAGCTAGGTACCTGAATTCATAACACCCTGAATTCATAATGGCAAACATACAGTTGGTTCACCTAGGAAATCCCTAAGCAGAGTCCTAAGAAACTAAGTTAAAAGCTGGAAATGCATGGAAAGGCACATACTCAGAAAAGCCTTTCCACCATTACAGAACAAAGCAGGATGAAGAGGCACATATGTCAAAATTTCCCAATAGAAAAGAATGATTCTTAGGTGACATGTGGGAAAAATGGTACAATGAGGAATCCGAGAAGGGGGTCTGCACACAGCAGGGTGAAATGCTTGTTGTAACTGCTTTGGCTATGTCCACCAAACATCTGATCTTGCAAGATCACCAGTTCCTAGTAAAACTCTTACTTTCATTGTACTCCACGTCTCCAAGTCTGTTCCTTAGGCTTGGACAAGTGAATGTATTCCACCTCTCTCTCTTCTCCTTCTTTTCCTTCTCTCTTCCTGAACCTGGATCATAGAACTAATTATTCAGACTTGAACCTCCTTTACTTGAACTAGTGACCCTTAATTCTGTGATTCATGGACTTCAACTGAATAATGCTGCTGGAATCTTAAGGTCTTCAGCATACAGACTGCCTAGTATGGTGCTTCTTAGTCTCCATAATATAGAAGTAAGGAAGTAGTGGATTTAATGAGAAAATAATAAATGGAAAACCCTTATCTGTTTCAGGCTTACAATAGGGCACAAGAACACACAGGGGCCTTAACAAGCTACAGGGTCAGCCAGTATCCTAAATTTTTAGAAACCATTCAAAGATTGAAGTGATCTCTAGTATCTTTTCAGATAGAGGATACTTTTGAGTTTCATCTTCTTCCTGCATTTGAAATTCCTAATAGAGCAAAATTCTGATTGCCACTTTCATGTCTAAATCTATAGCTTCAGAACTTCAATTCCCCATTCACTGAACTATTTCTTTTTATGGGGTGGAGGAATATGTCCCATCTTACCTTATTTCTTCCTACAGTTCATTATTATCTTTGAAGCAGAAAGGATCATTGCAAACCAAAATGTATAACACTTTGCATGTTTCATTTGTGTAAATTTCCTTGAAAACACTCTCAAGTCTTAATGGTGTATTATCCAGGCTCAGTGCAACATCACCATCTCTAATTCCATGGACTCTTTACCACCGATGAAAGGCCAGGAGTGATATTCCTCAGAATCCCCTTCTCTCTGCGATTGCAGTGTGGTGTTAGTCTATGAAAGGCATTTAGCTGAGAGTAGAAGGCAGAAGACATAATTTCAGAAGGACCTGGAGACAGTAGGAAAGTCAATACAAGATTCATAGCAGTGTGCTCCAGTGTACTCTCTTGTGAAGGACTCCGTGTTATGTTACAGGCAGCTGATATAGGAGTGAACTCTCAAGAATCTCTTCAGAGCTGCTAGCTAAGACCCATAGTGAGAATTCACTGAAGTTTAATGATTGAAACAGTTGCTAAACAAGTGGTTCAGAACCTCTTTATGTCTAGTGCAGGCTGGACCATCACGAGTGGCCTCTTCATTCTCAGCCTTCCGACGTCCCTTAGCCCTACGACATGGATGGCAGGCTCTTAAATCACATTGCATTTGGAGCAGAGGGCAGAGCCTCCAAGATGGCCTCCAGTGACTGTTACCTCCTGGTATCTGTGATTTTTGTGGCATTCTCTCCCACACAAATCCAGGGATGGCCCCCTGCAGCCTATCTAGAGAGAGGGTTGGTGCGTGACTTCTGAGGCTAAATCTAAAAGGCGTTATATGGAGGTGATGAATATGACCAAAATATATGCATGTACAATTAATATACCCTAAGTAAAAAAAAAGGGTATTGTAACTTTTAGCCTGGCCTTTTGCCAGGCTTGTTACTGGGAAACACCATGAGGACATGTAAACCAGCCATATACAGAGGCTCAGCTGATAAAAACTGAGGCTTATCATCAACAACCAGTACAAACTTGCCTGTCATGAGAACGGACTCCAAATACCTGAGAGTCTAGCTTTAAGACTTATAAATTGGTGCAGGAATAAGGCTTAGAAGCCATTGGGATTGAATATTCTTTCATATGTAAGAAGGTCATAAGTTTGGGGTAGAGATAGAGATGGAATCTGTGCTTGGAAAATGTTCCCCCCAATTCATGAGTTAGAAGCCTGATCCTCAAAGCCTTAGGTTAAAGATATTTGAAAGTAAAAGCCCTTGGCAGGGACTGCGTCATGAGTGTTCTAGTTGAATAGATTAATCCATTCATGGATTAGCAGATTAATGGGTTATCATGGGAGTGGCTATATTATAAAACCCAGGTTGTTTATGCCTTCTGCTTTTACCCTGCCTGTGTGATACACCACAATGACTCAGTATGAATTACTCTGTGCAATTCACTTCTAGAAACTGAGTGGACTCAGACATTGGAATAGGCCCACATTGGCTGCATTCTCTTTGTGACACCATCATTGAGCCAGCTCAGATTGAGAAAGAGATATCTCCCCCTCTCCTCTCAGTGAGAAGAGCGACAATGAATTGGCCATCATTTTTCATCCAACTCATTTTGCAATTCTCTCTGCAGGTATCTTCCCTAAGAGGTTCCTGTGTAAGACAAGTAAGTCTGTTGGCTTTCCCCAAAATACACCCAGTTCTTTCTTGCCTATGTATTCAGAACAAACTTGTCCTTTTCCACTAAGCTTCTTAGATACCTCTTCCCTTCGGGACCTTTACAATTGATGAGGCTAGTGACATTCAATGGCATTACATGTGCCGTTATTTGACGCACTAGGCTTGTATGTTCATTTTAATGTCACATTCCATTGGGTAGATTTTCTATTTCTCGACTTCTACATCAGCCTGGTCATTAGCTTTTCCACTAACCATTGCATAGTATTTTCTGGTTTGTGTGATGTGCTTCAGGAGATGTGGTTAAGGGGAATTGGCAGTTATTAAAAACTTAGAGAAAAGCACGATGTTAAGTGTTTATGTATCTATCATCATCATCATCTTATAAAGGCAGTAGTATTATTCTGTGTCAGATGTAAAAGCAGAGTTCTTAGAGTCTGTAGGAAGAAGGAGAAACAGAAGTAAAGGCAGGTCTGTTTCATGCCAAAACCTTTATATCTTCTCTTGCCTTTGCCTTACCCACCGCCTCCTTGAAATGAAGCTCTCTGGGAAAAGAAGGGAAACTATGTGAGTAACTGGGGTTTGTGGTTTCTAGAGCACTTGAACCGTAAACTCCCCTGGTGAGGGCATGCTCTCGGTGGCCTCGCTGTGTGCAGGCATTTACTTCGCCTGGGACCAAAGCTAAACATTAACCCACTGGAGCTTCGCCTTTTGTTTCTCATTTTCCAGCTCCCAGGACTCCGGGTGGCTTTGGTCAAATAGACCCTATCCATTATAATTCCTTTTTAAATAGCTCCTGGGCATCATGACAGCATGTTTGGAAACACTGTGGCATATTTGTGGTGATTAAACTTCACTAAAACATCTGGAATTCTGGGCTCCCACAGGCCTAGTGGCTCCAGCACTGCCCCAAATCCCCTGCTTCTCCCTTCATTTGAAGATTCTCAAGCGAATGCTTCCTTTACCTCTAGCCTCAGAGGGGAGAAAAATCGCTGGCCAGGCATTTCCAGAGGGTTCTGAAGGGATCAAAAAGAGAAAAGCAAACACTGAGGGAAAATGGGCTTTTTATTCTTGGAACAAAGTTACATTGGCAGCTTTCTCTTCTGCAGTAATACTTGTTTTCCTGAAAGGATTACATTGGTGTTTGCTTCATCCCATGGGATTTAGCTGCCACTTTGCTCCTGACCTGTAGCTTCTCTCTCCTGCCTTCTCCCAGCCCTGCTTCTCTGTGTTTTCATAGGCTAGACAAAAAAATTAATGAGATTAAAATCATCCATGAGAGAAAGTAGGTTAGCGCAGCTGCTGTGAATGCCCTCTGTCAGCAACTCAAGTCAGCAGCTCAGATGAACTTGCCATGTGAGCTGTGTCCCTGGGCTACAGGCTGAGGACCCCAGGCATTTCAGACCTCTCTCTCTCTCTCTCTCTCTCTCTCTCTCTCTCTCTCTGTCTCTCTCTCTCTCTCTCTCTCTCTCTCTCTCTCCTCTCCCTCCCTACCTCCCTCTCCCTCTCCCTCTCCCTCTCCCTCTCCCTCTCCCTCCCCTCCCTCCCTCCCTCCCTCCCTCCCTCCCTCCCTCCCTCCCTCCCTCTCTCTCTCTCTCTCTCTCTCTCTCTCTCTCTCTCTCTCTCTCTCTCCCTCTTCCTCCCTACCTCCCTCTCCCTCTCTCTCTTCTGGCTCAGAAGGAGAAAAAGAGGCTTAGGGTGAGGAGAACTGTTAGATGGAGATTTCTTCACATGAAGAATTTCAATCATGCTTTTCAGGGACACTTCTGCAGTTAATGGGGTAATTACATGACATTGTGGGTAGTTATACAGTAGAATAACTTATTGGGATATTCATTTTCTTCTTCTCTGGGCTGTAGAGAACTGAATTTCCAATGGGAGATATTTCTCCACACTTCTGTTCATTTCAGTGGGCTGTGTGATGGAGGGAAATCAGACCACTCTGATGTGGGCATTGTGCATTGCTAAGGATGCATAACCTGACTTGCAGGCCAGAAGCATCCCACATAAAAGAATAAGACTATAGGGAGTATCCAGAAAGTATGATCACTTGTTAATGTTAAGTGCTGTAGCCTTGAGTGTACCTGTCAAATTATTCCCCAAGCTCAAGCTTCAAGTGAATTTGTTTTGTGGCTCCATGCAGGAACCAGAATAATAAACTGGATGTGTTCTTCATATCCACACACAGCCGTAAGGACTTCTTCAAGTATTCTGTTATTGAGAGTCACCATCGGCTTCTATGCAACTCTTGAGGGCGTTCCCCAATAATGACTGAAATTCCATTTTCCCTACAGAGTCGAAATTAATTTTGGGGACATTAATTTAGAGAAGTTAAGGTGTCTCTTATATTTTGATCACGCCGTAGGTATGGTGCAAATCTCTGGGTTCACAGGTATGAATAAGCACCTACTAGTGTCACAGGGCTTTCATCCAGGAGAGAAGGCACAGCGCACAGCTCTACAAGGAAGATCCGTCAGACACTGGGGACACAGTGGGGATCAGGGCAGAGAAGGCTGCTCAGAATTCCTCACCTTTGTTCTGAGTCTTGAAAGATGAGCTGGAATTTCTCAGGAGGACGCGGGTGGAGTCACGAGAACACTCTGTACAAAGGTACAGAGTGTGAAATAGCTTGACATGTTTGGGAGACTATGAAGAACTTGACACGGCTGAAGCATGAGGCAGGTTGTTATGGGCGGGCTGGGAGAGGCAGGTAGGGGCCGGCACAGAAGGATTTTGCATTCTGGGTTAAGAAGTCTCAGTATCCTGCAGGTATTTTAGTGATATGAACTGAAGCATTTGCTGTGAAGCCAAGCTGATGCAAGAAGATTGCCAAGGTAAGAGGGGATCTCAGAAATGGGGAAGTGGAGATGAAGAGAGAGTGTGAGGAAACATGTGGCCATGGTGCCAAACCTGCAGTCAGATCAGAGCACAAGCACAGAGGCACCCATTGGTGACATAAATTAGGTCAGTTCCAGCAGATTTGAAGGACAAAATCTAGAACTGATGATTGATGAATAAAATGAAGATAATGTGAAATTCTATTTGTCTGAGAAGGCTGGTTATTGAAAAAAACAAAGACACATAAATTAATTTTTAATAATTTAATGGCTGTCTACTATGTGATGTTTAACTGATTTTTTCTTTTTATTTTTTTATATACAGAGGAAAGACCTTTTGTAACAGATTGAAAAAAGAGATTTTCACAGAGATATCTATATGATCAAGACAGTTCATTTTTTATTTGTGTTTTACTAGCACCCCAAACTTGCCAGTGGTAACTTATTTGTCCGGTTAAGATAACTGTAGTTTTCTTTCCTAGGACTTGTTAAATGCCAAAAGACATTTTTGAACTGTATATCTGATCAGATCGTTAGCTTTTTCTGTTTTATTTCTTTTGAGAATCTTTGAATAAAAAAATATCTAAAACAAAAAAAACGAAGACACAGAAAAAGATATAATGAATTAAGAAAATGTAATGTCTATTAGTAATTTATGGTCATATTTTATTTAATTTTCATTTTATTTGTTTTTATATTACTGTAGAAATGAATACATTATGGTATTCTAGGCATTATGATTTATGAAGCATGTGAGGTAAATTGGGTAATTAAATCAAACAAATTAACATACCCAGCACCTCAAATATGTATCTTTTTGTTTGTTTTTAGTTTGTGTGTGTATGTATGAGGATGCCAGTTCTGGGGCTTGACTTCAGGGCCTGGCTCCTGTCCCTGAGTTTTTTCACTCAAGTCTACTTAGTGCTCTACCACTTGAGCCACTTCCAGTTTGGAGGTTAAGAATCTCATAAGCTTTCCACTCAGTGCCAATTTTGAAGCTTGAGCCTCAGTTCTTAGCCTCTTAAGTATCTAATATTTACAGGCATGAGCCACCAGTGTCTATTTATCTATATTGTGTGTGCATGTGTGTTGTCAGAATATTTGAAATTTACTTTCAGCAGTTTTAATTATCATTAGTTGTATTTGGTCATACTCACCAGATCATGCAATAGAACTTGAAAAAAATCGTACCCTCTTGCCTAATATTATTAATACTTTGACCATCATATTCCATTTTTCCCAGCCTCCAGACCCTATAGCTACTATTATATGATCTTCCTTCCTGAGCCTATGTTATCTTAGATTCCACATAGTCATGAGCATTGCAACATATGAATGGTGCTCTCCACATCCTTCACTTTTTTCTTCCTGGATTATTTCACTTAGCATAATGTTCAAATTCTAGCCATACTGTAACTAATGACATTATTTCTTTGTTAAGGATAAATACTAATCCATTTTGTATATATACTCTAATTTCTTTACATATCCATCGACTGATAACTAACTTGACTCTATAACTTGGCTATTGTGCCCATTGTTTTCATATGCATGAGAAAGCACATTCTTTTTGACAAACTGATTTCAAACCTTTGGGCTAATTTATCCAAGGAGGATTTCTGGATCAGATGGTAATTCTATTTTTAGCCTTTTGGGGAACTTCTGTGCATAGTAGCTGAAACATGTTATAAATGATGCGGGATGTTCAGGCATGTTCAAAGCTGGGGGCAAGGAGGCAGAGGAATGATTAAAGATGAGGAAATAGGAAGTGAAGCTGAAAAGGAAAGGTCTGGCAAGCAGGGACCTGAAGCACAGAGAAGATAGACTCCCCCTACCTCAAGCTCCCCTCCATCCCCTGAACAAATTCCCATGTGCACAGGGTCTTTGAAGCTACTCATCTGTGTGGAAGCTCTGTCTCTCTGTACATCTCATTGCAAGTTGGAAATTTGAGTAAACCACTACAAATAAAGCAAATGTCACCTTGCGTAATGCATTATAAATATAGTAATCCAACTTGCTCATTTCCAGGTTGCTTTTCCTTTGGTGAATCAAATGAACCAGCTATTCATTTATGATCTCATCTACTCTTAGATAAACATCTCAGATTCCTGAACACATCTACAAGTAGATGTGGAACCCAGACTCAGAACCCAGTTTGACTTTCATACACAGGAGACTGGCCAGTTGCTGGTTGCAGATACCAGTTTAGGACTAGAAATCCTTCCAATTTAAACACCAAGGTCAACTTCTGCTACAGCAGAAATTTCATGAGATCTAGCACACCATTCATAAGGACACTGGGGTCTAAAAATTACTAATATAAACTTGATGAGATCAGAAAGCTGATGACATGCATACATGGTGGAATTTTCACTATCTTCTCTTCTCTTAATGTATATCTTTATTTCTTTCTCCAGCCAGTATCTTTCACAGTTATAGAAAATCCATCTTTGAGGAATTTGAGAGCTTTCCAGTTAGCCCTGAAGGAATGCAACTCTGAATTAGGGCCAAATGTTTAGGTCAGTTATGTTGTTGCACTGAGCTATTTCAGTTCAGATTTACTCTTTATTCCAAGCTCTACTGTTTCTTTCTGCTCTGGATTTGCATTGTTTTCTACATATGATGGGTGATCTAAACAAACAAAAAAAAACCCTAGGTCATGGGATGAAAATACAATGGGTTTTTCAATTTTATAATGAGAGTCAATGTTATTTTCAATATAAAGATAAATATTTATCTTATTGACAACTTTATGAGACAATGCATATTATGACCAGGGATCTAGCTTGTATTTTCTTTAAAAAAATAAGTATTAGCAATTTCTCTAGATGTTTTATAGTTCCACCATAACATTATTTATCATTTAATCCTCTCATTTTTATAGCAAGTTCCTGTTATTAGAGTCTGTTTTGTATGGATGATTTATTAAACTTCTGCTTCTGCTTATTTAACCTTGTTAGCCAAGATGAAAGAAAGTAGAGGAGGTGTCACCCAGAGTAGGAGACTTTCCTAATAGAAAATACAGAAGCAAGTAAAGAAGGAAAAAAGTATACAAAACTCTGTTTATGGTCTCACTGATGAGTATGTTTTGATTTAAGACCTATCATTAATCAGAAAAAATGTATTGGTCAACAGCAGGCTAGAGAAATATTTTTATTTCCATTCTATTATCCCACTCAAGATAAAGCCACCGGATCAAGAGAATTCAGATCCCTACTCTTCTGACTTGGAAATAATTCAATGAGATAAGCTTGAATTCTGCAACAGAACAGATAAAGACAATGTGTAATGGATGTTATTTCACCCTTCTGGAGAACATTGCTGCTTAAAAAAGGAGAAATGTGATTAGAATATAGTGAAGATTTAGATTGTTTTTTCAGTCCCAATTCTTGAACTCAGGGTCTGAGCACTGTCCTTGGGCATTCTCAAGGCTAGAGCTCTACCACTTGAGCCATAGCATGACTTCCAGTTTTTTCTGTGTATGTGGTGCCGAAGAATTGAGCCTAGGGCTTCATGCGTGCTAGGCAAGCACTTTACCAGTAAATAAGCTCCAGGGCTAAAGATTTAGCTTTGTAGCTATCTAGTCTCCACAAGTTTTAGTTTCACTAAAAATTCTTCTTGACAACTAATGGTGCTCTCTGCATCTCTTCCTATTTTTCTGTTTGGATGAATGTTCATATCTGGGAAAGGAAGACAAGGGGTTGAAAAGCATGGATTGTTTTTCTGTTTTTCTTTTTTTGGGGGGGTGGGATTTGGTCATGTACATCTGGAAACTAGAACATCACAGAGAGGTAATTGTCATCACTGATTTATTTGTGGATTAAAGGAATCCCCCAGACCTTATAAAATGTTGATGGAAGAACTATAAACCAGAGATGCTGTATTCTTCAGCCATTGCTGTCTAGATGGTGTTAGTAGCTAACACTCAAATCGCCAGCTTCACTTTCACAGGCTGGTGTGGAATGAATGCTTTTAAATGCCACCTGGTTAATGACTGCCCATGAGATTTAACAGAAATCTCATTACTCTGCCCTGAAATGGGATGGCAAACATGAGTCAATGAGTTAAAAAATAAACAGAGAGAGAGAGAGAGAGAGAGAGAGAGAGAGAGAGAGAGAGAGAGAGAGAGAGAGAGAGAGAGAGAGAGAGGTTGGTTTTCTTTTCTCCAAACTAACATTTAACACATGTATACATTTTCTTTTCAAGCTTATTTTTGTTAAGATGGATAAAAATGAAATGACCATAGGGCAAATTATTTTAAAAAATAGAAAAGGAAAGGAAGACAAAGAAAAGAAAAACTCAGCTACCTAGTTTTCCTAAAGTGACATCATTATTTGTGACACATTGGTGTCTCAATCTGTACATCCATTAGCCTTTCCTTGGGCCATGAGGCAATTTCCTTTGTGTTTCATTATTCCATTTACATTATTTCCTTGCTCCCACCACTCCTGGAGATCATTTACTACTTCTGGAATTAATAAGAGCTGGAAGTTTGAAGGCTTCTTGTAAATAGCAATGCCATAGTAGAAGCAAGCACTGATTCTGGTTTCAATCATTTGTACTTTCCTAGGCTGCAACCAGACTTCCTACCCTTCGCCATGTTGGGATTATTTACTCACCCAAAGTAGAATCAAGCCCAGGGATGGGGAACCAGGGAGGGGCGTAATTTCCATGTTCATTTGTAGGGATTGAACTCCTTACTGCGAGTTGACCCAAGAGAATTCAGATCACTAGTCTTCAGACTGGGAGAAGGCCTAACTTGAAGGACCTGGGGTTTTGACTGCATTTCCTATAAAACTGATGATCAGACTGACTGTATGCATCAAATACTAACAAAAGAGTTTTTTTTTCTGGTTGTTTTCTAAAAGTCTACCATTGGAGATTGTGGCTCAATTGCTCAATTTCTTTGGCTTGGAACTCACCCTGTTATGAGGACACTCCTGGGACAAGGACTCACTATACTGTGAACAAGGTTGTCCGTGATCTTTGCACTCCACCAGGGAAGCCCCATCTGCTGGAGTCACCTGTCCATATCAGCAAAGCTTCTCACACCAACAGCCCAAGATCACAACCCTGAGTCCAGACTTGGAGATCCTGAGCTTCAGACTGGTTTCCTAGGATGAATCCTTTTCCTCTTCCAATTCCTCTCTTTGAGTGAGAAGTGAAGCTATACAGGTTACACACAGATTCTCTTCTCTGCCCTGTGAGTTCCTTTGGTGCATCCAATCCCAACTTTTATTTCTAGACCACCACTGCCTTTAAGGCCAGCCCAGAAGATCTTATGGGACCTTCGAATAAAGCTTTATCACCAAGCCACTGAGTATCTTCCATGGCCTGGCACAAGAACTAAATGTCTGTTTCTCACATGTAATCAATTGTAAGTCTTATTGATAGTTAATGCTATCATTTTAATAATAAAAATTTCTTTCTGGGGCCGGGAGTTTGGCCTACTGGTAGTGTGCAGTGCCTAGCTTGCACGAAGACCCAGGTTCAATTTCTCGGTACCACATACATAGAAAAAAGCCGAAGTGGTGCTGAGGCTCAAGTGGTAGAGCTCTAGCCTTGAGAAAGTCCAAGGACAGGGCTCAGGCCCTGAGCTCAAGCCCAGGACTGGCAAAAAAAAAAAAAAAAATCTGTCCCTTTTCTTTCCCTTGAGTAGGTCATGGGGCTTGAACTCAGGGCCTGAGCATTGTGCTGAGCTATTTCATTCACGACTAATGCTCTGCCATTTTGAGCCACAGCTTCACTTCCAGTTTTCTGGTGGTTAATTGAAAATAGGAGTCCCATGGCCTTTTCTTCTCAGGCTGGCTTTGAACCACAGTCATCAGATCTCAGCCTCTTGAGTAGCTAGGATTATAGATATGAGCCATAAGCACTCAGCTAGACTCTCCCATCTTTTTTGGGGGGGGGGTGGTCATGGGACTTGAACTCTGGGCCTGGGCATTGTCCCTGAGCTCTTCAGCTAAAGGCTACTGCCCTACCCCTTGAGCCACAGTGCCACTTCCAGTTTTCTATGGTTAATTGGAGGTAAGAATCCCATAAACTTTAGTGCCTTGGCTGTCTTTGAATCTCGATCCTCAGATCTCAGCCTCTTGAGTAGCTAGGATTACAGGTGTGAGCCACTGTGCAGGGCTCCCATCTTTGTATAAATCATCCTGGTGCTTTCAATGTCCTTTAACAGTCTGTGGGTTGTCTATTCTATTGTGTTGTTGTGCTATGGAGTGTCACACCACCACCTAAGACCTCATTAAAAGTGCAATCAATGATATGTTTGGGAAAAGAATTAGGCCTGAAGAATTCTGATAACTTGAACTCTAACCAGTGAATGAGCTGTGAAACAAGGATTCTCTCTTCATGGAGGGATGGAGGGATGGAGGATGGGCTGGTGATGATGCGCGCAGCATTGTCAGGAGAATTAACCACTTGAAAAAAACCTGGCCTTCAGATGCAAATTGACCTTAATCTCATCTAACTTCAATGGTCAGATTTATAAAATGAAAGATCAGGAGTGCATAATATATTAGGTGACTAAGAGGACTAAAAGAAAAGGTGTGAACAGGACTGGCACAGGCTTGTTATCTAAGGCTCTCATTAAAGGCAGTTCATGTAGCAGTCACACACATGTACATCCATACTACCAGGAAGTGACTAGACCTTTCAGGAATCTATTTATTTATTTACTTACTTATTGACACAAAGTCTTGCTGCATCACTCAGGCTAGCTTAAAACTCAGGATTTACAGGATTGCTTGTTATCTTTTGTTTTCTTGAAGTGCTAATAAGGAAAGAACCCAGGGCCTAATGTATGCTAGGCAAAGACATAGCCTATAGA
This sequence comes from Megascapheus bottae, assembly GCF_031878675.1. Classification (NCBI taxonomy): domain Eukaryota; kingdom Metazoa; phylum Chordata; class Mammalia; order Rodentia; family Geomyidae; genus Megascapheus; species Megascapheus bottae. The sequence goes on from NC_143515.1 coordinate 30,823,175, forward strand.
CCCTCGGACTTAGCCCCTGAAAGTCTGTATTTCTGTAGAATCTGAAACACTTCCCTCAAAGCATCTTCTCATGCAAGGATGGAGGCTCACCCACAGAAATACCAATGGGGGTTCTTTGCTTAGCAGTCAGTGGATGGGCCTATATCTGGCTGCTCTAGATGGCAATGGCAACATTAGTCTCTTCATATCCATGGTTTTTAAAAGCTGTTGAAGAGCAGGTGTCCAACAGTCTCTGTGTTTTAATGAAATGAGGCAATATCAGTAAGCAGCTCGACTATTGGCATGATCTAATCATTCAACTAATATTGCCATTCTTACTAATCATGCAAAGCTTGACTGGGTCACAGTGCATCTTATATCCTTTCTCTAAACTGGGATGCAAATGAGTGGGCTCTGGATGAGGGCCGTCTAGTCACTGTAAAACAATCTAGGGTCAAGTAGTTTCATGGGAATGTCTACACTCAACTACCAGCAATTGCATTGCATTCGTCTCTTCCTTCATTCCCCAAACATTTACTGACTACCAGCGATGTGTGTGGCCCTGTGCTCCACATGCAAACCTGTGATCTGTGGAATCCATGCGTGCTGCATTCCAGGCAGCCACACACACTACATTACATCAGAAGACCTTCTCAGTACTGCCTGCTGATACAGGAGTTCAGAGGAGAGCAGGTGGGGTGTGGAACTCAGAGGCAGTTAAGTGTGTGTACTTCATACAGATAGGAAAACTGCTGTCTGCCAGAGAGAGGAAAACTGCTGTCTGCCAGAGAGAGGAATACTTGCCCTAGATAGTAACCTATGGGCATTTAGAGGTTAGGACTCAGTCCCTAGATGTGTTTTGGAAACAAAGGCCCTTTCTACCAAACCAGCAGTCACAGGAGTGTGATAAGTTGTGTCTCTGTAACACATGGGTGTTATTTTTCTTTGTGAAGAGTTTTATGGCTAAACTCATGGCTAAGTGAAGTAGCTCTTGAATAAGTCTAGAACCGTGGTTCTCAGCTTTAGCAATGGTTAGATGATGTGGTGACTATTTCAGAAAATGGTATCTCCATCTCATTCCAATAAAGGAAGTCTTTTGTGGGACAAGAGGTAGGGGGAGTGAGGCTGGGACCTCCTACTGGTTTATAAGGCCTCCCAGGTGTTTTTAACATACAATCTGGGAAACATGGTCTAATAGAATTAATATGACATACGGACCATATTGTGGAGAGCCACAGTCCCAAACCCTAATTCACATTCTGTTAGAGTGCAGATTCTGATTCAGCAGGCTAAGGGAGGGTGGAAAGTGTCCATTTCTAATTAGGTCCTCTGAGTACTGCCAGTCCACGGACCACACTTGCAGGTGCGGCTCCGGAAGTGCTCTGAGACTCTGGTCACAAGTCCCTCTGGCCAGAAGCCGGAGGGAATCTTTGCTTGTAATTCCTCATCATCTCCACCCTAGGCAGGCATCTTCACTAATCCCATCTTTAGATGGATTCCATTCCACTGCTCCAGGCAGCTCCTACCTTTTCCTGGTGGGCTGGCAGAGTGGCTGGTCTCTTCCTGGTCCCCCACTGTTACTCCTCATCCTATGAATTTACTAGACTGCCTCCTGATGGGGCTTTCTCCTTCTGGCCTGCCTGTGCCTAGGGTGCGTTCATTCCACAGAAGGCGCTTCCACTCTTTGGCCCCGCTCTCAGAGTTCCCTGCATCTCTGGACCCCGGCTTCACCTGCACTCATCACAGGTGACGATGGCCTAGGAACAAAAATGAAGGCTCACTTCAGCATGCCCAGCACCCAGTTCAGCGCCTATCAGACGCTCAATAAACACTTGTCGAATTTAACACACACAAACCTCCAACCCAAGGGAGTAAAGCCAAACAAAGACGACTCCTCTCCGATAAAAATGTACATTCCAGCGAGATTATGCACCCTCATCAAGCTTTAAACGTTTCACCGGAGGGGTTGGGGGCGGGGGTGGGGGAGTCGATTAAACTTAACTAAGTAAGTGGTTATTTCCTGTCTGGACCAGCGTTTTAATACCGGCTGGAACCCGGGGACGGGACAGGAATGAGAGGATGGATGCAGGCTGGGGCCGGGAGGTTTGCTTTTCTGTGGGGGGGGAGGGGGAGGGCCGGGGTCCTTTTGCTTTTCTGTGGGGGGGGGAGGGGGAGGGCCGGGGTCCTGGCTGCAGGGGGTGAGGCTGGAAGCCCGGGTGTGGGGTCAGGACGACCTGGGGACCTCCAGGCCCTAGGGACGGTGAGTCGGAAGCGCGGGGAGGCGGTCCGGAGCTGGAGCGGAGGGAGGCGCCGCGCCGCAGGCAGCCGTTCAGGTTTCGCGTCTCGAGGGCGCCCACAGGGGCTGGGGAAGGGGGCGGGAGAGAGGGAGGGCAGGTCCCGAGCCGAAGGGGTGGAGGAGCAGCGGGGTGGGGGAGGCCGGAGGAAAAGAGACAACCTTTAACAACCCTTCCTGCAGACTCCTCTAGAGTGTGGAGGGTTCGGAGCGATCGCCCCTGAACGCCAAGGCCGGGACCCCGCGACCCCCCGGTTCAGTCCTGACCCCAAGCCAGGCCGCTGGGATTCCTCTCCGAGGCGTCGACGTCGGTGCCAACTCCAACTCGCGATCGGCACTTGGTCTCGTGGTCCCGTGGGTGATCGGCTCGGGATTCCCCGGCTCGGCCCCCCGCGCGCCCGGAGCGCAGCCCCCGGAAGTGCCGCTCGGTGGGACCCGGCGAAGGTAAGCGGAGCCCCGGAGCGCGCGCCCAGGGCGCAGGGCACCTGGCTTTCCAAACCCGGGTCCCCTGGCTCTTCCGAGACACCCAGGGCATTTCTGACCTGAAAGCCGCTGCTTTGTTCCCGAACTTCTGCCCAGGGTTCCCTCAGGGGGTTCTTTTACTTTTTTAAAAACAACAACAAAAAAAACTTCCATTTCCTCCTATTTTCCCTTTGCTTCCTCCCCTCCACGAGCTACTTTTATCGCGTCAGACAACTTCAGATACGGGGTGTCTGCAGCTTGGTTTCTAGAATGGGTCCCTACCACATCTGGGCGCCTCTCTCCTCCAGATTCAAGGTTGAGCGGCCGGTCCACGCCAGTGTCCGGCTTTGACCTCGGGCCAGGAACTCATAGGCCCTAAATGCTCCTGGCACAAGATGAGCCCCTGGCCTACGTCGAACTGTTTACCCGGCTCGTTTCAGGGGCTTTAAGCTCTTTGCGCCCATTTGGCGCCCCCCCCCCCCCAAGACCCTGAGATCAGTGGATTGTGGAATGGCAATGCTGTTGGCGCCCCCTAAAGCCTCGATGCTTGGTTCCTAGAGAGGGGCGCAGTCAGCCCGCCCACCACTCACCTGAGGGGTCCTGAAGGCAGGGGTGGGGAATGGGGAAGGACTGGAACTCACTTGGCCGGGAGGTAATGCGGCCACACAGGGTGGAAAGTGCAGGGTTTGGATCTCAGCTGGCCTCACACCGCCAATCCAGCCCTACCCTGGGCTTCTTACGTTCAGTTTGGGCAAGAATCTGCCACCTTCTGCTTATTCCACAGGGAAGGCTTTATGGCAAATGCATCTGGACCCTCTTCAAATCTAAATTCTTTACTAGTGCCTACTGTCTGCGGTTAAATAGCCAACACTGATGTCTTCACCTTCAAGCCTCATGCGCTTATCACCCTGTAGTCAGTCATCAGATCCTGTAATTCTGTCACCGAGGGCTGCCTTGAGGCTCTCCTCTCTGAAAGGAAGCTAATCTACCAGGAATGGTAGATTTTAAATTAAAAGTAGAGTTTGGTTTTAAAGTTTAAATCAACAAAGGGTTTGAATTTGCTCCCTACCTACAGACATCAGGTAAAGTCTGGAGCCATTTTTGGTCACCAATGTAAGTGGGAAGGAAGGCTCTTCTGATGGGAAAAGCTAAGAATGCTGTTAAACATCCCATATTGGAAGGACAGCCTCATTCCAACATATGTTATGTTAATAGTGCTTGGAAACTCTAGCTTAATTAACTTAGTGGCACACACTCAGTACCATTATTTCTCTCATCTTTTTCTCTGCTTTGCTTAGACCAGCCCCTGTCTCCTGTGACCCCCCCACCCTCGCCCTGACCCAGAATTCTATTGCTAAATCCACAATGGATTATGTCCCCATGAAGCCTCAAACCCTTGTTGGTTCTTCCATGGCTAAAAGAAGGAGCAAGGATCTACAGGTTTACATTTAGAAGGTAGCGCCATCTCTGCACATGTCAGCGTGGAAAGTAGTCTTTACACTACCAAATTTCATCTGTGACCTGTCTGTCCCTCATTGGCTCAACTCCAATTCACCTGCCCAACCTCACCTCCCCACTTTCTCTGTGTTCTTGCCCTATCTTACTTCTCTGTTTTCCTCTCCCCCCCCCCCCCTCTCTCTCTCTCTCTCTCTCTCTCTCTCTCTCTCTCTCTCTCTCTCTCTCTCTCTCTCTCTCTCTCTCTCTTTTGTATTCTGGGTCCTTACTTCTTGGAAGGCCCCCTTTCCTCCTCAGTTGGCAAATGCCCCCATCATTCTTTTGAGTGTAGGATTCAAGGCACCTTTGGGATGAAAGATTTTTCCATTTCTAAGACAGCTCTGTTGCTCCCTCTTGTCCAACCTGTGTTCATTTCCTTTTTCAGTATCTCCCTTGTGTTATTTACTGCCTCCTGTGGGGATCCCTTGTTAATCTTACAAGTGGTTTCTGTCTATGTAGAAGCTGTCATAGTTCTGTTTTCACAATGTTGGCTAAAGCTTTCAAATCCCAGCTTTGGCACTTGTTAGTTCTATGACCTTGAGTGAGTAGACTCAGACTCTCAATGTCCTATTGGTAGAATATGAAGGAAAACAGTTTGCCTTCCTGGTAAACCATGAGTGTGACAAACTAATGGGAAAATAATTGCTTAACTTAAGCTATCATGTGATTCAACCTTAGCATATTGTGAAGTTTTCTGTTGTTGTTGCTTAACTTATATGCCTCTTTAAGGTTAGCTCTGGTATTTCCCTGCTTACCAGACTAATTGACAGAGAGGCTAAGCCCTTTGCCCAAAGACACAACTTATTATTTCACAGGATGGCATTCACATAGATATCTGAATATCAGTACTTTACACTATACAGATAAAGGTCTTGGTCCAGTTCGGAGCATATACTGAGTGGCCAGCAAAGATGAACTGATTATTTATGGAGTATATTAGTGAAAATCTAAATCCATTGAGGTTTTTCACCTGTGCTACACCTGTGATCTAAGCTGGTGTTCTTTACAATTCTTGTTTCTTCCCTTTTATCTTGATGCACCTTTTATCTTGTCCACAGAAGGACAAGATGTTGGGGTGGGCCTGAGCCACTGTACTGGGCCAACACCACTAGTCTTGATGTTAAATGGGGCATCAGTGTGGCTAGTCAGGGCTAGAAGAGATTAGAGGTGTTGGAAGGGGAAGACAGGAAGTGAAGCAGGGGTGGAGTCAACACCCCTGCCTGGAAGTGATAATTGTAGACATAGAGACAGGAACTCTGTGACCCCCGTTTTGTCTTTCCTGAGCATGTGTTCTTTGTCCTGTGCAACATGCATGTGAATAATGATGAACTGAGGATGGATGAATAAATGACACTGGCTGTCTCTCTTACCTTATACTTGGTGAGATGTAGAGCACAACTATTCTCTAAGAATTTGGAGGAACATTTCCCTATCAAGGTAACACTGGTTAAGAAAGTTTAATGGCCATATGTGTAATTGGAGAACCCGGTTTGGGACCAGTTACTGAACCCCCCATGTGAGTGATGCATGACACCAGATATGAGGTTACAGCTGATCACTTCACCATCTTGGAATTTCCCCCCAGAGCAGCCGTAGCTTTGAAAGCTGAACCCCTTCCTTGCTAGCCTCTGGACCACTTGGTCCATCGGTCAGACTGCCTTGCACAACAACCTGTGCTTTTGTGTACTCTGGCTTCCTCCACAGCTGTACTACACAGCTGTAATCCCCCTGAGTTTGTTTCTTTTGGCAGATTGTTCTTAAAACTTCAGTAGGATGAAGTCACCTGGTATGTGCAAGGGTTAGCGTGGCAGACATATTCCATGAGAACTGCTTCATAAGGTAGAGCAGGGTGAAAACTTTCCTGTTCATTGGCCTATCTGGGACCCTGAAAATTTCCCATAGCTATGCCTTCCAGACCCCAGAACCTGGCATCTCCTGGCTTTATCCCCTCTTCTAGATCACCAACTGGCTGATCTGAAAAACTAATCCCTCCAGGCTGTTAAAGACTGGGGTAAAAAGAAAAAAATGAAAAAACCAAACTCAAGATTCTTGGGCATCACTTACATACATGTAATGCTGATGCTTTTACAGCCTAACCAATATGATAAACTGCTCTGGTGGCAGGGAAGAGTACCAGGCTTGGTGCCTGGTCTTCAGACCTCTATTGTTGTCACACTTTCTTGGCTGCCACCGTGGATAGCTCCTCTTAAGAAGCACGTGGATGGACCTCGGGCTGTGTTCTTCATGTGAATTCTGCTAGGTGTAATAAAGGGTACTTAGGTCTCAGAGCAGAGTAATGGTGGAAGTTTGAAGTTACCTTTAGCTTGGAACTCAGGTGCAAAGAAAGCTGGCTATGGGGTACCAGAAACACAAAGAGGAAGGAATTGCATGCATCATCCACATCACAGTCCATGGCATATGATGGGCACGTGAACGGGCCATTCAACGTGATCAGTAGAATTAGAAATCTGAGCAGAGAACTGGGTGCTCAAAGGAACTTGCCACCACACCACTGTGTGAATCAGGATGAGGCTTCAGAAGTGATATTTCAGTTAGGCCTTAATACATAAGGAGGAGCTTGCTGGGTTTGTGAGGACTGGTGTGGCATGATCAATCGGAAAAACTATTATGAAGTAGAAAAATCAAGAAAGAAAGATCTGGAAGATGTGTGGTGAGGCCTAGATATGAGTCTGGGAAGGTGAATGGCTTTTCAGCAGTCCAGCTTTCTGTCTCAGTACTGTTGGGAAACAATAGCGAGGGTTTGTACAGTGCAGGTGTGCTGAGGTCTTTGAATGGTGCCTGTGCCTTCTGTCTCTGCTGGCTTTGTTTCCTCCCAGGGCAATGGACTAGAGTGGGAAGTAGATTGTCTCCTGTAAGCAAAGAAGCCACAGCCAAAACAAAGCTAAGCTTGATGGCCATGTATGGTTGTTTTGTTTCCTTTTTCAAAACCCTGGCTGATAAACTATGTCCAGGGCTCTCTCAGAGTTTGAGTTTTGGAACAATTACTTTCAGAGCAGGGGAATGGGGAGAAAAGATGGAGAACAGAAAGAGAGAGAGAGAGAGGGGTGGGGGAGAGAGAGAGAGAGCAGTAGACAGAAAGATATGAAAGACTAAATTTGGTACTCAAGTCTTTTTTTAACTTAACCAACCTGTGACCCAGCAGATCAGCTGCTGTGAAGACCAATACATTTTCTGAGAACTGTGTTCTCATTTACAATCCTTCTCCTCAGAGAAGGACTTTTATGATGTCTGTGGTATAGAGATCCATGTAGATGGCAGGCACATGTGCTTGCCGACTGAGCAGTTGACATAGGGGTTTCTACAGGTCATCCCCAGACTTGATCCCACCCACACTCCCATGCTGGGGATGGGACATGAGACCTTACACATGCCAGACAAGTGTGTTCCCACTGTCGTATAACCCAGCCCTCCAGATAGACCCTTTATTGACACTCTTTTTACTCTCTGTTACCCCTAAGGCACATGGACATACTGTGTGAGAGATGTATGAGTGAATTCCCCACCTTCAAGATGGTCATAGCCTAAATGGGAGATACACAAGAAGACAGCTCAGTACAGAGGACCAATGCCATGTTATCGAGATGCAAGCAGACATGAAGAGGGGACTCAATCCAGTCAGAAGTGAGAGCAGAAGTAAGAAGAAAGAGGTGAAGGAGTAGAGGAAGGGAAAAAAAATGTTCTCTTCTGGGGCCCATTTATTTCCTCCAAACAATTGGTCTCATGACTGGTTCCCAGCAGTTGATTCCTGCAGTTATCTCCTTTGGTAGGTGCCAGGCTTTGTGTTAGGGGCTTTAGATGCCCTTGGCAAATTCATTGTCACAAACTCCCTCTAAGGCTGGAAAAGCCCATTTTCCAAAAAGAGGTACTGAGGGTGGGCTGCTGAGTTCTGGGTGGGCATGGCCGCTTCCTCCTGTGTTCTTTTTTGCCTCTGCCCTGCCAAATGTTGGCAGCTGTACCTGAGTAGTTCCAAACTCTCTGCTCTGAGGTTCAGTGACTCTCCCTCCTCTTGCCCCTTCTTTGATCACCAAGACAGCCTGCACTTTGTCCTCCAAAGCCAGAGGAGGCGGAAATACAGCTCCACCAAGAAGCCATCATAAACTTAGGAGGAAAATGAGGTGTTTTTTTTTTCTGCAAAACACCTGCTCTAAGGGAGGCCTCTCTCCTTTGCCCTGGGCCCTCCTGCCTGTCATTCAGAAGGACAGTTGCTGCTGGGTACAGACTTGTTCCTGCTTTGGGCCCTGTGATCTCAGAGGGCTGGAAAATGCTCATTTTCCTCTCCCGGCACTGTTGTCTATGTTCCTGCACCCTTGTCTTGTCAGGACAGGACAGACCACCACAACAGCCCAAGAGGCTTCTTTCCTGAGTTCCTGAGCAGTCTCTTGACTGTGACTCTCTTTGCTCTGCAATTGGATAGTGACCCTAGGCGCTGCCACTTGCTTGTGGCGCCCTCATGATGCAGGGAGTCCCAGTGGGCGGGAATGGTTAGCTGCCAAACGCTCATCCTGAGAACCTCATGAAAAATTGGAAACTAATGACTTAGGCATTTAATCTCAACAAGACACACATGAAAATAATGAGGAATGTCTCTGTGGGGGACCTTTTGTGTTCACAGAGACAGCTCGGTATCCTTGGTGTTGTGTTTCCTCAGCTTAACCTGTCACTATTTGCTGATATCTAAGCCCTAGGAAACAGGGATGAACAAATTTTGTGGGTTCCCCCCCCTAAAAGGTCTCAGTAATCAAGGCAGATAGGGAATCAGAGGGACTAATACAGTTTTCTTCTGTTCATCCCTCTCACTAAAATAAGTTCTCTGGAAGCAGATCGTATGCCTGGCTGATTCTCAGGTCATGGTTGCCTACCATGAGCTGTGGTGTTTCCCAGGCATCCAGCCAATGAATGTTGTCTTACTCTATTTTCTGTTGCTACAAAGGAATACCCAGATTGGATACCTTATAAGGAAAAGAGTTAATAGTTTGGATAGCCCAGTGTGGCATCTAATTAGCGCTATTTGCTGAATCATAACATGTGAAAGGACATCATATGTCCAGGTAGAGCAAGCATGCTAGCTTGAGTCTCTTCTTCCTCTTATCAAGCCACAAACTCAAGTGTAGAAGTCCTATAGTCATGACCTTAGGTAACCCAAATTATCTTCCAAAGGCCCCACCTGCACATACCATTACCCTGTGACTCTGGGGATTGACTTTCCAACACAGGCATTCTGAGGAACACGCCCAAAGTGTTAGAGGCAATCACAGATAGATATGAGTGCCCAGAGGAGGCACACTTCTGCTCGGCGCAGCTATCTAGCTGACAGGTCTAGGAGGACATGTATGGCAGAGAGTGAAACATGGATTTCTGGACCAGAGAGAAAAGGAGAAGATATTCAGAACAGCTAGTTGGGAGCCCATTTAGGCTTGCAAGGAAGAAAGGAAGGTAGGCAGGTGTGGCTGGAGAGCAGGGAGGTGAGTTTGCAAAGAAGCAAAATAACCATACTAGGAAAAATCTTAACTTTGGAGGCATTAGGGAGCCACTGCAGGTTCCAGATGGAAAGAAACACGGTCCAAGTATCATTGTAATGATAGTGCACTCTGACCAGACTGAAGAAAATGATGGATGACCCAAGACCATTCAGGACCCTGTTATGTTAGAAGCAGAGAAGGCCTGGGGTCTGGAGTTAGATGTGTCTCAGACTATGTTTTGTAACATGTGTGTAACTTAGGTTGTAGAGTCAATGTCTCAAAGGCCCTATCTTCTCTGAAAACAGATACTCTTTTTTTAAAATTGTAATGTATAGAGGGGTTATAGTTACATTCGCCAGGTAGGAGGTGCATTACTTCTCACACAGTGATACCCCTTCTCATGTTTTTGTCCCCATTTCCTTTTCCCATCCTAATCATCTTGTTTTCCCCCTTCCCTTTCCTATTACAAATAATCTAATAAACATATGTACAATATACCAGGTAACAAAGTCAGATATAGTAACAATGAGATTAACCAAAGGGCAACAAAAGAAAAGAGAAATAATATGGTATATTAAGAACAACAGTCACACATATAAACCTCTTGTGAAAACAGATACTCTTAATTCCTCCCCACATGGATGATACAGTGTGACTGTTGGTCAGGGTTATAAATGATGAAGCAAATGAAATGTCCAATGTAGTGTTTTGTCCATAATTAGCATGTGTTAATAGAGGCCGGTATGCTTTTACTGATGTTACTAGCATCCAAGTGAGAAATAATGAGGTTGTGATTAAGACACAAATGATGGGGCTAGAGAATTGGGCACACATTCAAGAAATACTCCGGCAATAAAGTCAACATGATTTTATGACTGATTGGGTGAGGGAGTAAGGGAGGGCCAGGAGACGAAGATGAGGACTACAGCATTTTGGCCTGGATAACTAAGGTAAGGATATAGTAGGCCCATTCATTAGAGAAAACAATGGTGCCGGAGAAGCTGGGAGGAGGAGGCAGCAGCTGGTCAAGAGGGTGATGAGCTCAGTTGTGGACATGCTGGGTTTGAAGACTCAAGGCTAGTCAGGGAGAGGTGTCTGTGGGCAGATGTTTTTATAGGTTTGACATTTAGTACAGCTGTCTAAAGATGAGGCAGATTTTTACCAAGACATAAGGAAGTCTTGGTGGGATGAGCTGGATCAGGAGAGTTAGGAAATGTGAGAATTATAGTCGATAACACTTCCTGAGTGTGTACTGTGTGTTCTAAACACGCCAGTGTATTCATCCTCTTCACAGCCGTCACCAGAGGGACTACTGTGGGTGTACCTATTTTATAGCAGAGTAAACTGAGGCCCATGAGTGGTAAATAATCGGCTCAAGGTCCACAGTGATTAGTGATAGCTAATGATTATAGTGTAGCCCAACTTCAGAATGTGGGCATGTGACAGTTGACTTTGAATGTGGGTTCCTCGGGGGCAGTGTTTTTTACTTGGGGGTGGGGAGGAGAGGAGAAGACTTAGTGAAGGCCACATGGGGAGGTGACTTGCAGAGAGCAGGAGGAAGTGGGACTGGGAAGTGGAGGAGGGGAGGAGTGGAGGAGGGGAGATGGGATGGAGCAACAGCACTGGTCCTGTGCAACTCCATGTGCTCTGAAATATCCATAGAGGTGGAAGTTAGGAAGTTCTTGAAGCTTTATGGAGGGGAATTTGAGAGAAAAGTGGCTCCTCAACGGACGGAACCTGAGGAAGCAGAGATAGCAGGCATGGTTGTCCATTTCCAGGGCTTGACAATGGCAGTCAGAAGGGAGAGACAACAGTGGAATTAGAGAGAGACACTGTTTAGAGAAGGTCTGCCTGTATGTACACACAGGCCCTGGAGAGCTGCCACAAACCTACGACGTTCATTTTCCTTTCCACAGAGGCCTTTTGTATTTCGTATTCGTATTTCGTATTTCATATTTCCCATGATCCCACTGATCTCCATGGCTGCCATGTGTAGAGCTGCACGTCATTCAAGGGTCCTGGCTTCAAATCTCCAGCTGTTGTTAATAAGTAGAACAGAGAAACTTTTGCAATGTCCAGTGATGCATCATTTGATGAAGCCAGACTCGATCAGGTTCATGTACAATGTATTATCCACAGAATTTGCCTTCAGAAGGGTTTCTGGGACAATATAATGTGCTAAGTCTTCATACCCTTTGGAACTGACATCTTTGTAGGTGTGAGGGAGCTGACAATGATGGGTGGTACAAGTCTTAAAGAAGAAGGAAGGGGGAACCAGAATGTACTGGAGGTTGTTGGGAGGAAACACCAGCTTTGGCCTAGACACAAGGTACCTGGTCTGCTGAGCAGTGGAAAAGGGGTGGGCATGAAAGCAAATGCATGGGAGGAAAAGAGTTGCTTGTTATCTCATAGGAAATAGAAACTGTGGTGTAAACAGATCTGCTGGGATCACCATCCCCTTTGAATGGATGATGTAGTTGCTGCTATTTAAGTTTTTTTTTTTTTAATTTGCTTTTGTTTTTGTTTTTAGTGCTTATACTGGTGCTTGAACTCGGGGCCTTTATGCTGTTCCTACCAAGTGGTAGATGTTGATGCTCTACCATTTGAGCCATGACTTCACTCCCTGCTTGTTTTTGTTACTGTTCTTGGTTCCTTAGAAATGACAGGATCATGGACTTTCCTAGCTGGGCTGGCTCTGAACAACAACCCGTCCTCAAATCTCAGCTTTCTGAGCCAGGTACAGTCGTTCATACCTGTAATCCTAGCTACTCAGGAGGCTATTCAGGAGGCTGAGGATTGAGGTTCAAAGCCAGCCCCGGCACTAAAGTCTGTGAGACTCTTATCTCCAATTAGCCACTAGAAAACCAGAAGTGGTGCTGTGGCTCAAGGAGTAGGGTGGTAGCCTTGAGCTGAAGAGCTCAGGGACAATGTCCAGGCCCAGAGTTCAAGCTCCACAACTACCCTCCCCCCCTCCCCCGCAAAAAAAAATCTCAGCTTTCTGAGTAGCCAGGATTACATAACTGATCCACCAGTGCCCAGCACTGTTTAAGTTTGTAATAATGAAAAAGATTAGCATTTCAATACAAATGCTATGAGCAGGCATGGAGAATGCAGGTCCAACAGGCTCTGAGATGACTTATTTTTACTAGCTGCAAAGACAATCTTTTAAGCTCTAATATCTAAAATCCTTTTATTCAGATCACAGGCAGATACCACAGAGGGTTAAAATTACTTAAAGAAGAAATTCAACTTTGCCTTGATTTCTGGTGCTGACATCTGAGGCTCAGGGCTAGAATTAGGTTTGGCTGCCAACCTCATAAATATGCGTTGCTTGAAATGGCAATTTCTCTCATCTTGGAAATATCTCAGTGACATGCACACACCTTCACAGAGAGCCTTTATGGATGGAGCTCTCCTGGTAAGACACTGTCCTCAATCAGAAAGGCCACAAAGGAAATGGCCTCGGGGGGTGTGTGTGTGTGTGTGTGTGTAAGTTTTCACCACTTCAGCTGAATTATTTGCTTGATCTGAAGGTTTGGGACATGAGGAAAATTGAACAGGGCGTCTTTCAAGAGTCCTATTTCAAGCTTGGAGGTTCCTGAACTGTGAGGCTCCAGAAGGCCTAGGAAGCAGTCAGTGTCTGGTGTGCTCAAAAAATAACAGCCTTGATGCTTTGGATTCATTCCCTTTCATTAGATTCATTTATAAAAGTAATGTTGTTTGGTTTTCTGTTTTTCAGTCTGGCCAGTCATTTAGTTGTTCCAAAATCTGCACGATTTCTAGATAGCTTGCTCCAGACTGGATGATGAGAAAGTGGTGGTGATTTGCTAGTCTTAGTTCTGGCCTTCTTGGAAGTAAGATGTTGGGTGATAGACATCAGAGAAATAAATACACAGATAATCACTGGACAGCAAACTTTAGGAAGGGCTATGATGAATGTGAATGGGTAGTTTCAGAGGCAATAAGAGATAAGTCAGTTTAGGACGCACGCGCACATGTGTGTGTGTGTGTGTGTGTGTGTGTGTGTGTGTGTGTGTGTGTGGTGTTTTAAAATTTGATTGTAAAGTTGATGTCCAGAGAGATTACAGTAATAAGTCAGGTAATAGGTACATTTCTTTTTGAACAACGTCACCTTGCTCCCTCATTTTCTCCCAGTTTTCCCCCTCCCATTCCTCCAAGTGGTATAGTTCATTTCCAGTATAGTGTCTAGTGAATATTTCTCCTTTGTCCCACAACTTCTGTGCTTCCCCTTCCCCTCCCCAAATCAGATAAATAGGCTATGTGTTTTGAGGGAAGTAGACAGATGTGTAGCCCTCTGGTCAGTGTATGGAACATAATGTTTATTCAAATGATAGAAAATACACAGTGGTAAGGCAGCTTCAAGGGTAGGTGCTGAATCTTGGAGAAGACCAAGAGGGCAGTTCTGGAAGTTTCTGAAGGGCTTTTTGTCTTTAAAATTATACTTTCATCATCTTTAGTTGTCAGTTTATGAATACAAGGCATCTTGATGTCACCCCTTTTCACCATTTCCCCTTCTGACAGGAACATTTAAGAAGAGTCTTCAATTAAGTAGAAGTTTTCTGGTAGGGAAGGTTGTGATTGTATACACAGTGGCAAGAACCTAGTGTGTTTGAGAGGACTCTCCTCAGCAAGGATAGAGCTTATCTTGCACTAGGAGTGGAAAGAGATGAGCTTGGCCAATTACCATGATTCATAGTTTGGGGATTAGAAACAAGTCATTGGAAGGAGTGACAACTTACTATCAGACTACAAAACTTTTTCCATAAAGGGCTAGAAAATACATTTTTAAGCTTTGCGGGTCACATAGTTTTTATCTACTCAGCTTTTTCACTGTAGTGCAAGAGCAGCCATAGATGATACCTGCATGAATGAGCCTGGCTATGTTTCCAATAAACCCTCATGCAAAACAAGCAGTGGCTAGATTGCCTGCGAGCTGAATGGTGGACCATCCTCTGCTCCAGAATGATAATTCGTGTGCATCAGTGAAGACTGGATTACAGGATGGAAAGAGGATAGATGGAGAGAGTTAGGAGCTAGTGTTTTAGTTCAGGAGAACTCAGCTGGGTGCATGTGGCTCATGCCTATAATTCTAGCTACGCAGGAGGCTGAGATCTGAGGATCACTGTTCAAAGCCAACCTGGGCAGACAAATCCAAGAGACTCTTACCTCCAAATAACCACAAACAAGCTGTGGCACCCAGGCTTCAATACTGGCATGCTCGTGCTCATGCACACACACACACACACACACACACACACACACACAAACATGCACACACACACACAAACATGCACCTACACATACATATTGTTTCATGGGAAGTTAGAAACAGACAGTGGGGAGAAATGATCTGTGATGCTTTCCGGATAAGAATGACCAGGGTTGTGGAATTATTCCTGTTCTTCCTTTAATTCTTTGTGGTTGGGTCTTTTTAGTGAAAGGATAAACAATTCTGGACACTTGGGGCCTGAACTCAGAATAACATGCACTTTTCAAATCACTTTTTTTTTGTCACCAGAGACTGTGCTTGGTACATGTCAGAGTTTATGTCTTTATCAGTAGACATAATTCACAAGAATCCATAAGAATATTAAGATATATCTATTTTCCAAAACTTAAGTTTAGGAATAACTCATTTGTCCCAAACCACATGGCTGGTAAATGGATACTTAAATGGAATCTGGTGTCACAGTCTGGACCATTTCTCCTGGGTGTAGGTAGCATGGATAATCATCTCTGAGACTGAGCACTATCTTCCTTCTCCTTTTCCTCTTGTCTTTCCCCGCTCTTTGTGATGATCCTCATAGTCTGGGTGCTGCCTCTGGATTCTTTTGCTCAAGGGTAATATTCTACCACTTGAGCCACAGCTCTACTTCTGGCTTTGTGGTGTTTAACTGGAAATGAGAATCTCATGAACTTTCCTGCTTAGGCTGGCTTTGAATTATGATCCTCAGATCCCAGCTTCCTAAGTAGTGAGGATTACAGTTGTCCAAGGTTGTCCAGCTCTTGTCACTTCTAAGATATTAAGGATCTCAATTAGCCTCTAATGGAACAAGACTGGACTTGGGTTTAACTGCAAAACTGTTAGAGGTTTCCTAGGAAATATAGAAAAACTCACACTTGCACTTACTCATGGTGAGTGTGTGTGTGTGTGTGTGTGTGTGTGTTACAGTATAGACAAGGCATCATGGCATTGTGTTATGACTTAACTAAAATTTTCAAAGATGGCCTTCCAAATATTGTCATGTTTGGAGGTATTAGAGATGAAGATTTTACCTTATTGTTTGGGGGTAGGGAGAGGAAAAGATAATTCAACCTGTAAACAGAGCCCTTTTCCAAGAGGAATCCAAGAAGTTCCTCAAACTGAGGTTCCTGAGTGGGTCTCAGCCTAGTTTCTGCTTCATCTGTGGTTATTTTACTGCCACTTTTTGTTTGTGATTCTTGGGATGTAGAGATTTTGTTTGTATTTGCTCATCATTTAATTTTTCTCTGTCAGATGGTTTCCTGTCCTAATCAATCAGCCTTTGCTTCAGATGCTTGCTGCATCTGCCTGGTGGGCTCTCGTTTCCGTGCTTTTCATATCCCCCATTTATTTTAACATGTTGACTTCCAGTTCATTCCAAGTACTGTCTTAAACTCCAAGAACATAAAGGCTAAAAGATGAAAAAGGCAGTTTCTGTTCTTGGAGTGTTCTTATGAGGGTTCCACACAAATAATGTAAAGGAATTGAATCAAGAAGTATTGTGTGCAAGTCTCAACTGTGCTTCTCCCAGCCTAACACCCACCATAGCTGACAGGACAGCATCTGAGCTCTCTTACATTGGGCCCTGTCGTGACTGGGCCCATTCCCCTAACAGTTCCATCTTTACTGTGCCTTTCTTGTGTGTTGCACCCAGGTTGAGCCACTAGTTTCCAAATATCTAGTTCTCTGACATCATGTGTCTGTCTGAGGAATGTGATCAGCTGAGATATTCTCTCCTCCCTTACCCCTCAACTGTCACCTACTTGATTCACTCCTACTCCTTTTTTTTTTTGCCAGTCCTAGGGCTTGAACTCAGGGCCTGAGCACTGTCCTTGGGCTTTCTCAAGGCTAGAGCTCTACCATTTGAGCCACAGCACCACTTCTGGCTTTTTTCTATGTGGTACCAAGGAATTGAACCAGGGTCTTTGTGCATGTAAGCAAGCACTCTACTACTAGGCTAAACTCCCAGCCCCCTCCTACTCCTTCTTTAAGAGTCATTTCTGTGGCCACTTCTTTCCAGGATGCCAACTATAGCTCCTTTCCCCTGGCTGCCTCTTAGCTGCCTCTGTTAACAGCCTCTCCTTCTCTAGAGACTTGTGTCTGGCTTGTTTTCCCGATTATTCCAGTCCTAGAGTACAGTAGATGTCTTCTTTCCCTCCAGTGGACAAATGAGTCCTGTGTGCCTGGCTTTACTAAGCATTCCAGGCTACACCGTTCCCCTGGGCCTCCCTCCCCTGAATCACATGACCAGCTCTACAGACCTCACTGCTACCATTTACTCAGCTAAGCTGTTTTTGATGGCCACTGGTCACACATGGCTTCCACTGACCTTCACCTCGTTGATCTGCACTGCTAGCTGTTCTGTAGGAACAGAATCTTCCTAGGAAGGCAGAACTTCCATCGCTGCTTTCTCCTTTTTCCTATTTCCAAACTTCATTTGCACCCAAATCTTCCTTTCTAAGTGAATTCAACAAGCATGATTTTATATACTTGAAGCATACTTACACTTTCGTAGTTTAGCCAAAAGACATGTTTCTCAACTGCTTAGTATATTGATTTTCACCCATGAATTCAGTCATGTATTCAGCGGCATAGTGACTTTCAAAGACATGTTAGCATTGGAACTCAATGAAATATTATACAGAATATTAGTCAGTGGAATGGAAGAAACTGGCATTTTGTTATGCATA
Source organism: Megascapheus bottae (assembly GCF_031878675.1). NCBI lineage: Eukaryota > Metazoa > Chordata > Mammalia > Rodentia > Geomyidae > Megascapheus > Megascapheus bottae. The sequence goes on from NC_143515.1 coordinate 30,840,836, forward strand.
TTATTTGCTTGGCAGTTCTAGGTGATTACGTATAGTTCATTAATGAGAACAATGGGTGTTGATTTGCATATGAAAGTTGGAATATAGCCTGGTGCACTCTTGCTGTCATGTGTGCTCCTCTATTGTGTGTTGGCTATTTTGCTTAGAGAAAATTGACAACTAAACATTGAGACTAATAGTGCTTTCAACAGGGTACCTTGCAGATTCAAGCTATTCTCATTCAAACAGTCCCACGACTTGAAGGAATTTAGGAAAATTGGTTTTGATTTTGACTCCTGCCACGTAATAATATTTGCATTCCTTAATTTTAAGAGATGTAAACAAAAGGAGTGGATAAACAAGTTCCCTTACCAAGTTATAACTTTTTTTGGCAGAATATACTTCTGGCTTACGTCATTATAAGATGTTGTCATTCTTTATTGACAAAGTAATTTGAACTTAGGACCACATGCTTGCTTGTCATGTGCTAGAACTTGAGCCAGGCTTTCAGCTTTACACTATTTCTTTTTGCACCAGTCCCGGGGCTTGCGCTTAAGGCCTTGGAAATATCCCTGAGCTTTTGCTCAAGGCTAGTGCTCTACCATTTGCGCCGCAGTGCTACTTCCAGCTTTTTCTGAGTTGTTTGTTGGAGCTAAAGAGTCTCAGGGCTAGGGCCAAGAGTATAGCCAGGTGGTAGAGTGCTTGCCTAGCATGCTTAAAGACCTGGGTTTGATTCCTTGGTACCACATACATAGAAAAAGCCGGAAATGGCTCTTTGGTTCAAATGATAGAGCCCTAGCCTTGAGAAAGTCTAAGAACAGGGGCCAAGAGTTTGGCCTAGTGGTTAAAGTGCTTGCCTAGCATGCATGAAGACCCGGGTTCGATTCCTCGGTACCACATATATAGAAAAAAGCCGGAAGTGGTGCTGAGGCTCAAGTGGTAGAGCTCTAGCCTTGAGAAAGTCCAAGGACAGTGCTCAGGCCCTGAGCTCAAGCCCAGGACTGGCAAAAAAGAAAAAAAAGAAAGTCTAAGAACAGTGCCCAGGCCCTGAGTTCAAGCCCCAGGAAAGGCCAAAAATAAAGTCTCAGGACCTTTCCTGCCTGAGCTACCTTTGAATCATGATCCTCAGATCCCAGCCATCTGAGTAGCAAGGATTAGGGCATGAGCCATTAGCTCCCAGCAATCTAATTAAAAAAAAAATTAATGAGCAATTTCAATGCTTGTTCCTCTTTAGTTACCACTTCAAGTTTTTAATATAGCAAATATTGATTAATTGGGAACATTGAGCCCAGACATCTAACACTGTGGGTCATAGGAGACATAATAGGGTAGGCCTGCATTAGAATCTGTTCTTTGAAAGTCTGCTGAACAATCTCACATTAAAACAAAAGCAACAGTCACAGCTATCACCCATTATTGTAGAGTACAACTATCATTGTACATGGTGATATAAGATGTTTATATCTTTATAAAGCATGCATTCAGTGAGAGACACTGAGCCTCACCTGGCATTTTAATTGAACATGACACTTGGAAGCCTAAGTGGTGATGATGTTCTTGCTTGTAGAGTTTTACAGCATGAAAAGACTTGCCTGGATCCAAGCTGTTGAAAGATCTTTATGCATCTACAAATTTCCTAATTCATGGCACAGCTACATGTTTTCTAACATATTCATGGCTTGAGTAATAGAATCTTTATTCCGAGGTGGATGTAAGTCTCTTAATCAGACCTATGGTGTCTGTGATTAGTTACATTTTCATCCAGTATGTCTATTTATAGTTTTTAAAATGTTTTAAAATGTAACTTGAATCAAATATTTGGAGAGCCCTTGAAACAAAATAGCTTGACCTCCCTTGTCTGGGAGAAAGGTATAAGACAGTTGTAGTCCTAGCTGGGATATTCAGCCAGGCCTGGTGTGGAAAGACCTCATTGTTACAATTAGATAAATGTCTGCCCAGCTCAGGGCTTTCCATCTCCTGGGTATGCAACAATTTGCTTGTATTCTATTGAATTGAACCAGACAGAGCAAGTTTTACCTGGCTGGGGGACTAGCTCCCTTTGGTGAAGAATGATCAGGAAGGGTCTCAGGTGGGAGCTGTTGGCTTCCACACCATCCCTGTCTATGTCACATCTCTGGTTCAGAATCTATTTGGAGGACTGTCCTGGGCCAGCAGGCTGTCTGTACTCAGGAGTTTTGAGCCCTCCCCGCGACCCTCCCCCTCCCCCCAGTTTCTTAGGCTCTCCTTGCTTAGATTCTAATTTTAATCAATTTTAATCATTGCAGTGTCCCTACAGGACATTTCTGGAACTGGAAGGCCAACACAGAAACAAATTTGATGCTTCCTTTTCCCATTTGTATCTTCAGAAATCTGTTTGTTCTCCACATCTGTAGATGTCTCAGAGATATCAGGCTTGGGAGACCTTTGGTAGTAGATGGTGCCTTTTCTCAAGGAAGTCTGGTTAGGAAAAATGTACAGCAAGTGGATGGCCTTTATTGTCTTCAACCAAGGATTCGCATTGTCTGCTAGCATGTCCTACACTACCTCAATTCTAGGAGGAAAATCACATAGGGTTTAGTGAAAGTTTTTCAGGCACGTGCCAATGTGCCAATTCTTCTTGTGTCTGGTGTGATTTGAAGGTCGTGCCTGTCTTCCACTCTGTACAACTGTTACCTACCAGTTTTCACAACGGTTTCTTTAGTTTCCAATGGATACTTTAGGTTGGGGTTCCCAAGGCCACAAGCTTTCTCCTCACACCTGATATTCATTCTCAGATGATTTCATCTATATCCATATTTGTGTGGATAGCTCCCAAACATTTTTAGGTATCACTTCAGAGTCACAATGGGATTTAAAGTCATTCCCTATAAATTCTTTGTATTTCTTACAAACTATCCAAACTCAGTGTTCTTGGATCTCCTTGTGCCTCCTCCATGAAGGAGAATCTGAGGTAAGGTCATATTGTCAAAGAGCTCCAGACCCAGTGGAGCAGCAGGAGCAAAGCACACACACACCAGGCACTTTCCATTCACTTGAGACTTTGGATGAAAACATCTTACATTCTACCTCTTGGGTTTTCAACATTCCTTTGGATTGTCACCCTTCTGTCTCTACCCAGGTAGTAGGAACTTGTGACAGGACACCTGACCTGTGTGCCACACTTGGGGGCTTTGAATAGCAGATGTTTGTGTCTCCTGTCCTGACTCCTTTTTGTTAATGGCTGTACCTTGGCTCTGACAGTGTTCTCATCCAGTTCCACGAGAGCTCCCTTTGTGTTTATGGTTTGGGGACTGCAGAAATAAACTGAAACTGGAGAGAAGTGTGGGGGCATGTAGGGCCTCCATCACAGATTTAGTCAAACATCTTCCATCACTTTCTTCTCATTCTAAAAACTTCACATAATTAAAACCATTCCCAGCCAAACACTAAATAAATTTTGCACATGCTGCTTGAATTACTGTGCAATCTTATCCCGTTGTGGCTTTCTCAGAGATTAATATTTCACTCAAACTATTCCTCTGGGTAAGCTGAAGCCAGCAGCTGTGGAAACTCAACATTTTGCTTTGTACAATGAAACGTTAGGATGGGGTTGCAATTCACATTTTCAGATACCCTGCTCATTTGGGGAAAAAATAAATAAATAAAATGAGCATTCTTGGCCAAGTTCAGGTGGCATGAGCCTCAGCTTGTGTTTCTGTCTATTCAGATATAAAACGGTGTGAAAATACACTTCTGAGTGCTATCCATGTAACACTGGCACATAAAAATTATAATTACATGAATTGAACACCGCCATGGTTTGGATGTGGTTTGTCTCCCAAGGGTTCGTGTGTTGGAGGCGTAGTCGCCAGTGTGTCGATGTGGGAGGTGATGGAATAACTTTAAAAGGTTGGCATAATAGGAGGTCCTTTCGGGACACAACCATAGAAAGGATTAATGCAGTTCTCTAGGGACTCCAGTTAATCCCCAGTTACTCTTTGGTGTCCAGTCTGCCATGCCATCCCTCTGGTTTATGTGATGAGTATCTTCCACGATGTGTTTCAGCCAAGAGGACCCTTGGCAGAGTTGTGCTCTTTGGACTTAGTCTTCAAAGCTGCGAGCATCAATTAATATGACTTTTTCTTCTTTTATCTATTAATATGGTTGATTACATTGATGGGTTTTTGAATAATGAATAAGCCTTGCATTCTTGGGATAAGTCCTACCACCTTCATGTCATAAAATGTTTTTTTAATATGCTGTCAGATCCTGTTTGCTGATGCTGTGTTAGGGATTTTCATGTCTGTGTTCCTGAGGATTTTGAGTTTTCTGGTTTTTCTACTGTCATTGTTTGGGGTGAGAGGGGTATCAGGGTCATACTAGATTCCTAAAATAAATTAATTCTCTGGAAGAGATTGCAAATGTTTTAAGTATTTAGTAGAGTTTTCTAACAAAACAGTTTGGTCTAGAGATGAGGGATTAGCTCAACTGGGAATTCAGTTTCTTAGTAGTTATACTATTAATTGAATCATCTTTATTATATTGGGTGAGTTATGGTGATACTTTATTTTTTTATGTAATTGATCAAAATCATCAAATTTATATAACATTTTCTCCTGGTATTTCTTATTGTCAATTATACATCTGCAAATCACTAAAACATTTTCAGTTTTGATAATTTGTCTTTTCATCTTTTTTTGTTAGTCTTACTACAGTTTTATTAATTTTATAAGTATTTTTGAAAGAATACTCTCATAGTTGTCATTGTTTTGAAGTTCACTTTATCATCATGCATTACTTTGATTAATTTTTGCATGATACAAAATTTTCATCCTTTTTATTGAAACTTGTTCATATTATTAGATTTGAAGTTAGTTTCTTGTAGACAGCATATAGTTGGGCAAAGTTTTTTAATCTACTATGCCAACAATATCTTTAATTGGTTCATTTAGATAGCCACCTCTGTTTCTGTTCATTTCATTTTTGTCTTTCCCTGTTTTCTATTTCTGGCCTTCCTTGGATTACTTTCACACTTATCACAATTTCATTTTGATTTGTCTGTAGTACTTTTTTTTTATTTTTTGGCAGTCCTGGGCCTTGAACTCATGGCTTCGGCACTGTCCTTGGGATTTTGGGCTTTCTCAAGGCTAGAGCTCTACCACTTGAGCCACAGCACCATTTCTGGCTTTTTTTCCCCTATGTATGTGATACTGAGGAATTGAACCCGGGTCTTCATGCATGCTATGCAAGCACTCTACCACTAGGCTAAACTGCTAGCCCCTGTCTGTAGTATTTTTGAGTGTATTTCTTTCATCTAGTTTTCTTAGTGGTTATTATAGGTTTACATTATAAATGCAAATGTAGCACAGCCTATTGATGCTTTTTCACCACTCTGAATAAAGTATAAGAAATTTTCCTTCTTTTAAATGTTTTCTTGATCTCCAATTATAATCTAATTGCTATAGATATTTCTGTCCATTACAATTAGAACCACATCAGAAAATGATCATTTTTTTTCTCCAACTGTTAAATACAGTTTAGAAAACGCATGAAGAAAAGGAAAGCCTGTTCTATTTAACTGTAGATTTTCTTTCATATATCCTTCCTTATAATTTATTTTCCCCCTTTTCAGTCTGTTTAGACTTCTTTCTGTTATTCTTGTGATAGTTTTCTTAGGGTTCCTTAATTGGGGATATATTTCACCTTTATTCCTGAAAGATGGCTTTTGCTGAGTATGTATTGCTGATTGATAACTCTTTTCTTTCATCACTTGAAATGCATCTTTTATGTGTTGGTCTCCCAGGTATCCGATAAGAAATTTTCTTATCAGATTGGCTTTTCCCTATAGTTAAACTGTCATTATTCTCAGACTGATTTCAATATGTTTCTTCAGTTTCTAGTTTTCAAGTCTTGGCATTGAATTCTTTGTATTTACCCTACCTAAGGCTTACTACATCAGTGGGTACTTTTGGAAAGTTT